>NW_020664530.1:799675-933591 GCF_002925995.2 Terrapene triunguis | reverse complement strand
GGGGGGGGGGGGGGGGGGGGGGTGCAGAGGCTGCAGGGTGAGGAGGAGCAGGGCAGGCAAGCAAGGGCATAGAGGCTGCAGGGGCTGCGGGGCGAGTGGGGAGCAGGGAAGCACTTAGCAACCCCCAACCAAGATCAGAGCGGGAGGGAGGAGGGGGAATGCGGGGTGCTTAGAGGAGGGGGCAGAGTTGGGGCAGGGACTTTGGGGAAGTGGTTGGAATGAGGGCGGAGATGGGGTGGGGTTGGGGCGGGGCCGGGGGCAGGGAAGGGGCGGAGTTGGGGCAGGGCCGGGGGCAGGACCGGGGCCCCGTGGAGTGTCCTCTTTTTTAAATGTTTGAATATGGTAACCCTAGTTGAGGTCAATCACCAATTCTGGCACCACATTGTTGACTGCCCTTGGTGCAGTCTCTCTAAGGGTTCCAGCTTTCTCCGAACTGGTCCCCTTCAATTTGCCTCCCATTAGACCTGTCCATAAATTAACCTAAATTGAGTCTATCAGCCCTTAAACTCCAGGTTTGCAGTTGTCTTTTGTCTCCTTTGTCCAGTTTCTTAGAGGCAGCCTGGTGTGAGACTGTTGCCCCTCCGCTATCTCAGACCTTTCTGCCTCCCTTTTCCTCTGTGTTCTTCCTCTTTATAGCTGTTTTCTTTATTGGCCCACTTGTGGGTTCATGCCTTGGCAACTGCGCAGGGGTATGGACAGCCTGATTGCCTGTAAACAGGGAAGTCTTTTCTCCCATCTGCCTATGCATGGTATGGGGTTTGTAAACTACAAATGGGCATTCTGAAATGAAGACAGACATATGGCCAGATCCTCAGCTGGTTTAAGCTCCATTGATTTTGAAAACAAAGTGATTTATGCCAGCTTAATATGTGGCTCGGTGTTTAGTGAAATGGGGTTGCAAATTATTCATATTAAAATTGCGCTGTATCTCACCCTGTTGCAGTCCAAATGCATAACTTGTCTGTTTGTCCAGTTTTCAGACTGGCATATCTGAGAGATAAGGGGTGGGTGAGGTAATATCTTTTATTGGACCAACTTTATTAAATTGGTCCAATAAAAGATATTGCCTCACCTACCTGGTCTCTCTAATATCCTTGGACCAACACAGCTCCAACACCACTGCATGTCTGAGACAGACTTGGCTATGCCATGAACTATAATCTTCCCTGTCATTGTGCTTGGTAAACTGTCCCCTCCTATAGGTGTAGTTCCCAGTTTGGGACCAGCAGTAGGGCTTTTTCTCTTTTGGTGGGGGCCACCTGGCTGCAGTGTCTGAATTTTGGGAACAGGGTGCAAGGAGGTGTCATAAGTAAAAATGCCTTAAGTGTGAGATTCTGTGTGGGAATCAGGAGTTGTGGTTATAAGTTTCAAGATAGGGAAAGATAGGTTAAAGCTTCCACAATGTCTAAACTTCCACTGTGGCTAAGCTAGAGAAAGAGAAAAATAAGCTAGAGCAGTGTTTCTCAACCAGGGGTACATTTACCCCATGGCTACTTAGAGGTCTTTCAGGGGGTACTCAGCTCATCTAGATCAGTGTTTCTCAACCTGGGGCTTGCAGCCCCAAGGGTGGTCATGGGATAGGTTTAGGAAGGTAACAAATGCAGGGCCGGCATGAGGAGGTGACAAGCAAGGCAACTGCCCAGGGCCCCACGCCATAGGGACCCCCTGCGAAGCTAAGCTACATGCTTCAGCCCCAGGTGGTAGGGCTTCAGCTTCACTGCCTGGTGGCAGGGCTTGGGCTCCAGTTCTGGGGCGGCAGGCCTTATGCTTCAGGCTCACATTTCAGTATGATACTTAAGTACAATATTTATATTCCAGTTGATTTATTTCATAATTATATGGTAAAAATGAAAAAGTAGGCAATTTTTCAGGAATAGCGTGCTACGTAGCTTTTGGGGCCTCACATTCTATCCAAGTTCTAGCAATGAGATTGGAGGTGGCTAAGGAAAAACTTGCCACCAGACCAGTTTACACCCTCTGGAATTTGTTGAACAAATTCCCCCTTTTCCAGAAGCATGTGTGAGCGTGGCGGACTGGGAAAGAGAGGGTGGTGCCTGTGACACTAAGCACCCCTGTGTTCACACCCTACACACTATTGTAATAATCTTTGTACAAAATATGCCTTGAAGGGTATCATTTGAAAACACAGGGCAATAATATCATGGAAAAATATATGTAGCAACATTTATATGTATAGTTATGAAATCCCCCTGTACATAGGTGCCAACTTCCCCAGTTCCTGGGGGGTGCTCAACTCCAGGTCCCGCTCCCACCCCTGCTCTTCCCCCAAGTTCCCCCCCACTTCTTCCTGCCCCCACTCCTCCCTCTTCTCTCCCCTCCTCCCCCACCTCCTGAATGCCCCTGAATAGCTGATTGTGGCAGGCAGGAGGCACTGGGAGGGAGGTGGAGGAGCTGATCTACGGGGCTTCCAGTGGGTGCTGAGCACCCACTTTTTTTTTACGTGGGTGCTCCGGGGCTGAAGCACCCACGGAGTCGGCACCTATGCCCCTATATGAGGTTATTAGAACATGTTCAAAACCACACAGCCCTGCCTAGGCAGAAGTTGTTAAATAGGTCTATCCTAAACAAAGGAATGTGTGTCTACTTCAATTTACATATAAGTAATAAACAGGGTCCTCCAGAAAACATGGGGAGGAGATGGCAGGAGACAAAGCAAATTTGCATTTCAGCAAAGACAGGTGAAGAGAAAGCATAAAGCCTCCTTCATCACCAGACTGCCTGTTACCTTCTTTACCGCTTGAATAAACTTTACTTTGATGGGTAACCTTCAAAAGAATCCACTTCAAAGGTTCAGTGGACTATAAAAGAGGGGGCAGAGAATCTCAAGTTATGTCTCTTACCTTTGGGGTACTACGAGAGATCCTGACCCAGGAAAGGGATAGTCACCATCTTGCTGGAAGACTGTAGGTGAGAAAAGCTATCTTAAACAAACCCTGATCCAAAACCTGCTAGATTGTTTATTTGACTTTTAGATGCATATTTTCACTTTTATTTGCTGGTAACCATTTCTAACTTTATCTCTTATACTTGAATTCACTTAAAATCCTATCTTCTTTTTTAATAAACATGTTTCATATTTTTTAATATAAACCAATCCAGTGCTGTGTTTAAACTGAACTGTTTGGTAATTCCAGTTAAAGTGGCAGACTGTTGACTATCAACTCTTTACAGGAGCAACAGTTCTTAATACCTAAACTGTCCAAGAGAGTAGTATACGGTGCAGAAGACACGTTTTTGGGTAAATTCAGGACTGTGTGTGTGTTGGGGTCACCCTGCAAGTAGTAACCAAGGCTGCTAGAAGCCAGAGTATGACTGGTTTGTTGCTGACAGGCTGCTGGACCGGAGCTGTAGCTATGCTCAGACACTCAAGGTGTGACCTGCATGCTGGCAGGCAGTTTGTGAGCAGCCCAGGTTGGGAGCTACAAGAGCAAAGCATTGTGAGGCACCCAAGATTTCAGGGCAGGTGGTGATGCAACTCTTCATTGGTCTGGATTGCACCCCAGAATGTGACTGAGCCTTCTTCCTGGGAGCCCTGAAAATTGAAGATACTATTCTGGAGACTTGTCTACTTAACTAGCTTCATCAAACAAGGCCCTGCTGTAATGTGAGAACGTACAATTAGACTCTTTTTGCATAGTGTTTCCTTATTCAGAATGGTCATTTTCTTTTTGAGCTAACATGCCATGTCCTCACTAGTCACAAATCTGTCAGCAAAAATCCTGAGCAGTTAACTGTGAATTGCTGAATAAGCTATTTGTACAGCTGAGTAGATCTTTCAACCTGTTACCATTTTGCAGCTCATTATTTAATACTTGCACTGTATGTGGGTTGATGTGTGTGAGTCTCATTTGAGTTCCAGTTTATCCAAGTCACTTATTCATACTTCCTCCCACCTTGCCCTTGCAGTAGTCTGTGTCTGTCGTTCCAGTATTTTCATCACCCCTCCCTTTAGAGCCAGGGGTGTACAAAACCAAAACATATCAAATTTTATATATGCAGCAAGCCTAGACAAGGGAGCAGAGTGGGCTCCAGCTGAAGCTGGAAATCCAAGCATTAAGGCTGTGCATGATTCCACTGAGAGACATAGGGCAGTAGTGAGTTGCCTGAGAGAGAATTTCTGAAAACTATCATAGAACTGCACAAAACCTAAAGCCAAGGCAATCAAAAGAGAAGAGCGAATATTTAATGGAATGAAATGGCTTTATATTGATTTAAATAGCACTGTCACTCTAGAGCCACTGATCAGTGTGTATTTTGTAAAAAATTAGAACACAGGATGCAAACAGAGTTACTGAAGTACTTCATGGAAAAGCAGGACACCTTGTGCAAAGAACTGGAGGTAATTTTTTTTTATTTTTTTTTAGATTTAAAAAAACAAACCCCAACTTGAGTAAATGGTGTACCCACAGCAAAGATCCTTCAGTACTAGAGCTGCATCATTAGCTATATTTATTATTTGTATTGAAGTAATGCCTGACGGGGGTTCTGTATTCCCAGGCACTGTACATTTACAGTAATGGAAAGATGCTCTGGGGACCATAGAGCTAGCAATATATTCCAGCAGCCTGATATCATACCAGCTTAAAAACCGTGCTAGTAATTTTCTGATGTCATGTGGGGAATTTTGGGAGTAACTATGAGACTCTCCATAGTTGCAAAAGAGATACTGTTGCTTGCCTAAAAGGGGGACTAACTTGAACTGATGGGTTTTAGCACCTTGTTCTAGATCATCGTAAATTGTAGTCAACAGGGGCCTTGGGCTTTAACTCTCAGGGTATGTCTACACTACGAGAGTAGTTCGATTTTAGTTAAATCGAATATGTGCAATCGATATTAGAAAGTCGAACGTATGTGTCTACACTAAGGACAGTAATTCGACTTTGTCAGTCCACACTACCAGGGAAAGCGTCGACATTGGAAGCAGTGCACTGTGGGCAGCTATCCCACAGTTCCCGCAGTCCCCGCCGCCCATTGGAATTCTGGGTCGATCCTCCAATGCCTTCTGGGTAAAAAAATGTGGCGAGGGTGCTTTTGGGTAACTGTTGTCATCCGTCAGTCACTACCGCCCTCCCTCCCTCCCTCCCTCCCTGAAAGCGCCGGCGGGAAATCAGTTCGCGCACTTTTTGATCAGTGACAGCGCGGACGCCACAGCACTGCGATCATGGATCCCGCTGCGACCATCGCTGCAGTTGTGGCCGTTCTCAACACCTCGCAGCTTATCATACACCTTTCCCTGAGGCAGATGCAGAGAAATCAGGCGAGGAGGCTACGGCACCGGCGTGAGGGCCTGAAGTCGGAGAGTAGCACAGAACTGTCAGAAACCACGAGCCCCAGCGCCCAGGACATCACTGTGGCAATGGGGCATGTGGATTTTGTTGAACGGCGATTCTGGGCCCGGGAAACAAGTACGGACTGGTGGGACCGCATAGTGCTTCAGGTCTGGGATGAATCCCAGTGGCTGCGAAACTTTCGCATGCGGAAGGGCACTTTCCTGGAACTTTGTGACTTGCTGTCCCCTGCCCTGAAGCGCAAGGACACCCGCATGCGAGCAGCCCTGACTGTCCAGAAGCGAGTGGCCATAGCCCTCTGGAAGCTTGCAACGCCGGACAGCTACCGGTCAGTCGCGAACCACTTTGGCGTGGGCAAATCTACCGTGGGGGTTGTTGTCCTGCAAGTAGCCAAGGCAATCGTCAAGGTACTGCTGTCAAAGGTAGTGACCCTGGGAAACGCGCAGGCCATCATAGATGGCTTCGCTGCGATGGGATTCCCAAACTGCGGTGGGGCTATAGATGGGACTCACATCCCTATCCTGGGACCGGGCCACCAGGCCAGCCAGTACATCAATAGAAAGGGCTACTTTTCAATGGTGCTGCAAGCACTGGTGGACCATCGGGGACGGTTTACAAACATCTACGTCGGATGGCCGGGCAAGGTTCATGACGCTCGCGTGTTCAGGAACTCTGGTCTGTTTAGACGGCTGCAGGAAGGCATTTACTTCCCGGACCACAAGATAACTGTTGGGGATGTGGAGATGCCTACAGTGATCCTCGGGGACCCAGCCTACCCGCTAATGCCCTGGCTCATGAAGCCCTATACTGGCGTCCTGGACACTGAAAAAGAACTCTTCAACTACCGCCTGAGCAAGTGCAGAATGGTGGTGGAGTGTGCTTTTGGCCGTCTCAAGGGGAGATGGAGAAGCTTACTGACTCGCTGTGATCTCAGCGAAACCAATATCCCCATCGTTATTGCAGCTTGCTGTGTGCTCCACAATCTCTGTGAGAGCAAGGGGGAGACCTTTATGTCGGGGTGGGAGGTTGAGGCAAATAGCCTGGCTGCTGATTACGCCCAGCCAGACAGCCGGGCGATTAGAAGAGCCCAGCGGGACGCGCTGTGCATCCGGGAGGCTTTGAAAGCCAGTTTCAAGGCTGAGCAGGGTACCCAGTGACTTTTAAGTTTGTGGACACAGAAGCTGAACTTGCCCCCGTTTCTTTACCCAGTTGCCGTCGACTATCCTCTCCAGTTACATACCCCCTTCACCCCCTTCCCAAAAAATAAAATCTGTTCTGTTTTGTTAATGGACACCGTTGTCTTTATTACTGTTTTCGCGGGAATGTTTTAAACCTGGGACGCAGACTGTGGCGGGGGGCGGGTTTAGTGTTGTGATGCAAATGATGCTTCTAAACTCCAGGAATGACAGGCTCCGCGGTGGTGGACTGGTTGTTTCAACGGAGCCTGCCAGCCCTCCTGGCCGGGACTGCGTGTATGTGTCGGCTATGTGACTGTCTTGCAGGGGGAGGAGGGTTACAGATCCCCTGCTGCGCGGCTCTGTGATCCAGGGTAAGGACCGCTGCATAAGATCTGTAACTGCCCTCCCCCGCCACCAAGTCACAGAGCAACACCCCCCCCCCCACCACACAGAACATGAAAACCACCTCCCAGACTGACCAGGATAACTAGTCACTGCACTGTATATGTGCCCTGCTGCTGGACCTGCCCCCTGCTAAAGGTGACTGTCCTGTCCAATTACCAAGCCCCTTCCCCCCACTTCAGACAGACTCTCATCTAAAAGAAGAGGATGGAAACAATAATGAACAAAAACGTATTTTTTATTAACAACCGCACATGGAACGGGGGGGGTGAAACTTGGACAGGGTCTTGTGTGAGGCGGGTAGGAAAGGACTTTACAAATTTTGGGGAATGAGAGCCTTCTAGTGGTAGAGCAGTCCGCAGGGGTGGAGTGAAATTTTTCACGGCCCCTTCCGCCCCTCCGTGTTTGGACTTTGGGTGAGGGGGGTATGGGACTTGGTGGCGGGGCGGGGCAGTTAGAGAGAGACTGCAGCGGGGCTCTCTCCTCCTGCCTCCGGTCCTGCAGAACATCCACAAGGCGGCGGAGCGTGTCCGTTTGCTCCCTCATTAGTCCAAGCAGCGTTTGAGTAGCCTGCCTGTCCTCCTGTCGCCACCTCTTCTCCCGTTCCATGTTTGCCCGGTGCATTTGGGACAAGTTCTCCCTCCACTGTGTCTGCTGGGCTGCCTGTGCTCGGGAGCATGCCATTAGTTCAGCAAACATGTCTTCCCGTGTCCTCTTCTTCCTCCTCCTAATGTGCGCTAGCCTCTGGGCAGATGTGGCTGTGGGAATTGGAAAAAGGGAGTGAATTCCTGAGACAGATCAATGTATCTGTGAACAGAGAACATAGTCTTTCTCTGTGAACAAGACCATGCAGAGCACCTATCACACGCGCACTGAGGACAAGGTCGAATTTTCGGCCCTCGCCTACCGTGCCTGCGGTCTTGCTGTGGCGAGCTGAGGAGCAGGGCAGGACACCGGACTTTGTCTAGATGGCAAACATGGTAAGCCGTAGACTTGTGGCCGCTTAAAACTTTAAGAGTGGCACTGGCCTCCTTTCGCATAGAAAGCAATGCGAGTCTCTGCTGGCAGCAATCCTGCAAGCATGAACTCTGGCCCTGTCCCACCCCCTCGCGGCTGTAAACCGCGTGGCTGTAAACCGGCGGTTGCAGTTCTGTACAGGGACGGGCAAGCAGTCCCAATACTAACTTTCCCCTACCTAATTCACAGCAGGGAGTCATGCCAGACATCACCCTCCTGAAGGTCTCTGCGAGCCAGAAGGAGCGGATGCTTCGTGACAGCCTGCAGAAACCGGGGCCATTTGCTGCAATGCTCTGCAAGACCATGATCCCCGAGTACCTGCTGGCGTTGTGGCAGGGAAACGTCTCATACCACGGGGGGCCTAACAAGCTCTCCCTGCCCAGGAACCTGCTCATGAGGCTTGAAAAACACCTGCAGGAGACCTATGAGGAGTTCTCCCCGGAGGATGTCGCCTCTATCCCCGGATACATTGACCAGTTTTTGGGTTAGGTGCCCTTGGAGGGACAGAAGAGTGCAGCGTTTTGGGCATTATAATCATGAAGCGGACATTGTGAAATTTTTTGAAAATAGACTATATATTGAAGCGCCCAAAGACAGACTAATCATGATACACTTTGCACAGATTCCCGTTTTGTTGGACTTTCCTGTTTACATGTTTTGAAGCACTTTACCCACTGTTAATATTTTAAATCTTCCTGTTTTGTTGTAAATAAATGTTTACATGTTTTAAAGCACTTTACCTATTGTTAATATTTGAAATATGCCAGTTATGTTATAAATAAATGTTTAGATATTTAAAACACTTACTGCTTGATCCTTCCCCTGAATCTGTGTCTGGGATAACGGCTGGGGAGGATTGGTAGGGGATCTCTGTGAGGGTGATGAAGAGCTCCTGGCTGTCGGGCAAATCAGCGCTGTCGACTGCCTCGTCCTCCTCATCTCCTTCCTCCTCTTCCCCGTCCGCTGAGGAACCGGCCGCGGACAATATCCCATCCTCAGAGTCCACAGTCAGGGGTGGGGTAGTGGTGGCGGCCGCACCTAGGATGGAATGCAGTGCCTCGTAGAAACGGGATGTGTGGGGCTGGGATCCGGAGCGTCCGTTTGCCTCTTTGGTCTTCTGGTAGCCTTGTCTCAGCTCCTTGATTTTCACGCGGCACTGCGTTGCATCCCGGCTGTATCCTCTCTCTGCCATGGCTTTAGAGATCTTCTCATAGGTCTTTGCATTCCGTCTTTTGGAGCGCAGCTCGGAAAGCACGGTCTCATCTCCCCACACAGCGATGAGATCCAAGACTTCCCGATCAGTCCATGCTGGGCCCTCTTTCTAGTCTGAGATTGCACGGCCATCTCTGCTGGAGAGCTCTGCATCGTTGCCACTGCTGCTGAGCTCGCCACGGTGTCAAAACAGAAACTGCGCTTCAAACTGCCCAGACAGGAAAAGGAATTCAAATTTTCCCGGGGTGTGGCTGGTCAGAGCATCCGAGCTCGGACTGCTGTCCAGAGCGTCAACAGAGTGGTGCACTGGGGGATAGCTCCCGGAGCTATTAGCGTCGAATTCCATCCACACCTAGCCTAATTCGACATGGCCATGTCGAATTTAGCGCTACTCCTCTCGTTGGGGAGGATTACAGAAATCGATTTAAAGAGAGCTCTATGTCGAACTAAATAGCTTCGTGGTGTGGACGGGTGCAGGGTTAATTCGATATAACGGCGCTAAATTCGACATAAAAGCCTAGTGTAGACCAGGCCTCAGAATTCAGACATTTTCACAAAATGTATCTTCAATACACACTTTTGCTATGCTGAGCCATGTGAAAGTCCCTTGCCTATGTATTATTGCTTTCTTTCTTCCCCAGAGCAGATGAGTTAATTTTTAAGAAACTTTGCCTATTTGTGTATTCCAGTTGGATGTTCTTTCCAAATTCTAACATTTAAATACTAGTATTAAGAAAAGAGATTAAAATATTGCTAAATTAAGTCTTTTCCAGTCTGAATATGAGGCTATATAACAATTGAAGTATAATATACCTTTCAAAAGATTAGATTAAATTGATTCTATACATTTTTCTCATTGAGATTTTAGCAGTAAAATATAATTCAATACTATAATGACTTGAAAATTACTTACAAATATAATTTAAGTTTTTACATTTATACCCAGTTCTCTCAAGGATTTTTTTTATTGCCAGCTCAAAATTGATGTTTTGTAGTAAGCAATTGTAATTTTTAATTCCACTTCAGGAACCCCTATGAACATTGAATATTATCTATCTCCATATCAAGTTCTGGAAGAAGAGCTGAATCCTGGTAAAAATGGATAAACAGTAAAAATTAAAATAGTGTTAGCTTATTTTTTGAACTGGAATTTAGTTTTTACAATTGTAGTCTGAAAAGAATCCAGTGTACTTAAAGGGTGAACTCACATGGTGCAGTAACTATCTTTCTACAATACGAGTTTCCTTTCGAGCAGAAGATCGCTAAATGGAATTGGAAACAATTTAAGGTTTCACTACATCCAAGTTCATATGCAAGATGGTTCCTTGGAACAACTAGAATGACATTTCTGTATCCTTTGGTTCTTCATGATTGGCACTAAGGTGGGAACAAATTAATTTGTAAACTGCTTGTTTAGCAGAGTCCAGAAAGATGCATGCAATTTGTGGCAAACAAAGCCCTGTGATGCACTTATTTAGTGCAGGGACATGATTGTTCAGGAAACTGGAGACTTTGCCACTTCTAGGTTGCTGGTACTAATTAAGACCTGCATGGTAGCAACCAAAAGTCATTCAGTGACCTGTATGAAATGAACTGGTGATCCTTTGGTTCTTAATGAAGACATGCTCATGTCACAAAAGAGCGTCAGCTATAATGGTCAACTGGCATCATTGGCAATCTGGGTTAAGGCAATCTTTGGCTAGGTGATGGAGATCTTGCATTGTAGCTGTCTAGGTTGTGCCTGCACTATAGATGACTGGAAGACATCAGGCCTTCTAGTCTGGCACCTTTCACCAGCAGTATGTTCATCTATATTTTCATAAGGGAAAAAAATGCACTGACTCATACCTGTCTTCTTTCTTCCCTCAGGCTCCCAAGTATGTGGAACAAAAGTATTTGTAACGGTTGGAAGTTCAAACACAACACACAAACTTCCCATTTCTCCGTTAATTGTGGATTCTCAGGCAGGAGATGGGTGAGATTCAAAGGCACTATTGACATTTCTGAACATATAAATGGATTTTCAAATCAAATGACATTGACATCATTTGTATTGATCCTATAACAGAGATGCAAACCCACTGCTAGACAAGAGCAACACTACTGTATTGATGGCATTATCCCTCTTGGGAATACTCTGCATAATCAGATGACTGTTTTCCCAAAAGAGTTTAAAATTATATCCAAGTTCATATTAACTGTATGAATTCCATGGGATCATAAATCTTAAGATCAGAAAGGACCAATGAGATGATTGTCTGACCTCCTGTACAACATAGACCATAGAACTTCATCCAGTAATTCCTGCATCAAGCTCCTAACTTTAAATATCAATTAAGTGTATTGTAATTAAATTGTGTAACATTTTAAACTGTTTGCATGACCACTCCTAGGACAGCATCATTTAATCTGACTGTCTGAACAGGTAATACAAGGGGTAGGCTTGAGGGGAAACTCCCCTCTTACCCCCACTGAAAATGAACCACAGTGCACTGATTTATAGCTAGAATCCTGCCTGTTTTTGTGGCCCACCTTCCTTCTCTATCAGTCTTCATATAGACTTTGCTTTATGACATCTAGTCTATACTTGCATTTTCCAGAGGGAGATTTTTCTTGAGGTGGGAAGAGAATCATCTATACCATATGTGTGTCTTCATTTTACCCTGGGCACTAAGAATCCTTGTCACACCAGTGTCTTCTTTAACAAGCTTGCCTTTCTACCCGTTTTTCCTCAGCAACCCTGCTTTTTTACCACTTACTGATGAACTCAGCATGGATTTGTCAGCTTGCTTTTTCTTGATGTTTCATCAGCCTTTTCCTATGTCCTCATCCAGTATTCAAGAGATACAGAAGCTTACAGGCATGTTTAATTATCTGTTAGATTAAATATTTTTGAGTATTCTACATAGCTTGTTTCCTTTTTACCTCCCTCATGCTAATTTTGCAGGAGATGTGTCCAGATTTTCTACCTTCTCTGTGAAAGAAAATCCTCTGATTAGTATTCCTATCAGCTCAGATGTGATTAGCACATTATTAATGTGCTATCATGTAAATGTGACCTGACATTGGAAAATAATATGCAGAGGACCAAGAATAGAAATGACGATATAAGGAGAAAGGATAGCCTTGTGAGTAAGGCACTGGACTGGGACATCAGGATTTAATATGAAGCTATGATAGACTTCCTGTGTGATCCTGGTCAAGTTTCTGTGTATCAATTCCCAATCTGTAAAATTGGGGTAAACACTTCCCTATCTTCTTTATGATGACTGTTTGTTTGTAAAAATGGAATGAACATTTTCCATGTCTCATGAATAACTACAAATCAATCCAGAAATACTAATCTAAAAATTACCTGGCTTTAGGAATTTCAATTGATGGACTGAAGTTAGCTTCTCTTCATGCACTGATTGTTCAATTTACCTTTAATGATGAGTACAAGGAAGATTTGGCCATGAATAATTCTTGTTTCTTTGTGGTATGTATGTTCTGACTTTTGATACATGCATGTCATTTTGTTCTTATTCTTTGTCTGCATTTATGTGGTGAAGTAAACACTTTTTGTATGTCAGTAAGCAATGCCAATAGTCAGGAATCCTGACATAATTGAATGCCCATCAGGGAGTATATTATTCCAATTTTTTTTTAACTCTGTCAACCCCCTTACTTTTAAATAATTTAAGGCAATTTGACACCTTTATAAAGGTGATAAAGGAGACATTATTTTGTGTGTAGTAACTGGAGTCATATCAATTGTATGTGGTGATCGTGTGTTTAAAGCATTTAGCCTAAGTAAATTTGTCTACCACTTTCCCTCTAATTCCTTCAAAAGCAGAATTTGTTAGTGACTAGTCTCAAATCTGAGATTCTCCAGTATATCCAAGATGCTTCCCAGGTAGATTTTCAGTTTTAAAATCTTTAGCATAGATCATGTCACTCCATTTTAAATCTGATTAAAAATGGAATTCCCTACTGCATAACAGTAAGAGTAGTGAATTTACTATTTGTTATAGTCTTTATTACAATGAGTGGCAGAAAGAATGTAAAAAATTAGTCACTCCTTTAGTTAATCAGATTATACATAAATTTAACTGATTTCTTTTTGAAATGTTTTTTGTGTTTTTTGTTTTGTGGTACATAGTGATTAAAAACAATAGTTTCATAGTTAGTATTATGATCGCTCCTAGACTGAGGCTATTTTGCATATTTAGAAATTACTTGAAAATAACCTTAAATATAAATTTTAAAGACTGCCGAGATTTAGTACTGGTGTAAGATGTTGGCAGGACAGCCCTGGTGGGTGAAAGCCACTGTTTATCTACAAAGCAGTGGCAGGGCAAATTTCCCACATCATCTGCTTTGCTAGCATTCCTTAATTCTGAAAGGGGGAGGGGGGCAGTTGGAGAAGAGGGCACTTCCTCTACAGATAACAGGGATAACTACATGGCCTATGTAGTTCTTGGTCTCTGCAGTGTGGCTGTTTTGCAGGGCAATGGTGGGTGAGTTTTTATAATGTGATAGCTGCAACAGAGACCCACCAAAGTCCTCCTCTTTAGAGGCCACTATATATCCATTAGATGGAAATAACTTTAATCTCTACAGAGCTGTGCTGGATATGGGTGAGAGACTCTGTAGCTTATTAGCAATGCCCTAAGGCATCCAGTTTCCTACCAAGTGCTAATGTTACACGTTCAAGAACGAAGACTTTCTTTCTGGAAAAATCAGCTTATTAAATTAATTGCTGACCTTTTTGAAGATTTAAACAGGGAGGGTCTCTCCCCCTCCACCCTCCCCCCCCTTTCTGGACACACAGGTAAAATTCTACACCCGACCCTGCCCAATTGCTCCTTAATATGCACTCAGTTAAGTGCCCTGCTCTGCTCTTAAAGCAACAGCTCCCATTTGACCAAGGCAGAACCAGTAAGGTTATGTCTAGACAGCAAATGAAGGTGTGATTGTAGTGTGTCCAGGGTCTCCAGAGGGCTTGTGCTAAGGTGGGCTAAGCTGCCACATCTTCACTACCACTGTTACCTATGCTAGTGTGGATTTTCCTATGCTTGCCACAATCATACCCTCACTTGCTGCACAAATATATTCTAAAATTACATTAAAACAAATATCACATCTAAATATAAATAAAATTGCTTCAGCAATTATTCCAGAGTCCTTGCACTAAAAAGATTAGATCACCCTTTTCCCCTCAAATGAGTCGCTAGGTGGGTTTGAACCCACACCCTTTGTAGCTGCCCATAAACCTCTTCTAATTTAGCTGTAGGAGCAATCAATGGCAGAAACAAGTTATTTGGTAGTTGGACCACCCCTAGATGGTCCATGCAATACATGCTCTGCCAGTTGGTTACACAACTATTTGTGAGACTGTGGAACACTGGGGTGACCGGGGTCCTAGTGGGGACCAGCTGTGATCAGTCAATTAGGGTGAACTGCAAAGAATGGGGGAGACAATCCCCATAAAGCTGGTGGATATTCCAATACTTAGATTTACCAAGCCAGCATAAAACAGCTTCTTTATTACCTTCCTGGTTACTCAGAAGTCCAAACAACACAGTTCCCTTAAAGTGATCCAGCCTCAGGCCTCCCTCCAGGTACCCACATCAAATGTGATGAAAATTTCTGTAAATCTTATTTCATCATATAAAAGAAAAGGTTCTACCAATCCCAAAGGATCAGACACATTACCTCCCAGGTTATTGAATATTCCAGATCTTATCCAAATACACACTACAGCCAATTCTTATTAACTAAACTTTATTTAAAAAAAAAAGAGAGAGAGTATGGTTAAAGGATCAATATACATACAGACATGAGTTCAATTTATTTAGGTGCAGATTCATAGCAGAGATGGTGAGCTTTGTAGTTGCATAGAGTTCTTTTAGAAATAGTTCATAGGTTATAGTCCAATGTCCAAATATCATATTCACGGTGTACTAGCATAACTGGGACTTTAGTCTTTTGACTCCAACTTCTCCTGATGAAGCCTAAGCAGATCTGAGATGACAGAATCAGGATCCAAAGATCTTTTATACAATTTCATGTCTTTTGACAAGTTGGAGTTCAAAAGGTAATTAGCATGACTTTGAAGGAGGTCCCTCACCGGTACTTGGCTATAGAATTAACATAAGGCAATTTGCTTTTTCTTCCACCATTCACAGATTATTTGCTATACACTTTAAAGAGGGATGACTACAGAGATATCCCGTGTTTACAATTCATTTAAATGCTAGGATTTTCTTTTGATCTCTGAAGTATCAGAATATAGCATAGACCGGGACTGTTGATTACATGGTCTGCCCTACTCATACATATGTAAATACACAAAAACACAAACATTATCTCCCCACATGTCTTTTGGGGGTTATTTATTTTGCAGGATGTTTAACCCTTTCTAGCCATGCATCACAACTGGTTATCAGGATTCCTGACTCTGGGAAAAGTGTGGTGAAGAGATAGCACAGCTAAGCACATTCCTTCTGAGAGGCAGTATGGGAAAGTGAATGAGATTAGGGTCTGTCAGGTGAGAGCACTCTGTTCACGGCTTGGCCTGAAATATCCTCTCTTTCTGTTGTTTTACCTGTATAATGACTGAATGATACTAACGTCTCCTAAATTAAAGGTAAAAGGCTGTTAATTTCGCTATGACCTTCACCGCCCTTATTAACAGTCCTCACAAGAACAACTGAGACTGGGGCCTTGGCTACACTTGTGAGTTACAGCGCAATAAAGCCTCCCAGAGCGCTGTACCTCATTCTCTGTCCGCACTGGCAAGGCAAGTACAGCGCTGTATCTCCATGGCTTCAGCACTGCTGGTACTCCACCTCCCCGAGAGGAGTAAGTTTGCTGCGCCTTGGCTACAACTCCCGGGTGTCAGTGTGAACGAGGAGTTAACTTACTGTGCTGTGATAATCCCCCTATCAAGTGGCCACTCTTCTCATTGTTGTGATCAGCTGCAGGAATGCGGAAGTGCCGTTTCAGAGAGAAAAAGCAAACATTTTGCTGTTTGCTGTGAGTGAGTGAGAAGCAGGAGGGTCTGAACTTACAAGACAGAGTGCTGACACACTCTCAGCACTCCAAAAACCCACTCTCTCTCCCCCCACTCCCTGTCACACTCCACCCCCCCCTTTTGAAAAGCACGTTGCAGCCACTTGAATGCTGGGATAGCTGCCCATAATGCACCACTCCCAATGCAGCTGCAAATGTGGCCATGACAGTGCGCTGTCAGCTGTCAGTGTGGACAGACTGCAGCACTTTCCCTACTCAGCTGTACGAAGGTGGGTTTAACTCACAGCGCTGTACAGCTGCAAGTGTAGCCATACCCTAGAACTCACGGTCTTTTGGCATGAAGCTCAGTGCAGATTATCCTGTGTTAAAAGGTATTTTTGCAGGAGAGGGGCTTGGTCTCAGTTGACTCAGTTTCTGAGTGATATTTTCATTGAGGTGTGGCCAGGGATTTCAGACTTGACAGATGTGTGCCCCACAAAAGACTTTTTTGGTACCAGATCCATTGTAACATTTTAGTATCAGGACTAGCCATCTTGCCTTTCCAAGTTTCCATTCCTCACAAAAATAAGTATTTCTTCATCAGTCTCTTCCAGATTGCCCGAAGCACAGTTATTTCATAAATAAGGGCACAGAGAAATCAGGTATAACAGGAGCCCTCGTCAGTAAAATTCCATTTACCCATCCAAAGTGTGTACCTGCTATAATTGAGATTCTTCGGCATCAAGTGGCATATAACACTCTTATTGGCAGCTGTCTCTCTGAGAACACTATAAATGAAGGTAAATTGTATGTTATGAAGTTGTGTGTTTCTCTGTAATAGTCTGCTGATTTGTTTTGTATTTGTAAGTTGGATGTCCCCACCACAGCAGGTGCATTCTCCAAATCCACTGCTATTTACAAATTGTTTGAAATGACTAAATTCTTATCAGCATCCTTAGTTTTTGTGTAGGGCTCTCTGTAGGTTAAATATTTCAAGTAGCACACCTATGTCTGACCCAATATTTAGTTTCCAGAGGCAAACTGAACTGCAGAGTGACAATAATTAGATTCTGAGTTGCCAGCGTTTTGAATGGCTAGTGTATAATTCACTTAAATGGGGTTAAGTTTAAATAAACTAAGTTATTAAATGAAGTTACTGCTTTACAGATTGCTCAGAGCTGCTTTATTTTGAAGTGTCTCCACAAAAGGGCACTAGCTTTTCCATCTCATTCCAGCATCCTATGGGGGAGAGTTTAGCCTGTGGTAAGTGTGGAATATTCAACACTGCTGCTTTTGTGTGTGTGTGTGTGTGTGTGTGTGTGTGTGTGTGTGTGTGTCACGTTTACAAATATCTTTGTTCTATCAGGACATGGGTTTCAATTGTACTGTGAATCTCAATCTTCCTAAACTTTACTCTTCTGCGTGTTTATGTATATAAATAAACAGGAAATGCTTTGTTAAGGTTGCCCAGTTCAAAACAAAGTCAGGGAATGTAGAAGAATTAAGGCCCTGGTTCTGCAATGCATTGAACACGGGTATACTGAGACTGCCATACGCCCATAGAGCCCCACTGAAATCAGTGGGATGGGGCCTTATAGTTCCTACAGCAATAGTAATTGAGCTATATAAGCACATTTTGTTTATTATGGTAAATATAACCATTAATATTTAATGTTACATGTCTTAATTTCCATACTTGGATCAAAGGGAAATATTCAGGGGTTATAAATAATATTGCTAGACCTTTGTAAACACACACAATTTTGAAATGTCCATATTTTTTCCTATTCAGTGGTAGCTGATGTCTTGAGCGCCAGACAAATCAGATGCAGTCTTCATACAAATCCTCAAGATGTAACTCTAAATTGCTGCAATGACTTTATCACAAGAGTCATGGAGCGGTAAGTGTTCTACTCTAAAATGTTTGGGACACATATAAATTGTCTATTAATGGTAATTTTTATGCATATTCAGAAATAGTAAAAACTACCATCCCTATGATCAAATGAACTTGTTTATTAAAAAGTGATGGAACAAAAGATTGTCTTTAGTAAATGCAAAGTATATTTTAGTTCTCAAAAAAAGGTGTCACTTTTCTTTGCATATCATATTTATTCATTTACCCAATTTGAATTAGTGATATGTTTATTTACACTAGCACTTCTTGTGTCTGCAACTAAGACTTCTTTACAGTAGGAAGTGAGAAAACATTTTGAAAGTTAGACATTTCTTTTTATCCTCTTAAATGGGGCCCAGTGCTCAGCTGGAAATGCATCTGTTTAGTCACACAACTGGTACAGCAGAAGTAGCTGCAGTGCAAGTTTTCCCATGCTGTCTTAGCATCATGTGCCTCCTGTGTTCTAGAGGGCACCACCTCCGGGGAGTGAGCAGTTCATTTTCCATGTCTATTCAATTCTTCCCATCTCTACTGAGATGAGGATGTTATGCTCATACAAAGCACATCTAATGGCCAGTTAGATTGAGCACGAGTGTGGAGCTGGGTTTTGTCGGTCGCAATCCGAGACTTTGCAGGACTGAACCCAGAGTTCCATGGCAAAACACCCCAGCTTTATAGTTGTAAATTCCCATTTGAGTCCATGCATTTTGCAATGTCATCCTGTAATCATTAGTCCTTAAGTGGTGTTATCATTTGATGGTTATTGTCGGGCTTCCCATCGTTATCTCTTATTTGTTGTCTCGCCTTCGGGGGTGCCTGCCTCACCTCTGAGGTCGTCAATGTTGCTAACATCGGATACAATGGATGTTTTCTGACTGTCTCCTGGTCTTTCCATGTCTCTCAGTCTCTTACTTCTTCTTGACCATCTGGACATTTGTGATGGCTTTCACACCTTATCTTTTCCTGATTCACAGAAACCTTTAAAGGTATACGTACAGCAGTATTGTATATTCAGTAGAATACATTGTAAATCAAGCCTTGCTAAATCTTATAACTAAAACAATTCACATTGGGGTTTCAGGCCCTCAACATTCCTCTAATCTTCTTAACATAGATACAATAGAGAATCCTGTCTCTTACTTCCTAATTTGTAATACATATAGGAAACCATAGTAGCTTTATAACTTATTTTAAAACAAAAGGGTGACCATAAGGATTGTTCTGGTCTGTCATTCCTTTCTGCTATTCAAAAGGGGTGGCTGACAGGATGAAATCAAATCATACATTAATTCTCATAGTACATTATAAAATCCAGCTCCTACAAGGGGTCCAAACTGTGTGGGGCTGCTGTGGAATGAACATGGATACACTAAGTGGACTGAGACCACTAATTCACTTCATCCAGGTCAATAAACAGTTGTCCAATTGGCAGTAAGTTGGATGTAGGCTGGACTTGAACCATGAATTTAAGCAACAAGATATGGGAAAACTGCTGCTGCAGCTAGAGCATTGTACATTTGAGCTCCCGCTATTGCTAATTCTGCTTCAGCTGAACCAGTACCATAGGCGCCGACTTCTGCTGGCGCCAGTGGGTGCTCGACCCCCCCCCCCCCCGCCCTTGCCCCTGCCCCCATTCCAACCCCTTCCCCAAATCATCGCCCCCGCCTCCTCCCCTGAGCGTGCCGTATTTCTGCTCCGCCCCCCCTCCCTCCCAGAGCTTGTTATGCCACGAAACAGCTGTTTTGCAGTGGCAAGCGCTGGGAGGAGAAGCAGGAATGTGGCGTGCTCAGGGGAGGAGGCGGAGGTGAGCTGAGCTGGGGCGGGAAGCTTGGCTGCTGCACCCACCAATTTTTCCCCTGGGTGCTGCAGCCCCGAAGCACCCACGGAGTCGGCACCTATGAGTGGTACAGACAGTAGAAACCCCCTTTTTTTGTAAAAAGGCCCTACTGTGGATAATAAGTCAGGACTGAGGTGCTGTATGAAGTTTTAAAAGAATACATCGCATGAGAATTATCTAAAAACTATAGTTTTCTAATTGTAAGGTGAATGCTGTCAACTTAAGCTCTCATTAAAAGTAAAACCCTAAAACCCAAACTTGGAACTAGCTAAGGGGATATCCTAAGATATTTTTTTTTTTTTTTTTTTTTAACCAAGATTTTCATGCAGTCCTCTGGATATCTAAGAATATGAGAAGCCATATTAGCTAACTGAAGAGTTACACACACCAAGATAACTTCTGATTCAATAATCCATATTTTCCCACAGAAAAGATGGATCACTTCAGCAAGCTAGTCTGCTTTTTTTACAATGGCTGAGACTGAGTGGTTAACGTTCTCAACTCCTTCTTTTCCCCCCTCAGTTGTATGTCTGTCCCTCTTGTCATGAGAGCTATTTTCAAGAATGCTGTCACAATGAAAGTTGATGGTGAAATACAAAATATGGAAGTTATCTCTGAGCAAAATCCTGAAGTGACCTGCAAGCAAACGACGTCTTCTAACAGTACCGGAGCAAATATTTCTGGAGCCAGCATGCAAAATTCATGTGATGGCATGGAGGCAAGCAGCTCCACGGCCAGTATTGAGTGTGCGATTTGTGATATATCAGTATAACTAAAGCAAATACTCATCTGATGTTTACTGTGGTTCCATGTCACTTTTTTTGTAGTGTGATCAATAGACATTGTTTCAAGAAACAGTAGAGGAGAACTTGGCAAGATCAATACTTCTGTCTAGCAGGATTTCCTCTTAGAATTAAATCTTTTCAACCCTGCATATTGCTAAATTAAAAAAAAAAACTTTTTTTTGAGAATATAAACGCAAATTTGAAAAGTCAAATTATCACTACTGTAGCAACCTTAATTTAACCCATAATGCATATATGGGCATGTAGTTATTTAGGTGGTGGTTGTTTGTTAAATATTTGTAGGTGTACATATAATACAACATGCAATGTGGCCAAGTTATATTGCGGTAACCTTAAGATTTTGTTTTCTTTCTTTGTGCGGTTCCATTTATTAAACCATAATGTTGCATTAACATTTTTTTAACATGTAATTGAAAAATTTGTAAGAAAGGTGGAAGGGGAAAGGAACTATTGTTTGAAACTGTCTGCTAGTAAGCTATTTTGTGCACAAATGCAATTTGATGCAAATGAGTTTTGACTTATTTATTTGTACCAGTCCCCATGGAACTGTGTAGTAAATTAAAAGCTTTCCCCCCTCCTGTATTGGTTTAATGTCCTCTTTTTGCAAAAAGAGTTCTGGATAATAGGGGGGTATGGGTAATACAGGTGTGCAATAAAATAATTTTGCAAACAAATGGCTGTGTAATTTTTTTTAGTTAAATTCTGCCCCATGACTTGTATTCATGAAGGATTAGCCTACTATTAGGCTTGAAAACAAACTTCAGTTGTTGGAGTACAAAAATGTTACAGCAGAATTATGGGGGTTTTGTGGTTTTTTTTTTTGTTTTTAACTACTCTCAAATCCACTCACTGTAGGTGGTAAGCAAACCCTCCAAATTTGTTTTTGGCCTGTGACTAAACATGCTTTCAACCAGATGAAAACTTATGTAGTGGCAACTTAAAACAGGAATAGATAGTGAGAAGTCCTCCTCAGCATTCTTGTCTTGTAGGTGCTAAAATTGACTTTTATATAGTGAGAAATGTGCATAAGATAGTACTGAACAAATGAATACTGACTTACTAAACAAAACCAGACTTCATGCCCAGAAGAATTTGCAGTCAGCTTAAACAAAATCAACAACAGAAAGTGACAAATGCAGCATGTTAGGATAAATAAGGAGACAGCTATAAGAAATGTGGCTGGTTATGGGAGCAGTGTGTAGAAAATTGTGGCTAATATGCCTGTGGCACAGAGTCACCTGTTCAACTAGTCTCAGACCTGACAAACCCTGTAAGCAGTATATTTGGTGTGGTATTTGTCCATAAAAAGTAAAATGTAAGGTCTCTGATAAGTTGCATGCTTTCAATAATGTTCATAATTACATCATGCTGTGAGTACAGGTACTATTTAAGCATAACTAACTGGAAACAGCTGAAGGAGCAGGAAAGCATTCTTTGAAGCCTGAAAGAGTGTGATCGATTATGTCTCAGTAGAAAAGGCAGGGGAAGAAGAACAGATATGGTAACTTTATAAGAGCCGTTTTAGTAGAGGGGTATGGCCAAGTCAGATTTCAGGGAAACTGGTATGCCAAGCAGTAGGAGCAGAAAGTACCTTATAAAAGTTTAAAGAGGGAAAAGGGTGGCAATTGCATTTTTAAAAAAAATCTTATGGTGCACCATAAGGTTTTTTTAATTGAATTAAATATTAAAATGAGTTAACAAGGCCTACAATGAGGCTAAAATTTCCATCCACAAGAGACTCTGGTCCTGTGATAACCTTATTACAATATTCTAGCTTCCATTTTGGCTTTCCCCTAAGATGTAGAATAAACCTTTTTTCATTTTTGTTACCTGGTATATTTAATGCCTTAAGGATTTGCAACTCTTATGCAGATTACCTGTCCATCTAATCTAGTCTCTTGTCTCCCACAGATGGTGATAATGCTGATGTTTCAAAGGAAGATGAGAACTCTAGATATGGCAAAAAATTTAGTACCCTGCAATACCCAAAATAAGGATATGAGAGAGGGAAAATAATTCTCACCAACACAAGCAAAACCCACTTCACTCATTTGGCATGACAGGTACTATTACCCATATTTTGAATTAGGGGTCAGACACTGCTGTGCATAACCACATCAGAAGGCACAGTGAGTCTCCACAGCTTCATCCCCATCACTTCCCAAGCAAGCCACAAAATCCCCCCCGCCCTTTGTCTCTGCAGAGAGCAGCCATAGTACTCTGGCTCTGCACTTCACACAATAGTTGTGCTGCATTTTGAGTACCTTACACCTACAGCGGAACTGGCCTACATCCTCTATTGTATGTAGCCAAATGCACAATGCCATAGGTGGGTGGCAATTTTTTTTTAAACCTTTGACAATCAGATGCATTACCACAAGTGGCAAAAATCATCCAAGATTTTCCTACTATATAATTGATATCCAGTGACCAACAGATTTTAAAGTGATATTCAAGATGTATGCAGTTTTGCTTAGATCCTCTTGCCTTTGCTAGTTTAAGTAGCTTTCTTGGAAAGTTACACACATAAGGTGGCAGGCACTGCTTTAGAATATGCTCAAGTACACTACAGTTCTACTTTAAACAGAGAAACTGAAGTTAACTGCCCAGTCTTAATATTTACAGCTTGATAAAATACTGGTGAGGGGAGAGCCTTTTGTGTTTTAACCTCCTGCTTCAGATGAAGTTTTGTCCTGGGTACTGTAACCAGTTTCAGTGAAGTGATGCTCTGAAAACAGAGCTAACTGCACCAGAGATTTGCGATACACAATTTGATGTAATGCAAATCTTTGTTCTATTCTGAACAAATTAAATTGGCAAAACATCACTCAAATATTTAAACAGAAAGAAACAGGTGCTGCCTATTTCTGTATGTGCAGTTCCCACTTGTTCAAAGGAGTTCTCCACCCAGACTACCTTCTAAACCGAATAGCAATATTTATTTTATTTTTGGTACTCTAGGAGCAACTGTTTTCTAGGGATAAGACTCAGAAAAGGAACTGAATGATTCTTGAAAGAGAATATTAAAAAGGGCAAGTTAAATAAATTAGAGGAAAATGTTAGATTCCTAGACAGTAGCAGACACATTAGTGCCGCTGCAGAATTAGACAGCTATGCATTTGTGTATATGAAGTACTTTCCACCTATTCAAGTTAAATTTAGGTGTGAAAGCAACTTTTTTTGCTGTTATTGCCAACAACTGAGCTATGACAGAATATGATGAGCAAGGGTTGTTTTATTAGATTTTAAAGGGAAACATTACAATCAGATCAGTACATTCCCCCATGAAATTAAATGACTAGTATGACGACCAACCTTTGAGCCACACATAAAATACAAGCCTGTCAAGTTTGTTCTTAGAATTGGATTCCATTTGGCACAAGAGAAAAGTTAACTTTCCAGTTGTTGGACATGCTGTAATATGTCCAGTGACAAGCCTAGCTGCTCTCCTAAACAGACGGTCTCTTCTTTAAGCCAAGCAAGGGTTGGCCTTTCAGAATGTGTGTGTTCTTTTGTTCTCCTACAACTGTCTGAATACAAAGAGTCAGCCCCACCGTTACTCCTGCAAGAGTTTTCACTCAACTCAGACTCATTTTCACACAGTCTTCCAGCTTCAGTTTCATCAAATTCATTCTCCACTGGAATTGTATGACTAAGGTCCATGTCCTGAACAGAATCCAGTAACTCTCCAAGGTGGGGCTGTGGACTGATAGAATTCATATACTTAAGCACACATTCTTCATACTTGCCAACTTCAGCCAGGAGGTTATTTATCTTACTCAGCAAAGCAGAAATTTGTCCATTAAGGTGACACCAAGACAAGAGTGCACTGAAAAGAAAAACAAAACAGGTGGAAATAAACGTGATTCTGAACACCTGCAGTGAGTTGCATGTTTGCTTGAGATTGGGTGAAAAGGTGACTAAAGTTAAAAAGTCATTCCATTTTTGTGTGTACATTTCATGCATGTGTGTTTCAGGAAATTTCAACAGGAAGAGCTGAATGTTCAGCCAAAAGTGTAGATTCAGATAACTCACTGAACCACTAATCTCCTGTTAATTTTAAGTGAGGAATGGGAGGTGGGCTAAGAATTACCACACTACATTTTTTTTGTTCTGAAGAATAATTGTAATAGCCAGTATCACATAGTAGTGTCTGTTGCACTGGTGGTAGTTCCAACACAGAGTGTGATGGTTACATACTCTTGCATCCAACAAGGGCAGAACGGTGCTCCACAAGGATGTCTCAGCTAACAGAGCCAAGAGTAAGACAAATGCTGAGGCAGGGTTCTCAGTGACAGGACCACAGTCCTTACCAGAGAAAAATCAGACTGACCTCTAGGATGACTTTTCTGATTAAAACACAAGACCAACCTTTTTGCTAAAGCCTTCCCAGGTAACAGCATTTTTTTCATGGCCAATTTAGTGCTACCTAAAAAATTATGCCTGATACTCATAGCATAGCTACAGGCATTTTAGGAATATTTTACATAATATAATCTGAAGTAAAATTTTCCAAAGCACCTAGATGACTTGGGAGTCTAAATTCGACTTAGTCAGTTTTTAAAATGGCATTTCAGCTCCAAAGTCACTTTTGAAAGTGTTACCCTGAGTCTTCTCAGCATTTGACAAACAGTAGATCCAGATTTCCATATAAACACACCAAATAATCTCAAAGCTTCAACATTTACCTAAGGGTCCCTTTGAGTTGGCCACAGGTCATCATCATCTCAGCACCCTGTTTGTAACCTCGATTGAAACCCTGCTGAAGTGAAAGCTCTTTCCCAGCCTCAACACCATCCCTATAGCCTTCCTGTAAGCAAGATGAAAGGTTACTGATGTCAGTAATCCAGCTACAAGCAGAGATTATTTTACAAGAAATAATACAAGAGTTCAAGTCTATATAAACATTCAATTTTTTTGGAATGTGTCTTTCTAATTTGGCTAGATGCATGCAAAACTTGTATACTGTACTGTCCAGCAGAAATGAGAGATTCACAAAACTAAAAGAACAAAAAAACTTTTCTTGATGTTTTATAAACATGGTCATTTTGACTTCCTTTTTCAGAACTATATACAGTGAGGTCAAAATAACTGATTGTACTATAAATATGTTTCTTTATTCCACACACATAGTAACATGCATTAGAACAGCAATTGTCTTCTTCCATACTGCAACCTCAAATTTCAACAGCAAAAAAGTTTCAGGACCCCTTTTACCATCTAACCACAAAAAAAGGATGGTAGTCACCACCCTCAGGCTGAGAAGCTATGAATGAAAACATAGTACATCTCAGAGAGCAAGTTCTATTTTCTGCTCAAGGAAATTGGAGATGGTGGAATTTCAACTATGAAAAGATCAGATGTGGTTAAACAAGGAGCTAGCCTCAGGAGTATCTTGAAACAGCAGAATAAAGTTTCCTTGAAGAAGCCAAAATCCAGATGCCTTTTTCAAAGAACAATGCTCTGTCTAGTCCAGTGGTTTTCAACCTTTTTTCATTTGCAGATCCCTAAACAATTTCAAATGGAGGTGCAGAACCCTTTGGAAATCTTAGACACAGTCTGCAGACCCTCATGGGTCTGCGGACCACAGGTTTAAAACCATTGCTCTAGTCCCACAGCAGTACCCTCCCTAATCTAAGGCCCAGACCATAGCTTCTACCCCCGCCCCCTCCGTTATTTTGATCAGATGTTGATCACCCAAGAGTGGAAGTTTAATGTTCCCGGCACCATGACTCATAGTGATGCTCCATTATTAAGAGCTTATCCTTTGCCCATTAAAGTAAATGGCATGAAATCAAATCCTAAGAGTCTAATACAATACCAGTTGAAGTTGGAGTTTTGCCCTTCATCTCAACCCTGCAGGATTTTAGGATTTCTTTGTTAACATGAGCCTTCATAAAAATTAATTTTTTCACTGTTATTTTCACTTCTATAGGAAGGCAAACTAGAGGAATTACTATATATTGGTTACTATAGGGCTACAATGAACTACTGATTTTTAATGTGGACCTGCAATTGATTTAAGTGGTGATTTCCACTATTTTAAAAAATGCTAAAATATGGCTCATACATCTTCATTTGCCTTGTTTAATTATATCACTCAAAATTTACAAACATGATCTCCTATCATGATACAACTGGCCTGAGTCTGGACTTTGTTTTGATTAAATTCCATATCTTTCTCTCCAGCCAGATGAACCAGATACCTGATAACATATGGCATTTATAGAATCATAGAACTGGAAGGGACCTCGAGAGGTCATCTAGTCCAGTCCCCTGCACTCGTGGCAGGACTAATTATCTAGAACATTCCTGACAGGTGTTTGTCTAACCTGCTCTTAAAAACCTCCAATGATGGAGATTCCATAACCACCTTAGGCAATTTAGTCCAGTTCTTAACCACTCTGACGGTTAGGAAGTTTTTCCTAATGTCCAACCTAAATCTCCCTTGCTGCAATTTAAGCCCATTGCTTCTTATCCTCTCCTCAGAGGTTATGAAAAACAATTTTTCTTCCTCCTCCTTGTGACAACCTTTTACATACTTGAATATATATGGGCACTTTACATGTTCAATGCACTATGCAAACTCATTAATACTCGTAACACACTAGGGGGATAGAAACATATTATTGCCTCATTTTATAGCTGGAGCAAATGTACTCAAGGCCAAAGAGCAGGCCAGTGAGTGGCAGAACTGAGATTAGAATTCAGAAGATTCTTCCTGCCAACCTGACCTCCCACTTCTGTCTTTTTAAAGAGAAACTGTGGCAGGCACCCAGGGACCGTTTTGCTATTGCTGTGATCTCCATCAATAAAGTGAACAGTCGCATGACTAAATTTGTATATTTTTGCCTCTGATGATCTAACCTCCTATTGAGGTTCAGGAATTTATACAAAGAACACCCATGAGTAGTTGGGGGAGTAACAAACATAAATACATTATGCACCAAGAGCAGATTAGATATGCAGAATTTTGACTACAATTTCTCAATTTGCAGGCACTCTCCCCCTAGAAGAATCTCAAGTGTGTTCTGGTTGGTCACATTTCCTTAATAACTTGCTCAATTTTTAGTTTATACAGAACAACTTTATCTACAATAACTTTTAAACAGCCATCCTCCATTTTCTCTTAAAACACTCATGCAGGTATCAATTTATGTATTAAAGAAAATGGCCAAAAGGCTACTAAAAATAAAGTAATGGTTATAAAAATTACTTTGACTCTTTTCTCCATGGTGCTCTTCCATTCTTTCTGCACTAGATGCAGTTCATCAGAATCTTCATCAAACACATCCTCACTGGGCCGGCTGACTGCAGCTTGCACCCACGACATTGTAGTAGTAACAACCAGGATTCCAGTACATGTGGTCAAAGTGTGAGAATCTGAGCAGTTCTTCCTCCTGGGAATCAAGTTAAAACCACAGGCAGCATGTACAAGAACCAGAGATCCTAGATGGATGCACTTTACTATCACAGTACACCTGTAGAGATAAAAAAGTCAGACTATCAAAGAAAAGCCATCTTGCAAGGTCATAATTTCAGCCATCTCTTAATTTCTTTGTTTCCAATAACATTAACACACATACAGAGAACAAATTTACCATCCCTATTTAGGATATTTTATGCCTCGAATAGAAAGATTTCTTTATCTTTTGAGTAAAAGGATTAGCTGTTTCCAGCTGAAGCTTATTAAAGATTAAAAGACTAAATGGGTTGTTTTAACTTTTGTATTGAATAAAGCACAGAGAGGCTAAAATCTTTGCTTTATTGACTTGGTTGGATTTGTGCAATCCCGAAAATTCAGCCACTCGAAAATGGGTGAAGAGAATTACAGCAAAATCTGTTTTATGGACTCCACTTCCAATATGCAGTCTTCATCGTAAGCAACAACTTCCGAAGTTTTTAGTATTATTTTGTTCAATCTTTAGGGATGGGAGATGCTCTAGTAGTTAAAAGACAAGACTGGGGATTCAAGAATCCTGGCTCCTGTTCAAAGTCACATACATCACCAAACTGAGTCACTTAATTTATTTATGCCTCAGTTTCCCCATCTGGAAAACATGGATAATACACATATTGTCACCTTACAAAATTGTTATCAGGCTTAAGGTATTCATAAAGCGCTTTGAGATCACAGAATGGAATAAGTACCAAATATTATAGTTTAATTAAACCACCACCACTAAATGACCTGTTTTTATTGGTCCCTTGAGTAGTTTCACAGCAGTCCCCAAAATGGGAAAAGCTAATAAAAAAGGTGCAGGGGCAGAAGGAAAGAAAGAGCGTGTGAACAGGAAGAAAAGAGGTCCAATAGATCAGAGATCAATTGACTTGAACTGAAAAGAAAGTCAGAGAGGATCGATCACTGGCTGAAATTTAGAAGACTGCTCCATAGACTGGCCCCCTGGATAATGGGACAACATAAGGAAAACCTGAGGACAGAAATAGTAATTGCACTCCAATGCCCTATCTATTACGCCACCCTGCTTCTTCTGGGAGAAAGCAATAAGGCAGACTGGAAGGATTGATAAGAGATGTATACAATACAGATGTGTCTGTCCACCTGCATTTCTCTGTTACTGATAAGAGAGTGGAAGGCTTCCCCCCACCCAGTTTGTGCTTGATCATTTAGAGACAAATTCAACCTCAGTCACACACAAAGCCTCCTCTTTCAGGCACTAGCAGGCGGGGGAACTGAGGTTTCTCTCCCTCCAGCCCCTACTCGCTCAATCTGCTGCCCCCGCACAATCATCCCTTACCAGGAGGACAGACTCTTCTGCCAGGGCTAACAGCCCGCCTTGCTCGCAGCCCCTGGTGAAGAACAGAGCGCGGCCATTTTGTCTAAGGGCACACTACCTTCACGCCGATTGGAAGCAACGTGGGAACAGCAGCCATCTTTGCTAAGGGCGGCCTCACTTCCAACCCCGCGGCAGAGAATGCAGGGAAACGGCGGCCATCTTAACAGACGGCCGCCTGGCTTCACACCCACTTGAGGCAATGGGGGAGAGGGGTTGGCGGCCATCTTTAGTAAGGGCAAAAATCGTTTCTCAGCACCCACAGCTTAAAAACCGCGGCCATGGCGTCGCCTTCTCGCCAGGAGGCGGGTCTGGGTCTGGGACGGGCCTAGGGGCAGCCCCCGGGTTCCTGCGGCCAGCTTGACATGCTCGTCCTCGGTGGCCGGGTTGGGAGCGTCTCAGACCCCTGCGGGGGGAGGGGAGGTAACTATGGCAACAGGGATTAAACCCGGCCAGAGAGGACGCGCCCCGGGGAGCGGGGCTGGGGCAGCAGTAGCTCCCCTTCCGGGTGTGCGTGCACGGCGCTGGCCCTCCGCTTGTCACCCACCGGCCTGGCTCACCAAAGGTTGTGCCTGTGCCCAGGTGGCGTTGCACGGAGCTCCCGGGGGCACCTGCTGCTCTGCCCCCTTCTGGGAACGGAGCTCCCGGGGGGGCTGCTCCTGCATCCGCCCTGGCCGGGGCCTCAACGAGGGTGCATTCATAGCCGTGTTGTTGTCATCCCCAAATCCTCAAAAAGTATGTCGGCATCCCCAACCCCTCCCAGTCATGAGACAGACTTAAAAATAATAAGATTTAAAGATAAATCAAGGAGTGACTAAAACATGAGTTATTTTGCTTTGTCTTTTGAGCCTTAAGGGTGCACGTGGATCACGCTTTCAAATTTTCTCCATAACCATGAGGGCTAGAAATACAGAGTGAAAAAAAAACAAAACAAAACTTGAGATTCTCGTCTAATCACTTGACTCCAGGAGCTGGAGCTCTAAGAAACACCAAATATTGTGTTAGGGTTGCCACCTGCCTGGGTTTTACTCGCACAGTCCAGTTTTTGGCTTCTGTGTCCGGGTGCCAGGTGCCTAGTTTTCGGCAGGACACCGAAAGCCTGGTTACTGTGTGTGGGGGGAGGTGCCCAGTCATTAACCTTTGCCAGCCCCTGCTTAGCAGGAGCTACCTCCTACCTTGGGAGGGGAAAAGGGGGCAGGGTGGGGCCTCAGGAGTCTGGTTACCAGAATTAGAAAAGTGGCAATCCTACCTGAGATTCATGCTAAAATTCTCAAGAGTTGGCAACACTGCGTGTGTCCTGTCTCTGGAAACCAACCTCATGGGTTTTTTTTTTTTTTTTTTTTTTGCCACTGCCAGTCACCAGGGACTACCTGGTGCCACAAGCTGATCATGGAGCCCACAGCTTGGCTCACAGGGACTGTGTGATGATTCATGATGCCCTTGAGCTGTCTATATGGATTGTGTAGTGCCTAGAACCACTTTGGAGACAATACTAATGTGTCTGATGCTCCAATGTGAACATCATAGGGGGAACTGGGGATAGAACAGAGTCACTTTATACCCTGAGCTGTGTCTGTGAAATGCATGATGCCACAAAACTATCTAGGAAAATTCACTCTCCAGATCTGCAAAAACAAGACCTCAATATCCCCAAACCAAAAACCAACTAACTCCCCAAACTCCTTTGATCATACTGTGACAATGAGGGTCCAAACACCCCAAGGGGAGAACAGGGAATTTGAACACTAAAGGATAAGCAGTTGAATTAACTGAGTATATAAAATGTTAGTGTACTATAAAAGTATATTGAGTCAGGTCTTTTATGAAAGCTTGTAATGTTCTGAACTTGATGGTCGTTATGAGATGTCTACAGACTGTGGTTATGTATTTATGTAGATATACAACTCTGCTCATAACTTGTTCTGCAACGTTCAGCTCCACGTCACAGCACGGCTCCAAGCACCTAGTATTGTACAACCCAAATGAGTGAATGTGGGTGTGAGAGATGGGTAAATATTTCAGGTTTTCAAGAAACCATAAATTATACTGTATCACTACCTTAATATATTCTGAGAATTTTCTTTTGACAGCATTCCATGAGGCTAAAATGTAGCCCTCAGCACATCAGTAAAGTATTTATAAACTGCTTGCTCTCATGCCATTAGAAAAAACGATGGTAGCAATTTCACATGTGCTAAACAAGTTTTCTGAGAAGCTGAAGATTTTGCTTAGCTAAATTATTAAAGCAGTCACTACTGGGTATCTTCCATCCTCCCTGATTGGGCTGGAGGGAAAGGATCTAGGCAGTGGAGGTCACTGAATTACCTAGCTCAACATCAAGCTAGTAGAATGCTCCATAATCACCAGTGTACAAGAAAAATAAAGAATATGCTGAGGTCAGAGAGGGACCAGGCTCAGGAGGGAACCACAGGCCTGGTCTCTACACCTAAAACTTAGATCTACCTAGCTACATTGCGCAGGGACATAGTTAAGGCAACCTAAGCCCCCTATAGACACCGCTAGGTCAGTGGAAGAATTGTTCCTAGGGTGACCAGATATAAGACAAAGCCCTGAATATCGGGATTGTCCCTATAAAATAAGGACATCTAGTCACCCTAATTCTTTCATCAGCCTAGTTACCACCTCTTGAGGGGGTGGATTAACTACACCAATGGAAAAAAAAACTTTTTGTCACTAGCACGTGTGTACACTATGGTGCTACTGCAGCACTGTAACTGTGCAGCCATAGCATCTGTAGTGTACCCGTAGGCTGCATGTGAGCAGGAGTAGCAGGCTGGAGGCAGCAGCCTGGGAGCTGCCTGTGGAGGGAAGGCTGGGCAGCAGGCAACATGAGAGCTAGGCACCCACATCTTGTTATTGGCAGGAGGATACAGGGCAGTGGCCTGCAGATAGGAGGATGTATATGTAACCCTTCTGCCCATCAGAGTTAGCAGCAACAAGGGCCGGGTTCAGGATCTAGGGGTTCCTTTTCAATAACACAAGGCAAAACCGGCTCGAGCCCCCACCCAGTGACCTGGGACAATTACATACCACCGCCCTGGGTGCCTCTAAGAGGCAATACTTCCCCTCTCGCAAGCAGAGTCTAAGTGTAGCAAAAGCCTTTTAATAAAGGAGGGAAACAATGCGGCATGATGTTGGGGAAACACCACAAACAGGATTCATAACACAAACCATGAGCAAAAGACCCACCCCCAAGTAAGTTTGGCAGTGTCCTTTTCCCCTCAGGGTCTTAAGTCCAGCAACCTACAGTGTCTACCTTTGGTCAGTGCAGCCCCAGAGTGGTTCTTGAGTCCAGCAACCCAAAAGTCACCCCTCCCACAGTTTCTGTCCTTGGTCAGTGCAGCCCCGGAGTTCAGAAGTTCATCTGCAGAGTTTACCTCCCAGCCTGAGGGGGGGCGGGGAGGTATGGGGGCACCTTACATGCTCCGCTGCTTGGGTCGACGTCCGATTGCCACGCCTCTCCGTGGGGTTCTGCTGCAGTCTTCACCGCCAACCGCGCCTCTCCGCCAGCTGTCCTGCTAACCGCTCCTCTCCGCTAGCCGCCCTGCTAGCTGCACCTCTCCGCTAGCTATCAGAATGTCACGTGCCTGTGAATTAGTGTCCATGTTTAAATGTATTATTTATAGATGAACTATCAGGTAAGATTGACATTCAATTCCGACTAGGAACTTTAGCAAAAATGCGTAAGTGAAATTTCCTAGAGATGGTATAGGGTGTTCTAAATAGCCTAACTAACTTAATTCTCTCTGTTTAAGAGCTGTCATATTCTACTCAGGAGCATCTTTTTTTCAGGATTTTTAGCAGAAACATTTCCATTTTAATAAAAAGACTGATTTAATAATTTAGCTAAGCAAAATCTGCAGCTTCTCAGAAAACCTGTTTAGCACATGTGAAATTGCTACCATCGTTTTTTCTAATGGCATGAGAGCAAGCAGTTTATAAATTCTTTACTGATGTGCTGAGGGCTACATTTTATCCTCATGGAATGCTATGTCAAAAGAAAATTCTCAGAATATATTAAGGTAGTGATACAGTATAATTTATGGTTTCTTGAAAACCTGAAATATTTACCCATCTCTCACACCCACATCCACTCATTTGACAATGTCTGCTTTCCTGAATTACCCACTCTAAACATCACCGATTTTCAATTCTCAAAGGATGACACCTAAAGTTTGTATGTCAAACAATAAGTATATGCCTGTGTGTTTGTGTTTTATAGGTAAGTATTTTTACTCTGCTATCTTTGTGCTTTTTATAGAGACTCCAAAAAGATCAGGGGCATATTTCAAATTCACATCAATAAGGACTCCACGCTCTGTTATAAGGTTTTCATTCAACTCCATCCCTTAGAATCTTGTAAGTAATCTCTTGGATATCCTACAGGCTCTCTTTCATAAAGCTTTCAACACAGAGCTGAGCAGGCTGCGTGTCTGTGAAGTTGCCTGATTGAAATGCCAATATTCTACTCTCTGTGCTCTGAAATTTACTATCACAATAAAACAGACACCTTCCCCTGCATACCAAACTGAGCTGGCTATGAAGAACAACCACTGAAACCCCTCATTGATTTCATGGATCTGGTTTAATTGACATCAGCATTCAATCCTTTCTACTGTCTTATTCCATTCATTGTCTCCCTCTCCTGGCAGTTCAGACTGGATTCACTATACAGCAAATCTGATACCGAATTGCTGCAATTCTCCACCCTGCAAAGAAAGGAGTCAAATTATTGTTGGATGATAAATAACTAATCTCTTTGTTTTTCCCTCCAATTCTTTTTTGGTATTATTTACATCCCCTACAACTGTCTCTAATGAGGGAGAGTATGATGCATTGCTTGTGACAGCAGGGGCTAAATGCGGTGACCCAAGAGGTCCCTGGCAGTCCTATGTTCCTGTGATAGTGTGGATTGATGGCATGCATTTCCCTTCCTGAACCCCAAATCATTGGGGCTAGAACTGGTAGAATACTGTAAAAATATTTTTTAATAATTTATTAAATGATTGATGGGGGGAGGGAAATCACAATTTATTTGAATATTATTCAACCACCTATAACGCTGGTCAAGTAATTTTAAAAAGTGTGTGACTAATTTTTTCAGTTACAGAAGGCACAAAAATTTGTTGAACATGTTATTTGTAAATATTATCCAACCAGCTAATCAGGAACTTGACGGGGATGCCAGAGGAGATGTGGACCTGCAGTTTTGAGCACAGGTGCTGAGGCAGCAACTACAGGGGAGAAAAATGTATACCATGCTCCGTATGATGAACTGGCATCTGTGTCCATAAACCCCTCTGCACACATCTGCAGGCCAAAAGGGGGTGTACTGTGTGTGTGTGTGGCGGAGGTGAGGAGCAGCACAGGAGATTGAGAAAGGTTGGGGCAGTAGTGCTGCTGAACCTTCATCCCACTGTAGAAATTAGGAGTACAGAAGCATTTGGCTTGAAAAGAAATGGTACTTGTGAGAGGGGCAATAATAGAGCTTTGCTACTGTTGTACACATAAGATGGTGACTTCAGGGGGGGAGGGGAAAGTAGGATACATACTCACAGGGGGCAAAATTAACATTTCCTAAGTTTTAAGCACTTTTTTGCAGCCCTAATGTTCTTGTAACGTGGTACTGATTATACAGAAGAACGTTACTTCATTGTAATTCTACTGTATTCATGGCACAAATCCAGTTTGAATCATGTCTTTGACCCTTATTATAGTAGTGTGTACAGGGCCCCAACAGAGCTCAGAGCCCCACGTTGGGAGACATCGTGTGTAGGGATGAGGAAGGGAATGCCTTTTTCCTGTATTTGTTGTGCTAGGTGCTGTTCAAGTCCTGGTCCATACCCGGCACCCTTAGTCACTACAGTAACACAAAGAAACAAAAACAACACTACTACTAATAAACTCTTTGATCATCTAAAATTGTTACTTTGTTCAGAGCTAAAAATAGTTCTTAATCTTACTTGTTAATAAAACAATGAAAGCTAGACCCCACCTCCAGTGGGGTTCCAGGGCAGGGGACATACCACCAGTATAGAGCATACCAGCATACAGGCATCACTTGGGTTGGGAGCCAGCAAGGGTATATATCAGGAACCGCCAGACAAACGAAAAACATCTATTAGTTATGTGCTGGATGCCACTTTTTCCCTCTGTCAGCATTCAAACCCATAACTCTGAAGTTGCTAGATCTTTTTCTATTTGCAGGAACCCCCGTTAAGAGGAGTACAGATCATGAATAAGACGATCTACAAGTTATAAAGCCCTTGATAAGAATTTGGTAATATGGCATTCACTAGTATGCTTTACATTAAGTTACTAAATAATATAGCAGCATATGTTACTCATTCATTAAATATAAATAATTTAAAAATGATCCTTAATTTATAGCGCTACTGAAATTACATCCCCTCCCTCTGAATACACCATGGGGAGCTTTTTGTTTAATTTCTTCATTCTAAATTCCTCATTACAGTCAGTAGTATTAAAAGAAAATTGAAGAATAGTGGATAAGTCATTATGTATTTAAGCTTATTTTATCAGGAAAAAAGAAAGACTCTGTCATGAGAATGAAACAATTCTAGGTAGACTGTACTTTGTCTCTTGGATCTTCATGGTCTGCCATTTGTAAGAAGGGGCAACGTTTACTCCCCTCTGCAGCCAGCTAGCTCTGATAGCAAGTTTGTGAGGAATCAGGGACATGGCTTTGCCTCTTGCCCATCCCCCTTGCAGTGCTAGCCAGGTGCAGTCCTTGGATGAAGTCCAGACCCCATTGAAGTCAATGGCAAAATGTCTGCTGACATCAATAGGGCAGATTTTCAACCTTTGTGCTCAAGTGCGAGGCACAATCTAGTCATTAGTATATAACTGCAAGGCATTATTTGTATAGGAATGTTTTTTAAAATGTTCAAAAAATTATTACACGTCTGGTGGTTCAGATCAAGTAGACCTGGGGAGGAAGGATAGCACAGTGGTTTGAGCATTGGCCTGCTAAACCGAGGGTTGTGAGTTCAATCCTTGAGGGGGCCACTTAGGGATCTGGGGCAAAATCAGTACTTGGTACTGCTAGTGAAGGCAGGGGGCTGGACTCAATAAGCTTTCAGGGTCCGTTCTAGGAGATAGGATATCTCCATATATTATTATAGATGTGTCAAGGCTGTATCCCCACTTTGAACTTTAGGGTACAAATGTAGGGGCCTGCATGAAAACTTCTAAGCTTATCTACCAGCTTAGCTCTGGTCCGCTGCCACCATCTCAAGAATTCCCTCCCTGGGAAGCCTTGAGAAACCTTTCACCAATTCCCTGGTGAACACAGATCCAAACCCCCTTGGATCTTAAAATAAGGAGAAATTAACCATCCCCCCTCCTTTCACCAACTCCTGGTGAATACAGATCCAACCCCCCTTGGATCTTAAAACAAGGAGAAATCAATCTGGTTCTTAAAAAAGAAGGCTTTTAATTAAAGAAAAAGGTAAAAATCATCTCTGTAAAATCAGTATGGAAAATAACTTTACAGGGTAATCAAACTTAAAGAGCTCAGAGGACCCCCCTCTGTCTTAGGTTCAAAGTACAGCAAACAAAGATAAACACTCTGGTAAAAGGTACATTTACAAGTTGAGAAAACAAAGTAAATCTAAGACGCCTTGCCTGTCTTTTTACTTACAAGTTTGAAATAGGAGAGACTTGTTTAGAAAGATGGGGAGAACCTGGATTGATGTCTGGTCCCTCTCAGTCCCAAGAGCGAACCACACCTTAAAGGGCACAAAACAAAAGCCTTTCCCCCCCCAAGATTTGAAAGTATCTTGTCCCCTTATTGGTTCTTAAGGTCAGGTGTCAGCCAGGTTACCCGAGCTTCTTAACCCTTTACAGGTAAAAGGATTTGGAGTCTCTGTACACAGAAGAGCTGTTACCCTTCCCTTTATAGTTATGACAAGATGACAATAGATTTTAGATTATTCATGAAGAAAAGTGAACTTCCTTGGTGTCACAGGGGCTCAGTCTGTCCAGTGGGGGTTGCCCCCATTTGCCCAGTGGGGGGGTTGATAGCAGGGAATCTTGACAACAGGCTGTAAGTCAAGTGATCACAATCACCAACTCCAGATCCCTGGGTAGGGCAGAGCACACTGTCAGTCTATAGCCCCTGAGCCTCCTGGCTGGGGCAAACAATAGCAGTTTGGGGGCTCTGACCCCCTGGCTGGAGCAGAGCAAACAATCAGTCTATATCAAGAGTCCCCAGCAGCCATGCCTAGTAGCAAGTGCGGGGGGTTGGAGTTGGGGAAGCTGGGCCCACCCTACTACACCAGGTTCTGACACAGGGCCTTATGAAGCTGGTACACTCCCTATGAAGGGTTCAAGCCTTGGCTCCTAAACATGTTCCCTGGGTCAATTCCTACCATAAAACCCACGTCAGGCATCTCCTCAGCTGGCAGCAGCTCAGCATTCCCATCCGTCTCCATGGTTGCCTGTCCCTCTACAGCACAGTCCAGGTCCACAGCCTCAGCAATCTGGAGAGTCGATGGTTCCTCTGCAGGAGCCCACAGCACACATCATTCCTCCTCCTCAGCCAACCCCAACTAGGCTGCGCTGCAGGGGTGCTGGAACAAATTTTATAGTGGGGGTGCAGAGAGCCATTGAACCAAACCCTATATATAATGGAAACCGCTTCAAGTCAGGGGGTTCTCCAGCACCCCTGACACCCGTAGTTCCAGCACCTATGCTGAGCTGTCTCCTTTTATCTGTCCCCACTACTTGGAGCATGCACAGCAGGGGAGAGGAGGGGGCCTGGTCTTTTGGGCCTGCAGTGATTGGTCAGCTTCCGGTTGGCCCAGTGCAGGGTTGATACATGTATAATAATTTCACATCAGCCTAATTAATTTATATCAGACATTTGCTTTGGGTCTGGTAACGTGGCTTGATTCTTCCTCTTCAGGATACAAGTTATTTATATTCTGTAGGGAGAAAAAAGTGAGCCTAAATAAGAGTTAGTTATTATTTATTAATTAATTAGTATTATTAATTATAAAGTTTATGGTAGAGTTCAACCTACAGAATATATGGTAGAATTCACCCTGAACTGAATCTTTATGGCTGAATGTCATATGTCTGTTAAGAGACTGTATGAAAAGTGGTGACACAACCTTAAGTATAATGTTACATACCCCCTTTTTATATTAATATTTTTCTCTATAACCTAAAGCTAAGAACATGAACATTTTAAAAGTTAATACAACAAGGTTTCATTTATTAGTAGGATACAAATTTACACACAATGGTGCAGTAAGATAAAAACTGCAACAAATGTATTGAATGAAATTTAAGACTTATGCTGCAAAATAAAGAGTTTCATTAAATGTTTTTTTTGGGGAAGGAGGAAGTCATTAGATTGTGAAAATTAATCACACTGTGCACAGTGTCCCATTGGCAAACCATCACTCACTGCAAAATAATTCTTCTGTTGCTTTGTTTGCATACATAGTAGATTGATAGTGAATCAGTGTTTATTGAGATTTTTGGCTCACATCTCATTTGTGTTTACCCCTGCTAGATGGTCTTCATTTGTCATTGTAGTTCTCAGATGTTCCTTGATCACTGAGGTTTGAGCATGCAGATGCTGATGTATTATAACTGAATGAGCAAAGGGAAATATTAAACATGAAAGGTGAACTATTAAACACAGAAAAGGAAAAGCAATTGCTTTTGGTACTATAAGGAAAGTATAACTGGAAATAATGGGATTAGGGAAAGGCCTGAACTAAACTTTTCCATAGTGTGATGGGGTTAGGATCCAGGGCTTTGGTTCAGCCCATTATAAAGATAGAGGCCCGAACCAAAATTTGTATCTGGGAACTTTCCCAAATTCAGGAGTGCTAAAATCTGGGGCTTGAAATTAAGGAAAAAGAAAATGTAGAGTGGGTCTCAAGAAAACTTCCTAAGAATGAGACCAATCTTCATATCCAAGGAAATTGGTGGAAATATCATTGCATGAGACATTTACAACCAGAATGGCCAAAGTACTTAAGATTATTATATTATAAGGAGCAATGATACATTGGCAGGGAAATGGAACCACTGCATGTGACCTGAAGCATGCATAACACATTGAATATGATGCTCTGTTCCTATCTAGTGAAGGCTGGGCCACATATAGAAGTTGATGAGCGTGGAACAGTCTTGGCTAACGGAACTGGATTTTTTAGCCTGGCAGGAGAGGCTCATGCTTTAGCTCCAGAGTTCCCAGGTTCAATGCCCACTGCTGGTCACCCTCAGACATGGTGTAGCAAATTGGCTCCCCATGGATAACTGCACCCTGATTTCCTACAGGACAGGTGAGGATACTGACCACTCTGCCACTGATTAGCTAGACTCCTGATCTCTTGCCATTTTTTGTTTTTTTTCTTCTTGAAGCCAGTGTTTGGAATTGGTAAAGTCAGACATTGGTTGTGCGATCACTGAAAAATCCTTTAGAATTTTAAATAATGGAATAATCTAGGCAATCTTTAACTGCTGTGATTCTATGAATAGGAGTCAGATCACATGTCCTTTAGGGAGATTGCCTTTACAACAGATACACCAAATGCTCGGGAAAGAATTCAAGTACAGGGGGTATCTGTGATTGTTTTATACCGACATGTGGGCCAGCTAATATTCGTACCTGTCCTGTTTCTATTTGTCTTGCATGATTTGGCTAGTGGGAGTGATATAACCAAGGACAGGAAGAAAAAAGAAAGAAAAAAACCCACACAGCCTGAAATAAAACTGGAGGCAAAAATATTAACTTACTCAGGAAGCTCCTCCCACTGTTTGTATGTTATCAGGCAGCCCATTTAGGTTAGACTGTGAAACAGAAAAGCCTTGAAGAATGGCCCCAGAGGATAAAAAAATGGGATAGGGAGTATAGTCCTTCTAAAAGCAAAGAAAAATACAGAGGAGGTTAAATTACTTTGTGGAATCTAGATAATATCTGACGAGAAAGAATGGGAGGTGGCATTCATTGTTTGGAACAGATTTTGGAAGCAGAATTGAAACTCCATGGCAAATCTGTTCTCAGTTCACCAAGATAAATCTGGAGTAACCTTACTGAATTGGTGAACAGAGTTACTCCATATAGAAAGCAAGGAATAGGAGCAGAATCTGGCCCAGTTGCCAATGACAGCAAAAAGGGCTGGGTTCAATCTGCCTAAAGGTCATATCCTAAAAATAAATCTAACTATGCCTTGAGCCTCGCCCAGAGCTGTACTCCTAATTCTGGATCCAGGGAGTTAAAATATAACCTGCATGGTCATATTTCTAGGTTGCTGTTCCCCACTCAGAAGTCCTTGGACCCATGAACCCACAAGTATTTTATGGGGGTGGGAGTGGAGGGCAGGGACAAAAAACAGGAGAAACATGATAAACCATGTAATACTTACATATAACACAATGAGCAAAACCCAGTCAGTGTATCAGGAGTATGATCAACACCACAGAATACTGATCTTGCCAGTGAGGGAGTCTTTACTGTATATTAATAAGATCTGAGGCTGGTTTTTGTCAACCTTGGTTAAAATTGCTCTTTTCTATTTAAGCTGTCTTACTGAAATTTTCAAAGTGCTGAGCCCAGTGACATGATGATAGGTTAAAGAACCCTGCTTAGGGCAGAAATGAATAAGAACTTCAGCTCGCCCCTGTGTTTTACTACACACCACTAACATTTTAGTGCGTCTATACCATTTCTTGATTTCCTGCTGACACCCTTGCTTTGACACTTTCAGGTCCTTAATTCGGGTGGGTGGAGAACAGGGAATGTTGTTATTTTGCATTCCATAAATCTGATTCTCCTCTCTCAAGTGTTTTATTTCAATGGAGTCACTCTCAAACCATGTTAGCGTGAGAGGAGAATCAGGCTCCAGGTTTTACAAGCCCACAGCAATTGAAATCCACTGTTACCACAGGGCATTGGCAGCCAGAAGTTACAGCATACCTTACTCCATTGCACATACTTATTTTTTTAATTTGTGTAGGATAAAAGCAGTCACCTTTGTTTTTAGGCTGTAATTTTTCCAATAGCCATGGACACAAAGCACTGTATTTTAATACCCAGGCATCCTTCAGGGAGACTTGGGAGACCGGTTATACTGCTTTAAATAAAGAGGGGGAAATGTGTGTGTGAACTCAGTGCGCTGATAGTGCATATTATGATTGTACTAATGAGAGAGTCACAAATAATTGCACCCCCTGCATGGACAAAGAAATATATTCTTTCCAAAAATCCTCTTTAGCTTGCAGAACTGTCTTCTGGCCTGTAGGTGTCAGTCAGATTATGGAAAAACAAAATTAATTCACATGAAATAAATATTTCTGCAGAACAATGCTGTCTGTGGAGAAGGGCTGGGGATGAATAAACTTGGCCCTGCTGTATGAATGCCTATGGTGAAGAGAGTCTCCTTTACTACATTCCATCTCCAGGAAAGGGATGCTTGATTCCCAGAATCCACAGTATGTTCCAGTAGTCTTGTCCTGAAGGCCACTGGCTCTTTTTCCAGTCTCCCATCTACCCTTCTCTTGCTCAAGAACAGAAGTGACTGAAAATATTAGCAGAATAGCATGTTCCTGCTCCCCTTGCAGGAACACCATGGAAGTAATGTGGCCACAGGATAAAGCCATGATGAGTACTATAGAAATAAAACAGCTAAACAATTGGGAGGGCATCAAATAATAATCCTCAACCTTTCATTGTCCCAGTAAAACAATTAGGACACAGAGTTCACAAGAATCTAAAGTACAGATATAGTATCCTTCACCCTGGAGGTTCTGAAAACACTTGATAGACTGCTTATACAATGAATCCTTAATCCAGCATTGATGGACAACCATCTCTGTGGTAGAGCATGCCAGGCATTCTGTCCCTGCAATTCTACACTACAATTTAGGAGGAGCAGTGAAGTTTCAGAATGAGTTTGAGGGCAGCAGGATTGGAACTACATAAATTGGAATTTGTCTTGGATGCGTGTGAAAAGAGTGAACAATTTAGGAGCAACTTTGTAAATACCTGTTCAGAACTCATTTAATAACACGCTTGAAAAATGGAGAATGCCTTTTTGAGTAAAGAAATGCTTTATTCTGCACTGAGCAATGCAGAGGGACTTTTTTGGTTAAATTAAGTAAAAGGAATAAATAAGCTAGCTCTGTTATTTAATTAGCATGATTATTTTCCCATTAGGAAAATATATTTATGGAATCTTGGAGATCTATGGATTTTTGAGCTCTACAGTATTATTTAACCCCTAGCTATATGGAATAGCTAAAAAGACTAATGACTACATTTGAAAATGTAAATAAAAGTTTAGAGTGTATTGCAGTTTATTTTTTAAATTGAGTTTCAGTGGCTTGAGTTAGATGGGTCTGTTCTAGGCCCAAGATTTAAAAAATCTTGGCATTTAAACAGGCACAACTTGATTTTGAAATTCATGCGCCGTAATATTCCTCCTTGATGTCTTCATTATAGAATGAACTCCTTCACACAGTGTAATTAACAAAGGGTTAAATGACAGATTAATTTATCCCATTGTGCATTTGTAGCAGCCTAGAATACTCTTCATTCTAGGATTTGCCCAGCTGCTAATACAGATCTTGTTTACACCCGGACCTTACACACTCCCTTAGGAGGAATTGGAGAAGGCCAAATGTCAGCTGGTGGTGCTATCTTGTTTCAATCTGTTTGGTGAACAATCCAACAAGACAGTAATGAGTGCATATTGTGCCCTATCTTGCAAGATGTAGAAGTCCACTGAATTGAATGGGAGTTGTGGGGCAGTGTTGAAAGCCTTCATGAGGGCCTTTTAGAGTAAGGCATTATATTTTTTACCAAGCAGAGGAACCAAAAATGTTTCTAAATTTTTTTTAAATGCAAAGTTTGGTTCTGGGCCTAGTAAAATTGTCTGGTCAGGCTGATATATGGGGATCTGAGTTCAGGAGTGAATTTGAGCCCCTGACCATTCGTGGCGGAACATAATGAGGAGATAGTATGCTCAGTTTGGAGGAAAGGAATACTTCCCTTTGTTATACAGTGATCTCTTCTGGCCAAACCAGGAATCACATTCTGCCTTCTATAGCCTGAAAAATGGGTCAGGCTCAACATCTCTCAGGATCAGATGCATAATGTTCAATCCAATTGAAGTACCGGTAATTGGAAACATTCCCATTGACTTCAATGGGCTTTGGATCAGATAGATAGTAAGCAAGAAGCTTATTGAGAGACTCACCTGTCTGAAGTTAAAGTTGGATTCTGTATAGAATATAACAGCCTGAGCAGAGTAAATCTCAGAACAAGTCTCAGCAAGAAAACACCAAACTTGAATCAGTTTGAAAGAAAACTGGCAATAAAAATCAATTATTTCAAAATAACGGTGTTAACCCTAGATGGTTTTGAATCCATTTGATATTACTATGTAGGTATAGTGCCATCGTCATAAATTCATGGTACACCCACATCTTGAATACTGCATGCAGATGTGACTACCCCATCTCAAAAAAGATATTGGAATTGGAAAAGATTCAGAAAAGGGCAACAAAAATGTTTAGGGGTATGAAATGGCTTCCATATGAGGAGAGATTAATAAGACTGGGACTTTTCAGCTTGGAAAAGAGACGACTAAGGGCGGATAGGATAAAGGTCTATAAAATCATGACTAGTGTGCAGAAAGTAAATAAGGAAGTGTTATTTACTCCTTCTCATAACACAAGAACTAGGGGTCCCCACATGAAATTAATAGGCAGCAGGTTTCAAACAAACAAAAGGAAGTATTTTTTCCACATAACGCATAGTCAACATGTGGAACTCTTTGCCAGAGGATGTTGTGAAGGCCAAGACTATAGCAGGGTTCAAAAAAGAACTAGATAAATTCATGGAGGATAGGTCCCCCAATGGCTGTTAGCCAGGATGGGCAGGGATGGTGTCCTTAGCCTCTGTTTGCCAGAAGCTAGGAATGGGTGACAGGGGATGGCTCACTTGATGATTACCAGTTCTGTTCATTCCCTCTGGGGCATCTGGCATTGGCCACTGTCAGAAGACGGAGACCGGGCTAGATGGACCTTTGGTCTGACCCAGTATGGCCGTTCTTATGTTCTCATTTAGATATCAGATTGACAGAAAAAAGGGAAAGCTTCATTGACATGTGTACTCTAGAAACTGAAACCCACAGAATCCTTAGAAGTTTATGTGGGTTCCCCCCCCAACATTTAAGGATTTCTCTGGCTCTTGCAGATATTTTAGTTTGCCTTCTTTTGGCTAGCTTATTATGTATCTGATACAAGGCACTTGCTCTTTCTTGGGCTGTGAAACTTACTGTAGCAATTCACAGAAAGATATCACAAAGACTTCCTGGCACAGACAACTTTCCCCCCAGTGTATAGAGCAAGAGTTTTACACTCTTCATCATAAAAAGCCAGCAGAGCAGGGACCCTACTGAGCAATCCTTACTCACACAGGTAGTCTTAGGCTAGTCACATGAGCAAAAATTGAAAAATTGGGCCCCAAGGTTTTCCTTTTTAAAAAAGGAAAAAAAAAAACCCCACCACCATCTGAAGTTCAAGCTCAAAAGCACCTCTCATTTGGGAAAAATTAAAGTGGCCCCATGAAGCTTAGGTTCAAGGGACTAATTAGGAGCTGCTTTACCAATGTCTTGTGTCAGATGAAAAAAACCTGAGGCTTACTGACAAGCGCCAGTGCCAGAAAACTGTCCTGTAAGAAGGAAGGAAACACACACACACAGGGTACGTCCAGACTACCCGCCGAATCAGCGGGTAGTAATCGATCTATCGGGGATCGATATATCGCGTCTCGTCTAGACGCGATATATTGATTCCCAAACGCGCTCCCGTCGACTTGGGAACTCCACCAGGGCGAGCGGCGGTAGCGGAGTCGATGGGGGAGCAGCGGCCGTCGATCCTGCGCTGTGAGGACCCAACGTAAGTTGAAATAAGATACGTCGACCTCAGCTACGCTATTCCCGTAGCTGAAGTTGCGTATCTTACATCGACCCCCTCCCCCAGTTTATACCAGCCCCCCCCACACACATGTTCCTTTGTGACCAGTAATAATCTCTCACTGTGTGAGAGAAAAAAAACAAAAACAAAAAAACCCAAAAAAACCTCAAAGACATTTCAAGCCACCTGTAACTTTGAGGGTTTTTTTTAAATGCTGCTTGGAGTAAGAATTGTGAGTTGCAACAGCTTGCTCACATTTTGACTCTGTATATTTTTGTCTAACATTCCTGTGAGCAGCAAGATGTGTTTGGTCTTTGTCAAATTATTCTTATTATTTTTTAAGGCTTTTCTATGGCTTGATGATGCCCCCATTCTTCTATGGACTATTCCTACAGACAGAATTTCAGGGCTTGCTGTTTAGATGTGATTGTTCTGGGCTAGTAAAATACAGCCCCAGTGTTGGTTAGCTGAAAAAAAAAAAAATTTCAGCAGTACACTAAGGTCTCTGCTCTGCAGAACATAATATGACAATGTTATTTTATTCAGAGCTGTTTTCTAGCTTCTGTTGGGTAGCTATTGTACAAGTTTCTCAGTATAAATAAACGTGTATAAAAATGTGGATCCCAACTTATCTCCAGCAATAGGGATGGACATGGATTATATTTTTTAAATTATTTACAGCTTGCCTGTGTCTGTGGCTTTAAATTATTGATACTAGCAATAGCAACTGTCAATGAGACAAAGCTTGCACTGAAAGCAGAGGCAGCAGCAAGCTATGTATGTTGGGAACTGGTTCAGTGCAGCCCTTCCAATTCTTTTTAGCAGGAAAAGTGTCATTGTTCCTTCACATTAGTGCATCTCAAATAGAGATGATGGAGAAGTCTTCCACTATAGTTACTCATTACAAGATGGCTTTAGGATACTGGATGCAATAAGAGTGTTCTAACAGACTATCAGTGATGTCAAACTCTTGTCAGTAGTGCCCAGTACGTGACCGAATAACTGATATCATTTTAACCTGCCCAGTTATAGAAATCAAATGCCCTGCTGCAGAGAAAGCAGTAGTGCAGCAGAATCGCTCTCTCCATGTCATCCAATGCTTTCTGAAGCTTGATCTAGGGCACATTCAGGACACTGCCTATAAGGCAAAGATATTAGTTTCTCCAAAGGTGCTGGAATATCATCAAATGATTTAGCAGGAGGGACTCACATCTCAGTTTGTAGAGCAGCAAGAGTAAGCACTGCAGATGATCTGTCTTCTTTATTAGTGCCTCTGACCTGGGTTGCTGTATCCTCCTGAGTCTGCTGTTCCTGCATCTGATGGCTTCTAATCAAGCTCAGTTACTTTAGCTACAGAAGGACATGCCTGTCTCTAAATATGTTGGCATGGGATCTTATCTGGATCTCTCATTTTCCCTTTGGAAACTGGAGATCCCAGAGGAATTATGCAGTCCTTGAAAAGGTCATGAAAGAAAAGGTAATAAATTATCACAGTGTTTGGATCTGGGGTTTTGTTGGTCCCCTTCCTACTAAAAGGAGAAAAGATTCCTTCTGAGAAAATGTTCGTGAACTGTTGGTGTATAATATATTTACTTGCTGAATGGAAAAGAGTTGTGTGACATGCAAACGACATCCTGTACTAGGCTGGGGATCAGGTGCTGTATTGGAAAAAGCCAAGTGCTGTATTAATAAGAGAAAAAATGATAGACAAATGAATTGTAGTCAAGGGGGAGGAAATTTAAAAAAAAAAATTATATATATCACATCACACTTTCATATGTTGAAGGAAACCAGAAGTCTTTCCTTATGCTATGGTTTAGGAAATAAAGAAATCCTTAGTTATCTACAAGATATTAATTGTTAGGAGGACACATTTGCTGTCTTTTAAAGCCCATCATTCTCCAGGCTGCATGTGGAGATGAAAAAAGTGCAATATATTTATTTTAAAAAATCCATTCTTGCCTCATCTCTTCACATAGCTCGTATCCTCATCACCCTTTATGTGACTGCAGAGACCTCCACATGAGATGAGTGTGCAGCAGGTGGGTGGTGGTCTGTCATTTTCACTGCTCTTCAGAGATTGCTCTAACTGTAGGCTTAGTCCTGCTCTCATTGAAGTCAAAGACTCCTATTGACTTCATAGGCACCAGAATCAGATTTGCTGTTTGATTCCACCATAACACCATCTCCCCACGTAGAATTGGTGGTAGAATATTGAGACCAGACTCTTGTTTAAAGCTGGAGCTATTTTTGGCAGGACTACCCTTTCATTCCCCACTGCTGTAAGTCAGTTGATAGTAGTGGACTATGCAATGAAATGGAGCACAACTGTGAGGTTGCAGAAAGTGCCCCTTAATTTACTGCTTGATCATTAATCAGCAGCACTACAACAGCACTAGTAGGGAAAGATCATTGAGGATGCTATGATGCAAGAAAAGGGCATGCTAGTAATGCACCATGTATCAATATTTGGATGCTAGTGAAACAGTGCTATTGCTATATCATGGAGGCAAAGGAAACATTTCAAAACGGCAAAAAAAAATTGATTTGGCTAAACTGATCCTATGGTTCCACCTTCTTTTTAGAAGAACCTGTATTAAAATACATCAAACTTGTAATCAGCATTATTTTATCCAATATCATTTACTGGGGCAGAGTTTGCAAGCCATTCTGTGGGATTGCCCTTCCTGACAGGGAGTGAATCATGTGTACTTGTGTGGGGGTTGTTCATTTCTTCTGCATGCATTCCATTACTCCATCCACTCTAACATGTAGTGATTGGGCCAATGGATCTGAGGGCTCTGTGGATTCAAGAGATCTATGGTACTTATGTCCTTGTGTGTCTGAGCCCCTCAATCATTAACATTTATCCTCACAGGAAAGTACTACTAAATCCTCAATTGGGGAATAAGTCACAGGAGGAGGAAGTTACTTGCTTCAGGTCATACAGGAAGCATGTGGGGAAGCAAGGAATTGAACCAAAGTCTTCCACATCCCAGTCTAGTGCCCTAACCACTGGACCATCCTTCCTCTCTATTGACTAATTGATCTAGGATGAACTCACCTAAAACCCTGTGGAGGTGGGCTAATTGGAACACAACTGCAGAGATATCCCAGACCAAGACTATTTACTCAGACTTGGCCCAGGAAACAAGATCTGGGTCACCATAAAGGTAACACTGTTTTCTGTTCATACGGGCGTATGGTGCTGTCATGAAGATAATGCATTTGCATTGCCATGCAACAAACCTTTGAGAAAACATGCTTCTTTCCTGACTAAATAAGAACAGTAGACAGCAAAAAGTCTAAAGGGTGCTGTGCAAGACCATTAGGTACATTAAATTTTTTAAAAAGTCACAACTGTGAACACCAGATGGCGCTGAAAGATTTTGGATTAGGCACTTTGCTAAATCCAAAACTCAGAGATTATGTCACTTGGTTGAAGAATGAGGGGAATTTGCTGAGCTCTATATTTTCATGTGTTAAAAAGGGCTATCATTAGATACAGATATTATAACCTTCTACAGTCTTTCATCTGGCAGTGTTAGATATTAACACTATCATACCAGGTTAAATAAGTGGATAGTTAATTACATGCAGACTTGTGGGTCACAATGTGTGAAATTCATCCCAGTACAGAGGACCCACATGAAGCCCTTTGTGCCACTTAAGCCCATTAAGGATTTAAGTATGTAGGGCCATACGGTCTCATAGCAGCCTCTGCACTTGAGTAGATTTCACTGGTAACCCATTGAAAGGCATTGTGTGACGGGGAAACCAAAGAAACAATACGAGGGTAGCAAAAGTTAATGTTCTAAACTGTAATTGCTGGATAGGTTATTTTCCCCCTCAGCAGTTGTATGGAGACAACAGGAAGAGGAAATAAGAGCTAGAGTAGGAAAAACCGAGTACCAGTTCTTTTGCAGGGAAGGATTCCAAAGCACGAGTCCTATGCCTGGCTAGCACTTGAAACACCCTTTCTTTACTATAAAGCAAATAAATGGTCTAATTGTTTATTAGTGCACTTACACTAGGATTTGGCCAAAAAGGACAATCCTGATGGTCTCTAACTCAAATCCTGAGCAGGCTTTCATTGTAAACTATGGCAAAATTTCCCATTAAGTTCCTTTTTGTTAATTTATTAAGAGGTTTATATCTTAAGACATTTTTCTCTGGGCTAAAACTTAGCATATAAAATCTCAGACTAACAGTTTAGGACAACTGTAGGCATATAGGCTTGTATAGCCACCCCTCACTGTCAGTCTCTGAGGGTGGCCACGCCTCTTCGCTGTCACGCACCTGGAATGGCAATCTGTATGGGGGGTGGAGGGGGATTAGTGTCTCTAGGGCTCAAATCTGCAGGCAGGATAGAGCAGTGAAAAGTGCAGGTGCCCAGGCCCTTAGGCAGGGTGGGTCACTTTGCAGTCAAGTGCACCAGCCCTCAGGCAGGGGTGAGCACCAAGTGGTTAAGAGGCCCACCCAAGGGGTGAGCACCAACCACTGTCTAGGGTGCCAGCAGGGGTTGAGCCCCCAGCAAGCACAGGCCTCCTGACCTAAGGAGGTGGAGTACTGCCACCCGACAGGTGGTGTGGGGGAAGGAGAGGAAGATGTGGGCCTGCCCAGCTGCACAGTGTCCCAGCCCAGCGCAGAGCGGTCTGCCACTAGGTCAGCAGGGAATCCACCTGCAACATGCTGGCTCTCTCCGGCAGCACCACAGCCAGATGGTAATCTGATTCCCCTGGGCTGCTTTCTACACTCACCGTTGAGTGTACCTGCATCCAAGGATTGTCCTCCGTCTCCCTAGGGTACACTGCAAGTGGCAGTCCCAACAAACTCCTCAGCATCAGGCATGTCTGGCTGTATGGGTAGCTCGGGGCCCTCCTCAGGACAGCAGAAGTCTTCTGTGGGCTCCTGCATCCGCAGCAGGGAGAAAGCATCTGTTTCCTTTGGCAGCTACCTCCCAACTGAGCTACAGGGCCCACCTTTTATACTTGCTGTCCCACTCTTCTCCTTCTGGTGTGGAGAGCGTGGCAGTGTTGGGCTGCCCCCCACTGTCAATCTCGGAGGATGGCTATGCCTCTTCGCTACACCAACTTTTTCAAATTTAGATGCTGGCAGTTAGAGATCCATTGCCATGTTAACATGCCTTTAAAAAAAGAAGAAGAAGAATTTAGATAATCTAAATTCAGGTACCCACATTCAAAAACATTGGCCACTGTTTTAAAAGAAAATTTAATGATTGAACCCATTCCCCCCCCCCCCAAATCAGCTGTGTCATCGTTTTATTGTAAGTTACGAGAGTGAAAAAAAGGAGGCTATATTAAAAATGGTTAACATCCTGAGGGCAGCCAGAAATGTAGCAGATACCACAACAATCTTAGTAAAGAAAGGAAGGGACAATGAAAGGACTCAGGGCTTGTGTTTCAAGTTTATAGCTCAGAAATGTACCTGCATCCAATCAATACACCAATTTACAAAAAGTAGTACTTAATCCTCCATTTCCCCTTCCTGCAGAGCCAGAAGTGTAAAATACAAAGCCAGTGGTGATAAGGTAGTATGTGAAAACTTTGAAGATTGAAACAAAATTTGAAAACTTCAATTTTTGGAAGTGATGTTGCAAAACTATTATGAAATTCCACTGTTTTTGCTCAAAACCAGAACCAGTTCTAAGCGAAAACAGGCCAGATTCCCTCAAAAATGGTCCTATTTTTAAACCAAAACCCACAGCATTTTGAAATTTCCATTTTGGAAACCTCACAATTCAAAATTCCTTTCAGCTGAAAATTCATTCACAGAAAAAAAAATGAAGTTTGAATTTTGCTTCTTTAAATATCACCACAAATAAAAATGATGCCCTCCCCTCAAAATAGCCTTCTCCTAATTGTCTGAACCCATAATAAAATGAATATTTTCACATAACAGTATGTAGTGTGGATAAATATCAATGGGTTTTATTATTGGGTGGAAATTAGTGTATATATAGTTGTTTAATAAATTATCTACCAGTGACAATTTGGACTATCATTATGAATTATTTTTCAGAGTTGTAGCCGTGTTAGTCTGTATCAGCAAAAACAATGAGGAGTCCTTGTGGCATCTTAGAGACTAACAAATTTATTTGGGCATAAGCTTTTGTGGGCTCAAACCCACTTCATCAGATGCATGGAGTGGAAAATACAGTAGCAGGTCTATATACACAGACCATGAAAAGATGGAAGTTGGGGGGGGGGAGGGGGGCTGTCAGTGCTAACAAGACAATTCAATTAACAGTAGAATACCAAAGGAGGAAAAATCACTTTTGTAGTGGTAATGAGGGTGGCCCATTTCAAACAGTTGACAAAAAGGTGTGAGGAACAGTAGGGGGAAATTAGTTTTTGTAATGACCCATCCACTCCCAGTCTTTATTCCAGCCTAATTTGATGGTGTCTAGTTTGCAAATTAATTCCAGTTCTGCAGTTTCTCATTAGAGTCTGTTTTTGAAAAATTGCCACTTTTTAATCTCCCTGGTCACTTAATAACAGACTTAAGTGTTCTCCTACTGGTTTTTGAATGTTATAATTCCTGATGTCAGATTTGTGTCCATTTATTCTTTTGCATAGAGACTGTCCAGTTTGACCAACGTACATGGCAGAGGGGCATTGCTGGCACATATCACATTGGAAGATGTGCAGGTGAACAGGCCCCTAATGGTATAGCTAATGTGGTTAGGTCCTATGATGGTGTCCCTTGAATAGATATGCAGACAGAGTTGGCACTGGGATTTGTTGCAGGGTTTGGTTCCTGGGTTAGTGTTTTTGTTGTGTGGTGTGAAGTTGCTGGTGAGTATTTGCTGTAGGTTGGGGGGCTGTCTGTAAGCGAGGACTGGCCTGTCTCCCAAGGTCTGCGAGACTGAAGGATCATCTTTCAGGATAGGTCATAGATCTTTGATACACTGGAGAGGTTTTAGTTGGGGGTTTTGTTGGTGACGGCTAGTAAGTTCTGTTACTTTCTTTGTTGGGCCTGTCTTGTAGTAGGTGACTTCTGGGTACCCTTCTGGCTCAGTCAATGGAAAGGTGTGTGTTTTCACTGTAGTCCTAGGCTAGGTCTACACTACAGCGGGGGTCCGACCTAAGATCACGTAGCTGAAGTTGCGTATCTTAGGTCGGCTTACCTGGCGGTGAGGACGGGGGAAAGTCGACCGCTGCCGCCGACTCCGCTGCCGCCTCTTGCCGCGGTGGATTTCCAGAGTCGACGGCAGAGCGATCAGGGATCGATTTTATCACGTCTTCACTAGACGCGATAAGTCGATCCCAGAAAACCGATTGCCTGCCGCCGGACCGGTAAGTGTAGACAAGCCCCTAGTTTGCAATTACAGAATGCTTGAAGTCAAAGACTAGTGTATCATAATTAATTTCCTTTAATCACTATCCGTTTCCTATGACAACATTAAATACAAAATAATGATTCTAAATGTAGCCTATCAAAAGCTGTTACATATATCTAGTAAAGTTTGTTATTTCTGTAGCTTTGTAACTGTGTATGTTTACATAGTCACATTTTTCAGTTTCAAATACAATATATGATCTCCCTTTCTTGGTTGCCTATTTACTTGCAACTTCTCCCTACTCTACCAACATACCAGCCCCTGTAGGAGCCTTATACAGCACTCTTAAGCTTGAGGTTTGGGTACTGTACCAGCGCTCCCAATTGTATTAGAAGAAAAACCCTGCACATACTACATGCTTTTCCTTTCAGCTCTCTCACAGTTTAAATGGTTTCATAGGATGCTGTCACAAGGGCAGTAGTTGGCTTTCTGGTTTATATGCGTGTGCACACATGTATGTGCAAATGGGATTGGGTACACTACCCTGCAGACTCAGGACCAGATTCTACTCTATGCTTTGTTGCTTGTGTGCCAAGCATTTTGGTTTTTCACTCCTCTATTCTTCCCCCACAAGCTCCTTGTGTACTATCCTCCTATTTCCCCCCCCCCACCACATTTCATGGACTCCCTGCAACTCCCTCCTCCATAGCCAGGAGCTCTGTGCACCCTCCATTTCTGCCCCGAGTTTCCCCTCTCCAGTCCATGTCCCTCCTTTATTCCCTCTCCCCCACCACACACACTCCCCTGAGAGTCCCTGCTTCCCCTCCACCCACCCAGTTCCTCTCCTCTGGGTCCCTGCTTCCCTTATCACCACCACTCCCAACTGCCCCCATTCCCTTGCTGGTCCCTGCTTTGCCAAGACAATGTCTCCCTACTCCTCTCCAGCTCTCTGCTCTCCCAGCTGCCACTTGCCTTCAGTCAACTCATGGTCCCTTCTTTCCTCACCCCTCCATCTCCATTCCTCCTACTCTGGGTCCTTACATCCACATCCGTATAGTCCCTGATGCTTCCCCCCGGATCTCCACTTTCCCCCCAACATTCTCTTATTTTTGTTAGAGTCCAAGCTACAATTTCCCCATGCAGCAGGCTAAGCTGCTGCCTCTGGTCTGTGTAGGCAGTAGCAGAGATTCTTCTGTCTAGAGCACCAGGCAGTCTGTGGCCCCTGATTTTCCTTTCAATCAGGATTTTCTAGCATTCTGATTTGCACCAAAATCAATAGGGCATATGTGGGCACAACCAAGAACACACTCTGCAATTTTGGAATTGATCGGAGGTGGCTTTCAAAAGTTATTGCATTACAGACAAGCAGAGAAATGATATTGAGCGGAGTATTAGACTGAGCTTCAGTTAGACTGTGGAACCAGTCTAAGTTATAGAACAGCTGTCTGGTAAGACCTTTTGGTCAATAGCAGCCCTGGAGAGATTTGTGCTAGCAACCTAGTCAGGTGAGTGGCTCTATCATCAGTCTCTGGAGCCACCCAATCTTCAGGTTTATCAGGGTCATGCTTTCAACTCTAGACTAAAACTTGTGAAAAATAATGCCAACAAAACTTGCTCTCATTTTTCACACCAACTATAGGTAAATCTTTTTTGGAATTTACTTCAGATTTTTTTTAAAGCAATGATTTTTTGGTATCTATTTTACTCATTATGCTGTGTTTTTGTATTCCGATCCCTGAGAAGGTTTATTTGTTTTTAGATGGGAGCAGAGAAAGCATGATAGTACTTATGCAGGAAAAGGGCACTAATGAATGTACCATAAATTAGATTTAGTCTCTAGCTTTAAAAATTTTAAACACTTAATCATCCTTGGAGATGAAATGCATGTACACCTCTACCCCGATATAATGTGACCCGATATAACACAAATTCTGATATAACGCAGTAAAGCAGTGCTCGGAGCGGAGGGTGGGGGGTGGGCTGCGCACTCCGGTGGATCAAAGCAAGTTTGATATAACACGGTTTCACCTATAATGCAGTAAGATTTTTTGGCTCCCAAGGACAGCATTATATCGAGGTAGAGATGTATACCTGCAATGGACAACTGGGCCCTGTCATATACCAGCTATACCATCCTCTTGCCAATTTTTATCATGAGGGAGTCAGGATAAGACATTAAATATGTATACTGGTATCATGCAAGTTTTAAAAAACTGCATAGAGCAAATGTGCAGCACAACCACCACCACTGGGATTTTTGCCAACCTTCTCCTAATGCTTATATTTGCAAGCAGAGAAATCCCATAGTCCACACAGCTTAGCTCTGACCTACTATGCAGCCTAGTCCTTGGGTGGGACCCTGTATTCACAGCTTGCTTTACTACATAAAGGGCACTGAGTGCTCCTTCTGTTGAGCCTGAAGGAGGATGTTTGGCACACCCATTGACTGTAGCAAGCTCCGTGATTGTCTTCGGATCCAAGAATCTGCTGCTGGCCAGGAACTGGAGTTCCTGCTCTGCAGGAAGTGCTAAAATTAAAGAAATGTAATTCCAAAATGGAACAAAAAATGAAATTTCAAATTTTTCCATGGAATTGGAATTCTAAAATCTTGTTTTGAAAAAGTCATTGGAGGCTTACCGAGCTGCCAAGAAGCCCTGACTCTAAGGCCTGGTCTACACTAGGCGTTTATGTCGAATTTAGCACCGTTAAATCGAATTAACCCTGCACCCGTCCACACCACGAGGCTATTTAGTTCGACATAGAGCTCTCTTTAAATCGATTTCTGTAATCCTCCCCAACGAGAGGAGTAGCGCTAAATTCGAAATGGCCATATCGAATTAGGCTAGGTGTGGATGGAAATCGACGCTAATAGCTCTGGGAGCTATCCCACAGTGCACCACTCTGTTGACGCTCTGGACAGCAGTCAAGAGCTCGGATGCTCTGACCAGCCACACCCCGGGAAAATTTGAATTCCTTTTCCTGTCTGGGCAGTTTGAATCTCATTTCCTGCGTGGCGAGCTCAGCAGCAGTGGCAACGATGCAGAGCTCTCCAGCAGAGATGGCCGTGCAATCCCAGACTAGAAAGAGGGCCCCAGCATGGACTGATTGGGAAGTCTTGGATCTCATCGCTGTGTGGGGAGATGAGTCCGTGCTTGCTGAGCTGCACTCCAAAAGATGGAATGCAAAGATCTACGAGAAGATCTCTAAAGCCATGGCAGAGAGAGGATACAGCCGGGATGCAACGCAGTGCCGCGTGAAAATCAAGGAGCCGAGACAAGGCTACCAGAAGACCAAAGAGGCAAACGGACGCTCCGGATCCCAGCCCCACACATCCCGTTTCTACGAGGCACTGCATTCCATCCTAGGTGCGGCCGCCACCACTACCCCACCAGTGACCGTGGACTCTGAGGATGGGATATTGTCCTCGGCCGGTTCCTCTTCGGACATGTTAGCGGACGGGGAAGATGAAGGAGATGAGGAGGACGATGCAGTCGACAGCGCTGGCACCCCTGATTTCCCCGACAGCCAGGAGCTCTTCATCACCCTCACAGAGATCCCGTACCAACCGTCCCCATCCCTTACCCCGGACACAGAATCAGGGGAAGGATCAAGCAGTAAGTGCTGTAAACATTTATTTTTAACAGAACAGGAACATTTAAAATATTAACAATGGGTAAAGTGCTTCAAAACATGTAAAGAGTAAAGTGCAACAAAACGGGAATCTGAAGAAAGGGTATCATGATTAGTCTGTCTTTGGGCGCTTCAATATATAGTCCGAACTATTTTAAAAAAATTTCACAATGTCCGCTTCATGATTATACTGCCCAAGACGCTCCACTCTTTTGTCCCTCCAAGGGCACCTAACCCAAAAACTGGTCGATGTGTCCTGGGATAGAGGCGAAATCCTCCTGGGAAAACTCCTCATAGGCCTCCTGCAGGTGTCTTTCCAGCCTAACTATCAGGTTCCTGGGCAGGGAGAGCTTATTAGGCCCCCCGTGGTATGACACGTTTCCATGCCACAACGCCAGCAGGTATTCGGGGATCATGGCCTTGCAGAGCATAGCAGCAAATGGCCCCGGTTTCTGCAGGCTGTCCCGAAGCATCTTCTCCTTCTGGCTCTCCGAGACCCTCAGGAGGGTGATGTCTGGCATGACGCCCTGCTTTGAATTAGGTAGGGGACAGTTAGTATTGGGACTGCTTGCCCGTTCCTTTACAGAACTGCAACCGCCGGTTTACAGCCACGCGGTTTACAGCCGCGAGCGGGTGGGACAGGGACAGAGTTCATGCTTGCAGGATTGCTGCCAGCAGAGACTCGCATTGCTTTCTATGTGAAAGGAGGCCAGTGCCACTCTTAAAGTTTTAAGCAGCCACAAGTCTACGGCTTACCATGTTTGCCAGCTAGACAAAGTCCGGTGTCCTGCCCCGCTCCTCAGCTCGCCACAGCAAGACTGCAGACACTGTAGGCGAGGGCCGAAAATTCGACCTTGTCCTCAGTGCGCGTGTGATAGGTGCTCTGCATGGTCTTGTTCACAGAGAAAGACTATGTTCTCTGTTCACAGATACATTGATCTGTCTCAGGAATTCACTCCCTTTTTCCAATTCCCACAGCCACATCTGCCCAGAGGCTAGCGCACATTAGGAGGAGGAAGAAGAGGACACGGGAAGACATGTTTGCTGAACTAATGGGATGCTCCCGAGCCCAGGCAGCCCAGCAGACACAGTGGAGGGAGAACTTGTCACTAATGTACCGAGCAGTCATGGAATGGGAGGAGAGGTGGCGACAGGAGGACCAGCAGGCGACTCAAACGCTGCTTGGACTAATGAGGGAGCAAACGGACACGCTCCGCCGCCTTGTGGATGTTCTGCAGGACCGGAGGCAGGAGGAGAGAGCCCCGCTGCAGTCTCTCTCTAACCGCCCTCCCCCGCCACCAAGTCCCACACCCCCCTCACCCAAAGTCCAAAGAAGGAGGGGCGGCAAGGGCCGTTAAAACTTTCACTCCACCCCTGCAGACTGCTCTAGCACTAGAATGCTCTCATTCCCCAAAATTTGAAAAGTCCTTTCCTACCCACCTCACACAAGCCCCCGTGCAAGTTTCACCCCCCACGTTTAATGTGTGGTTCATAATAAAAGATTTGTTCCTGATCATTACTGTTTCCATCCTGTTCTTTTGGAGGAGAGTCTGTCTGAAGGGGGGGGGGAAGGGGCTTGGTAATTGGACAGGACAGTCACCTTTAGCAGGGTACAGAGGCGGGGTCAGGTGCAGCATTAGGACACATACACAGTGCGGTCACTGGTTACCCTGGTCAGTCTTGGAGGTGGTTTTCATGTTCGGGGGGGGGGGGGGGTTGCTCTGTGACTTTGTGGTGGGGGAGGGCAGTTACAGATCTTATGCAGCGGTCCTTATCCTGGCTCACAGATCCATGCAGCAGGGGATCTGTAACCCTACTCCCCCTGCCAGAAAGTCACATAGCCGACACATACACGCAGTCCCCCCCAGGAGTGCTGGCAGGCTCCATTGAAATAACCAGTGCACCAGTGCGGAGCCTGTCATTCCGGGAGTTTAGAAGCATCATTTGCATCAGAACACTAAACCCGCCCCCCGCCACAGTCTGCGTCCCCGGTTTAAAACATTCCCGCGAAAACAGCAATACAGAGAACAGTGTTCATTAACAAAATAGAACTGATTTTATTTTTTGGGAAGGGGAAGGGGGTGAAGGGGGTATGTAACTGGAGAGGATAGTCAAAATGAACGGGGCAGGTTCAGCTTTTCTGTACACAAACTGAAAAGTCACAGGTTGCCCTGCTCACTCAGGAACCTAGTTTTCAAAGCCTCCCGGATGCACAGCGCGTCCCGCTGGGATCTTCTAATCGCCCGGCTGTCTGGCTGGGCGTAATCAGCAGCCAGGCTAGTTGCCTCAACCTCCCACCCCGCCATAAAGGTCTCCCCCTTGCTCTCACAGAGATTGTGGAGCACACAGCAAGCTGCAATAACAATGGGGATATTGGTTTCGCTGAGATCACAGCGAGTCAGTAAGCTTCTCCATCTCCCCTTGAGACGGCCAAAAGCACACTCCACCACCATTCTGCACTTGCTCAGCCGGTAGTTGAAGAGTTCTTTTTCACTGTCCAGGGCGCCAGTATAGGGCTTCATGAGCCAGGGCATTAGCGGGTAGGCTGGGTCCCCGAGGATCACTGTAGGCATCTCCACATCCCCAACAGTTATCTTGTGGTCCGGGAAGTAAATACCTTCCTGCAGCCGTCTAAACAGACCAGAGTTCCTGAAAACCCGAGCGTCATGAACCTTGCCCGGCCATCCGACGTTGATGTTGGTAAAACGTCCCGTGGTCCACCAGTGCTTGCAGCACCATTGAAAAGTACCCCTTTCTGTTGATGTACTGGCTGGCCTGGTGGCCCGGTCCCAGGATAGGGATGTGAGTCCCATCTATAGCCCCACCGCAGTTTGGGAATCCCATCGCAGCGAAGCCATCTATGATGGCCTGCGCGTTTCCCAGGGTCACTACCTTTGACAGCAGTACCTTCACGATTGCCTTGGCTACTTGCAGGACAACAACCCCCACGGTAGATTTGCCCACGCCAAAGTGGTTCGCGACTGACCGGTAGCTGTCCGGCGTTGCAAGCTTCCAGAGGGCTAAGGCCACTCGCTTCTGGACAGTCAGGGCTGCTCGCATGCGGGTGTCCTTGTGCTTCAGGGCAGGGGACAGCAACTCACAAAGTTCCAGGAAAGTCCCCTTCCGCATGCGAAAGTTTCGCAGCCACTGGGATTCATCCCAGACCTGAAGCACTATGCGGTCCCACCAGTCTGTGCTTGTTTCCCGGGCCCAGAATCGCCGTTCAACAAAATCCACATGCCCCATTGCAAATGTGATGTCCTCGGCGCTGGGTGTCGTGGTTTCTGACAGGCGTGTGCTACTCTCGGAGTTCAGGTCCTCACTCCGCTGAGGTAGCCTCCTCGCCTGATTTCTCTCTATCTGCCTCTGTGAAAGGTGCATGATGAGCTGCGAGGCGTTGACAACGGTCACAACTGCAGCGATGGTTGCAGCGGGATCCATGCTCGCGGTGCTGTGGCGTCCGCGCTGTCACTGACCAGGAAAGTGCGCGAACTGATTTCCCGCCGGCGCTTTCAAGGAGGGAGGGAGGGCGGGAGTGACGATTGGATGACGACAGTTACCCAAAAGCACCCTCGAAACATTTTTTTCCCCCAGAAGGCATTGGGGGCTCGACCCAGAATTCCAATGGGCAGCGGGGACTGCGGGAACTGTGGGATAGCTGCCCACAGTGCACTGCTTCCAATGTCGACGCTTTCCCCGGTAGTGTGGACTGACAAAGTCGAATTACTGTCCTTAGTGTGGACACACGCGTTCGACTTTCTAATATCGATTGCACATATTCGATTTAACTAAAATCGAACTACTCTCGTAGTGTAGACATACCCTAAGATAGCCTGCCTGGTGAACTGCCTTGGAGCCAAGGACCCTGGAAGCCGTGGGAGTCCATTCTGCTGTAAAGCCACAAGCCTGGGAGCTTAGGAGCCAGGAACCCCATCACCCCCACCAGGTGGACTGCTAAGGAGGTGGGAAGGTGACATGGCAGTCAGCCCTGGCAGATGGGGTTCTGTCAGAAACCTGCCTTGTTTCCATTGGGATTGTCACTGAAATCAAACAGTGGCACAGCACATTTTGCTTTATCTGCATTGTCCAATGGAAAAAAAAAAAACCATTGGTAGAGCTGGTTGGAAATGTTCTAATCAGCACTTTTCAGGGCATCTAAGGCACCTAATCTTGGGGTCGGCCAAAGGCCAGTACATCCCCAGGACATTTTGCAGCAGCCTCAATTCTTGCAACAGCCTTCAGAGGGATAATTCCCATGACTGGAATATTAGTATAGGATAGAGCTTGTTCAGGAAGGACAGGCAGGGGAAAAAAAGGGAGGAGGTGTTGCCTTGTATATCAAAGATATATGCATTAAGGTTGAGATGGAAGTGGGAGGCAGACCTGTTGAAAGTCTCTGGGTAAGCATAACAAGGGGTAGAAAACAAGGGTGCTGGCAAGGTACAGGTCTACTATAGGCCACCTAATCAGAAAGAAGGGGTGAATGAGGCTTATTTTAAACTAACAAAGTCACCCAAAACACAGGACTTGGTGGTGATGGGGGACTTCAACTACCCAGATATCTGTTGGGAAAATACTTCAGCAGGACACAGATTATCGAACTAGTTCTTGGAATTCACTTTTTATTGTAGAAGATGGAAAATAATGAGAGGAGAGGATGATTCTGACAAAAAGGGAGGAACTTCATTGCACTGCAACCCCGTCTGACAACAAAAATTACTACATGACCCCAGGAGGGAGGACTGAAGCCTGAGCCCACTCAAGCTCTTCCACTCTGGGGGTTCCAAAGCAGAAGACCAAGGGTTTCAGCCACAGGCAGGGGACCTATAACCTGAGCCCCACTGCCCAAGGCTAAAGCCCTGAGGCTTGGGCTTTGACCCCAGGTGGTGGGGCTTGGGCTTTGTCCCTGGCCCCCAGCAAGTCTAAGCCAGCCCTGGCAACCCCATTAAAATGGGGTCATGACCCACTTTGGGGTCCCAACCCAGTTTGAGAACTGCTGACCTAGAAAATAAGGTGATAGGTGATATGGGGGGAGGAATAGCTCAGCGGTTTGAGCATTGGCCTGCTAAACCCAGGGTTGTGAGTTCAATCCTTGAGGGGGCCACTTAGGGATGTGGGGCAAAATCAGTACTTGGTCCTGCTTGTGAAGGCAGGGGGCTGGACTCAATGACCTTTCAAGGTCCCTTCCAGTTCTAGGAGATAGGATAGGATGTAACAGTCAATATGGAATTGTCAGGAACAAATCATGTTAAACCAACCTAATATCCTTCTTCGACAGGGTAACAAGCCTTGTGGATAGGGGGAAGCAGTAGATGTGATACATCTCCACTTTAGTAAGGCTTTTGATACCGTCTCACTTGACCTTCTCATAAGCAAACTAGGGCAATATAGCCTAAACAAGCCTACTACAATGGTAGGTGTACAACTGGCTGGAAAAGCCCACTCAGTAGTTATCAATGGTTCACAAACAAGCTGAAAGGTCAGAGAGAGTGGGATCCCACAGGAATCTGTCCTGAGTCTGGTTCCGTTCAGTGTCAGAGAGTATGCTTATAAAGTTTGCAGACAATACCAAGTTGGGAGGGATTGCAAGCACTTGAGGACAGGATTAGAATTCAAAGTGATCTTAAACTAGAGAAATGGTCTGAAGTAAATAGGATGAAATTCAATAAGGACAATTGCAAAGTACTCCATTTAGGAAGGAATAATTGATTGTACAAATGAGAAATGGCTGCAAAAGAGGAGTACTGCAGAAAGGGATCTGGGGGGTTACAGAGGCTAAACTAAATATGTCAACAATGTAAAACTGTTGCAAAAAAAAAAAAAAAAAAAAAGGGAACAACATTCTGGGATGTATTAGCAGGAGTGTTGTAAGCAAGACATGAGAAGTAATTCTTCTACTCTACTCAGCACTGATAAGGCCTCAACTGGAGTACTGTGTCCAGTTCTGGGCACCACATTTGGGAAACATTGACAAAGTCCAGAGGAGAGCAACACAAATGATTCAAGGTCTAGAAAACATGAACTGAGGAAAGACTGAAAAAAACCTGGGTTTGTTTAGTCTGAAGAAGAGAAGACAGAGGGGACATGATAGCAGTCTTGAAGTACGTAAGAGGTTGTTGTAAAGGAGAGTGATAAACTGTTCTCCTTAACCACTGATGACGGAGAAGTAGTAATGGGTCTAAATTGCAGAGAGATTTATGTTGAACATTAGGAAAAACTTCCTAACTGTTAGGATAGTTAGGTACTAGAATGGGTTACCTAGAGGGGTTGTGGAATCTCAGTCATTGGAAGTTTTTAAGAACAGGTTAGACAAATATGGGTCAAGGTGGTCTAGATCAGTGGGTCTCAAACTAGGGCTGCCGCTTGTTCAGGGAAAGCCCCTGGCGGGCCGGGCCAGTTTGTTTACCTGCCGTGTCCGCAGGTTTGGCTGATCGCGGCTCTCACTGGCCGTGGTTCGCTGCTCCAGGCCAATGGGGGCTGTGGGAAGGGCGGCCAGCACGTCCCTTGGCCCACGCCGCTTCCTGCAGCCCCCATTGGCCTGGAGCAGCGAACCACGGCCCTAGTTTGAGAACCACTGGTCTAGATAGTATAGTGAAGGAGACTGGACTAGATGACCTATCAAGGTCCTTTCCAGTCCAACATGTCTATGATTTTTATGATTACTGCAGCCAGGGATTACGAGACTACAGCGGCTCTGTGGCCATGACCCCTTCTCAGTCCCTATGTGAGGAGGGATTTCAAGAGCATCAAAGCTAATTAAGAGTTACCATAAGGAGGGCAATGTTAGGATTCTGGTTAATAAACTCTACACTTAACAGGTATGTCCACCTGATCTGGCCCTATATTAAAGTTGTTAGGCAACATAGGAATCTGTATGTTACACATTCAATAATAGGTTTATAAGAAAATCTACACCAAGTCCTTTTTGTACAGCTCTGCAATGCTTATCTCTCCCCCTCTGGCTTGCATGGTTCTATCCACATTGCCACCCTACCATCTATTTTTCAAGCAACACTGCTTGACCTAGGACCAATGTTCACGTCAGCAGATGGACATAGGTGTAGCCAAAATCTGCCGTGGCTTTCTGCTTTTACCTTACAGTTTTACTATGTTGATATTGTAATGGAACTAAAGTTAAAATAATCATGGTCATCAATAGAAATTCCAGTAAATGTTTATGAAAGGTGCATTTCATTATGCAGTGCCTTCTCCAATAACTCTCTCCCCTACCCCACCCCATTGGCTATTTGTGCCCTGGTCTTACAAAGAAATTGGATCAAATTTATCCTGGCTGCAACTCTACTGTCGTCATTGGAGTTAGACAAGGGATGAATTTAGCCCATTGATGCCAAAGGAGCTACTGGAATGCAAGTCAAGTTGCATGGATATCAATCAGAATTTGGGCATTAGTTCATAAGTTAAGATGAACATATTTGTATCATCCAGGGGTATCAGTGTGAAACAGAGAAAGTCATCCCAAAGACTAGTGATGACATTTGATTTTCACCTTATCGGGTGGTGTTCAGAGTACTTTTTTAAAAAAAAATCTGCAAATAGTTGCATTTTTCTATCTCACAAATATTTCAGCAATTTTTGTGGGGAATGTATGCAACAGGGGTGCGACTTACCACTGCAGCACCTCTTGCTGGCTGTCCTGGGAATTAACTCTGGTTCACCAGTGCATCTTCATCTAGTGGTGTCTCGCCGCCGTCTTTTCTATCGTCAGGACCCATGTTGCTCTGAGGACCACGGTGTCCTCTTCTGGACACAGCCAGAGAGCTGTGACCCATTCAGTTCTCTCTCCCCCTCTTTTTTTTGGGGGGGGGAGGGGGAGAAGGGAAAGAAAGGCAGGCAGCAGTCCTCTGTCTAGCCACTTGCCTGAGTGGGAGGGGGGAGGGCGGGGGGGGGGGGGGGGGGAGGGAAGGGGAGGAGAAGAGAGATACCGGCAGTCATGCACTGCGTCACCTCCAACCCCTGCCATCTGTGTCCCTGGGCCACTTCCCCACAGCCCTAACACCTTCTCTGCCCTTGCATCAGGGCCCCAGTTGGCAGCGGTTGGACGGGAGCTCACTCATGCTCCCCTGATCCGCCCAATACCGCTCTGACCATGGTGCTGTCTCTTCTCCCTCCTTCAGGGCAGTCAGTCCTCCCTCCTCAAATGCCAGGGAGTGACTGAAGCTGCTCTGTTCAGCAGCCCTTCTTATATGGCCCAGCCTGGCCCTGATTGGCTGTCTCTCTAATCCTCCTCTTGATTGGCTGTCTCTACAAGCCCTTTCCTAATTGGCTGCCTTCTGCACAACCTCCCCCAGCCTGCTTTAACCTCTCTTCTGGCAGTGTGGGGCAGACACCCCACCACATGTACTTGTGACATACTCCTGAATATATGTCAGTCAGCACAAAATGTGGCCCTAAATTACCAGAAAGATATTCTTTTCAACAGTGGAAAGAGGGTTGTTTTTTTAAAGTTGTAGCTTTGTCATCTGATCTACATATACATTTTACAAGAAGAGGTAGAACATTGGGTTTATACATTTGAATGTCAGCATTCTAAATGTGACTATGCTGGTAAACAGTGAACGTTAAGTAACAAATATAGAACTCCACTTTCATGTTACTCATGTAACAGTGAGCATTGCAACTTTTCCTATCATCAGATTGTGCAAAGTAAGGGGGAAAAGTATTAATTGAAAGAGAAATGCCACATTCCAACACCAAAGTTTTGGCAGAAAAGCAACAGTCAATAACACCAGGTGGCATCTATTACTACTTAATCTGTCCAAGTACACTACATGATGGTTCAATTGATGTCATGTTGATACTATTGTCATACTGCATATTGGGGGATTGCAATACTGACAGTGAGTCTCGCTAACTGGGACTGTACCAGTCATTTTTCCTTGACCAAGTGGTGCATTATTGTGTACAGAAAGCAACAGAAATTCTGTTGGCAGTGGGTAGTTTTGAAGCCAAGAACTCCTAAGTCCATTGAAGTCTTTCAACTGGTCTGGAACAGCCAAAGCATCACTTAAACTTGAGTTGTTTAACTTTTCCTCTAGTAATCACTGTCCCCTCCTGTTATAATACAGGTAGACTGCTGTGATTCTATTAGTTGTTCTCTCTGGAACTTCACTGTGAATGATTGCTGGAACAAGGAGAGTTTGTTGGGGAATAGTGAGGAGGGCTGAGCTGCTCAGTGTGGCTTCTTGTGCTACTTGATTTCCAATTAGCTTGCTTAGATCTAACACTCTTCTCTCTCCTTTTCTGAGAGAAGGCAAACTAGTCCAGCTCAGATATTCATCCAGTCCCAGCTGCAATGGTGAGAATACTTTTCTTTTTAGCCTTTGGAATTCAAACACAACTGAGGCTTCTAGTGGTAGCCTCAACTAAGTGTTCCTGTTCAGTTTACTCTCTGTGACTTACATTTCCATAGAGCTATAGAAACTAGAGATGGACGATACATGCAAGACTATTCTGTCCATTTCCCAGGATTTTCCCCTACAGCATATTTGTACTACTTTGGTAAATGTAATTGAGGGAATCTCTCTACTAATAAGCTAGTCACTGAGCTCTTTAATTTTTCTTGCTCTTGTCTCTATCTCCTTCACTTGATCTACATCTTTCTAATTCTGACCTCACCACTCAACTGAACTGCTTGTTAGGGGTCACCAAGATCTTCCTCAGTGGCAAATCCCAGAGCCTTTTGTCTGGTCTCATCCTCTAATTTCTTGGCTCCTTTTGACAGTTGCTCACTCACCTTTCCTAAGTAGTTTCCTTTCCTTAGGCTCTCATGTTTCTGGGCTCTTCTAATTTTCCCCTCTTGCTATTTCTAAGATCTCCCTCACTGTCTGCTCTGCCTCTCTCCTACTTCTTGTTAGTGTCCCGGAGGACTCTTCCCTTGGTTTCCTCTTCTCTCTAGATGTCCTATTCCTGGGTGTTGCCATTGACCAGGATTCATTCTATCCTCCAGCTACTTCAATTATGTTCTACTCTTTGAAATAACTTCCTTACAATGAGCAGCTTTTGGATCATTGCTGAACATCTCACATGCTTATCCCAACAGTCATGTTCTCAATTTTTCTAGTTAGTTTTTCATTTTTTGGGGGGGGAAGGCAGCATACTTGAACCTACAGCCTGTGACTTTTAGCACTCCCATCATTAGGCAGTGCAGCTGGCTGGGAACATGGGCATGGAGAAAGCAGGCACAAACCAAAGCATGGAAAACTACCTGCAGCCTTGCTTATGTGCATGTAGTTTCTCTACTTCAGAGTAGGTGCACAGGGAGTAGGACAGGAGTTTTCAGTTATACGAATGAGTCTTTGATCTTAGATAGTAACATGCTTCTATATGAAGATTACAGCTAGTTGACGAACACGGCACAAAAAGATTGAAGTTTCCAAAATTTTCAAGTTTTCATGAAATATTTTGAGAATTAAAAATTCAGACACCCCTCATGTTTTGATACTCCCTTTTTATTCCCTGTTCACCTTTTTTCCATTTTTTGTAAATTAAGAGCTTTAAATGAAAGATTTCAGCTAACTGCAATGATTATTTAAGTGGATTGTTTCACTGAAAGATGATTCTCTCTCTTTAATGGCTCCACCCCCTCACTAAATACAGAGTCCAGTCCCTGAAATCTCCCCTCTCCCTCCACAAGCATCACTTCCTGGACCAGCAGCATGTTCCACTGGAACCATGAAACTGTCAAACAATGGAGCGAGGCTCATGCGTGAGAGACAATTTACACCAGAGCTGGACCTGTCCTATGTAAATCACTCGAGAGAGATAAGAATGACCACAGACCTCATCACTTTCAAAGCAAAATCCAAAACTCATCTCCCCAGTTTAGCTTTCCCTCAGTAAGTTTTATATATACACATAAAAAACCAAATCTATAAACTACTCATGCTATTTATCCTACAGGATGAGAAGCAAGAGGGAAAGTGATTGATATTGTTATTTCTGTTTTTAAATATTTGTTAGGAGCTCAGGTACAATGGTGATATAGAGCCATATAAATAGAAAGATAGATAGCTCTATATGGTCTGTGTGATCTAGGGAGAGAGGTAGATTAGGCAAAGACAGAAATTATGTAGTGGGTGCTATTTGTACTAGCTAAGGTTAAGGATTTAATTTCCCCCACCACAATGATATATTCTTACTGAAACATTCAACTTTGGGGCCAAAGTTTTCCATGCTTAGCCTCTACTCAAAAGTCACTAGCTATATATTTGTGCATGCAGATATAGGTGAGAGAAGGAAAAGTGTTGCCAACTCTCACCATCTTATTGTAAATTTTGTGATACCTGGTGTTTTTCTTAAAGCCTCAGCTGCTGGAATCAGGTCATTACCTGCAAAGTTCAGCTTTCATTTTAAACAACTTGAGTTTTAAAGTTCCTAGTCCTCATGTTTGCAGAGGAGGAAAAAATCTTCACAAATGCAAACCCTAAGCTCTCTACCACCACAAGGTATACAAGAACCCACTATTATTTTTAAAGAGATCTCATTATTTTAAAGCTAATCTTATGATATTGTGGGTTCTGACTTACTTTTGAATGTTTCAAGCTAGCAATGCTGGGAAAGTCTGAGCCAATGCCCTTAAGCCATTTTTGCATGATCCACACACGCAATCCCCCCCCCTCCCCATGATGAAATTCTAACTACACATTTTCAACAGCTCTACAGCAAAAATGGCTGAATTTTTAACTGTTGCAGGGATACACTCCTCTTTTAGGAACCAAAGAGGCTATTTCTCAAAGAGATTAAAAGCAGCTGGGGGAAAATGTCACATCTGAGCTTGCTTAGAAGACAAATATTTTTAGCCAAGCATCAGTGCACATGCCTGTCCCATAGCACTCCCTACCTCTGTTTTCTGTTTCTCCAAGGGGTTCACATAGTTCAGTCCCTCCTCCCCCAGTTCAGTCACCCTGAGTTCAATCACCTTTCACAACAACAAGAGTCCAAAGAAAACCAAAAGTACTTCTCACCACACCTCTTCAGCCCACTTTTCAGGCTTAGCTCTCAGTTTCTTCTGGGTTACATTTAAATTTCAGGGATAAAGCTCTGATTCCTGGGCTCTTTTTGGGGGTCCTCTAGCACAGAGACCAATACCTCCCACAGACTACCTTACAATTTGTCTGGCGATAGAGCTTTGAAGTAGAGCCCTGAATCCCAGGCTCCTTCACTGGACTCCTCTCACCATCTCCTTCAAACCCTTCTACAAAAACTCTCCTCACTCACTAGGCTTCCTTTCTCAGCCCTTTTAAAGGAATCACCCAGCTGATCAGGACTGGCTTGGGGTCTGAGTGGTAGCTAATCCAGCACAGGCATAGCTGAGTTCAACTACCCTTAAACGGCCAGCCAGCCTCTGACACAAACTTTTTTATGGTAGTAGGTTATTAACAACAACCAGATAAGGTTGAACTCTCAAACAGTGATGTTTTTTGTGCTTGTATTAAACAGCATGAAAATAAAAATTAAAAAGTCTCACCCCTTTTGGGATATCACTGCATAGTCTCTCTGCCAAATATAAAAGGTATAGGGACTGTTATTGGGACAGTTTGCATCAGACAGTGTAAGAAAGAGTTTCATTGAAAGTGATGCAGCAAAATGTGCCCACAACACCTGCTTTAGCCTTCATGGACGTAAGAAATCCATGTAAACTACAATTTTAGAGACTCTCTGCATTCTACATTCTGCTGCAAAGTATCAAATTTCATTTATAAATAAATATTGTTTCTACATTTTTCCAGTGGGCAATTACAGGCATCACGGATCACAAAGGAAACATATGTGATGCTGCCCTATTAACTAAGCCTTGCAGAAAACTGTCTCTAGCTAAACATCAGTGTCTGTCAACTTACCCCTGCTCCAACTTATTACCCCAATACGGTATGAACCTTAAAGGCTAGGTGGTATCATTTAGATGCTAACATTATTAAGTACAAACAATTTTTTTCTTGTGAGTGGGGGCAATCACACAGAAGGCAATTAACTTCATTATTATGACATTTAGACTGCAGATAAAACCAAGAAATGAGGAAATACAAAAGATAAGCTTCCAACAGCAATAGCTATTTGGCTGCATTTTGCATATTATATATAGGGCCAGATTCTGAACTCAGTAACATGGATGTAGAAGTAACTCCATTGACGTCACTTGCATGACTTCAGAAATTCACTGGTGTTACTGAGATCAGAAAATGGCCAGTGTTTCTATTCCTGTTTTTTCTGGCTAAATGTGTGTATAAATGTATATTGAATTGTCTAATAGAGACCACGCTTATTACATGACCGACTGTTCGAAGAGACCCCTACAAAGTATCCACCATACAGTGTGAAAAAGAGCCCTCTGCTATAATAGAGCCTTACTGTCAATCTCTGGCCAGCAGCTGGTAAAACAAACTATTCACAGTATTGAAACTGTTGACTGGGATAAAAATACTGCAGCTTTGCTGAAAACAGAAAATGAAACAGAAGATGAAAAAAGGTGAGATTGAAAATGAATAATCTTCAAGTGGATGATTCTGTGTATTTCATGAAGTGTTATTCTGGGAATCCATGTAGTATTTAAATGCTCTTGCTCTCCTGAAGAAACAAAATGTGGAAGTATTGGGACTAGTTAATGAAATTAGAGACATCTTGGTTAAAATGCTCATAGAATCTACTCTGGAACAGTTCTTATTTTATAGGGACAGTCCTGATATTTGGGGCTTTTTTTTATATATAGGCTCATATTACCCCCTCCATCCCTGTCCTGATTTTTCACACTTGCTATCTGGTCACCCTAAAGGGAGATGTATCCTGTTCTTCTTCTAGGCCACTGCAGTATGAGCTGACCTGTCAAGGATAGGGACAGTCCTACTGAAGGTTTACTGTTGTGCTCTGGAAGGCTTGAGAGACTCTTTGTATGTGAGAGAAAAATCTGGAGAAAACTTTGTCCTCAGTGATGGTTTGGAGAACATCCCATGTCTCCAAACTCTTGTACGGTAGCAGCACTTACAGATAAATATATCCTTACCTCAGGGTTCTGCCCCAGCAGTACCCACACTCTCTGGGTCTCCCCTCCCAGGGGAACCCCCAGCCCTCTATGCCCACCTTGCCTCAGTGGCTACTGCCAGTCATCATCCAGCTCCCATTCCCTGGGGCAGACTGCAGTCTGTAATGGCCACTCATCACTGGCAAGGGGGTTGGACCAGCTGCCTCTGCCTATTCCCAGGCTGCACCTCTGCAGCCCCAGTACCTGTTTAGGCCTTGACCAAGGCCTGCAGCCTGGGGGGTTGCCAGGCTAGTGCTTCCCAGCTTCTCTTGCCCTTTTCCCCAGCACTGTCTGCTTCAGGTAGCATGTTCCCCAGCAGCTAGGCCCTCTCCCTCCAGGGCTGGAGAGAGATTCCCCTGCCTACCGCCCCTGCAGCTCTTTTACAGGGCCCAGCCTGGCCCTGATTGGCTGCCTCCCAGCCTTTTCCTATTGGCTCCCTGGAACAGCCCTTTCCCAGGGCTGTTTTTAACCCCTTCAGGGATGGACTGGGGTGACCACCCCACCACATACCTACATTAAGATATGGGGGGGAGGGATAGCTCAGTGGTTTGAGCATTGGCCTGCTAAACCTAGGGTTGTAAGTTCAATTCTTTAGGGGGCCACTTAGGATCTGGGGCAAAAATCAGTACTTAGTCCTGCTAGTGAAGGCAGGGGGCTGGACTCAATGACCTTTCAAGGTCTCTTCCCGTTCTAGGAGATAAGATATCTCCATTAATTTATTTAACATGCAATGTATAATATCAAAATTTAATTAGGGATTTTTACAGGATTTTATATATTATTAATAAAAGAACAAATCCAATCTATTATATTTTTAGTCATATTATTTCAGACTTTCAGAAGGATGGAATGAACTATTATTTATGTGATACCGTGGGGAATATTTTCTCCCCTAATGGTAATTTTAGTAGTAGTTCTTATTAGGCTATCTTGACAACATAGACCAAGTGTTAGGCCCTTCAGAATCTAAAATTCAATTGACAATTCATTGCAAATTCAAACTGGAATCTGCTCCACTTAAACTCCCCCTCCTCCCACTTTTTTTTCTTTTTCAAATACAATTTCTTCCTGGTGGTTCATTCTAAAATAAAGAATAGATAAAATAATCTCATAACTCATTAACATCAGATAGAAACTAGTTCAGTGTATAAGGACTGAATTATTGTTTCTGAGGTTTAAGCAAAACGCATCCCACCTGCAAGTTGCCACTATTTCTTTAAAAAGCTGTTGATGGGTCATTCATATGGCACGGCAGTTAGATCAGGTGTTCTCAGCCTGGAGTCATGACCTTCAGCATGGTCATGGCTAGGTGTCAAAGGGACATGACCAACCTGTCCTTCCCCATGATACTCAAGGGGAGGGAGGGCGAGGCTAGATGGATGGTAGAGACCCAGGCATAGGAAAGGTTGAGAACCACTGACTTTGACAGTATCTTGAGACCACTTCCTGGTTTGATGATGATTATTTTTAACATAATGGGTCTGAAATTCAGCCTAAAATATTATTGGGTTGGTGTTCAGGCAAGAGCCAGATCCGGCTCTCTATGAAGCGAGTAGGAGCAAGCTCAGGCCCTACAAAAATATATGGCAATTATACCTTTTAATACATGTATTTATCCTCTCCATCAGCTACACTATAGTTACCATGTGCATGAAAAAAAACCTTCACTAGTTACACTGGTTAGAGTGCAAGGACAGGCTACTTTGCATGTACCAGATACAAATACAAGTATGTGTTACTTTGAAAGAAGTCCATATAATTTGTTGTTGCTGGAATATGTAAGTGTGGGAAAACCTTTATGTGTAGTATCTTGTACTAGTCAAGTAAATTAGAATGATTACTAGTACATTCTATTCTTGAGAATTAATAAAATGTTTAGTAGATAACCTTAACTGAAAATCTCCAAACTGCTGCTTGTTTATGAGTTAATTGTTGTTGTTGTTTTTAACGCAGTTTTACAAGCAGGGAATATTTTTATATAGCTTGTGAGCCTAACAGCCCCTTTACTCCAACTGGCAAAGGGCATATTCAACACACTGTTGTCAGAATATTTAGCCAAACAGGATCTTGTAAAGTATCACATAAAAATGTGACACACAGATGATTAATATAATTGCATGATGTATGTATGGTTAGTGTGTAAAAAATTATGTGTGTGTGCTGGAGATATGTTACTAAAATATGTTCCGACCAAGCAATCTAAGTAGAGTGGATAAACAAATTTGACACAGACAAAGGAATGTTGTTTTGCCTGTTTGCCTGTGTTACCAGTGCAACCTGAGATCAGAGACAATTGAAGTACATTTACATCTAAGGTAAACAAAATGATTAAGCCAATTGAAAAAGCAAATTGACCAAAGGATGAGGAAGACAGCATGGCGTCTACACTCCAGCAAGGGAGAGGAACTTTTACCTTTCAAAGAATACATTTCAAAGATTTACTGGTCTATAAAAAGAAGGGGAGAGAACCCCTTATTTATCCATCACTTAGGGAACACAGGGGACAGCACCATCTGATTCTGTGAACATTGGATCTCTGGCCTGGAAGGTTGGAGATGCTGGAACTTGATTTAAGTGAGAAAACGGCTTAGGCAAAGATTGTAATTTGCTAAAATTAAGTTTTAGGCACTAGAAAGTGGTTTTTGCCTTATTTTCTTTGTAACCATACTGGTCATTTTTTTGCTTGGTTAGTGTCACTTAAATCTCTGTTCTTTGGTAATAAACTTATTCTTAATATTACTATAAACTATCTCAGTGCTGCTATATTGAATTAAAGTGTGAGTCCTCATTAAAACCAACAGGTTGGTGTGTGCTCTGTCTCTTGGGAGGCAGCAAACTTAATAATTTCTGTTAGTGTCCAGTGATAGGGATTGGACACAGCACAAAGATGTCTTTGGGGAACTTGGGAACTGATTGTCACCTGCTAGGCAAGGCTAAGACTTACAGAGTCTCAAGGAGTTTGCTGGCAAAGCAGGGAGAATTTCCTGGTGTGGCAGGGAGCTGACACACAGTTTAAGCTACAGCAAATCTCTCGCTTGCTGAGGCAGAGGGGTTACAGTTCTGAACATCCTGAGGAGAGTGTCACATTTATATAGTTTAATAAAATGTAAATTTTCTTCATGTCACTGAAATTTGATGTAAGTATATGTATTAATATAGACTGGCCAATGTAAAAATACATCTATATTTACGGGGGGGAACGGGGACCGGAAACACAACCATGTCACAGATTAGGGGGAAAATTCTGTCCTATTCTATTCCCTTTGAGGTTGTGGAGGTTCCTTCCTGATGGTGGCAAAACAAGAGTAGTTCTCAGAATTGCCAACTCCAAGCAGTCAAACATCATGAGTAGCCCCCCCCCAAACCACGAGATTGACTTAGAAATTGCTTTTTACTTGCCTTCTGGTTTTTGAACATCTTTAGGGTTCATTTTTCAAACTGTTCTCTGCAAGGGTGAGGGCTAGAAACTTTCTTTTATTAAACAAAAACAACAGCATTCCATGACTCCAGGAACTAGGGTTTTAAGATAATCACAAAATATCATGAGACTTGAAAAAAACTGAGAATTGACAACACTCAATTCCACTGCACAGGAAGGAAGGATGGTGTTAATCCATGCAGATGGTCTGCATCTCCTGCACAGTAGGTTGTAGTGTACACAGATGCCCTGCATCCATGCATGCTGGTGGTGTTTGGGCTTGGGGAAGCCACTGAAGGGCTTCATTATCATATCTAATCAGAGGAAGTGGATTCTTCTTCCTCTGGCCCAGGTGGAGACCTGTGCACACACTTTGGTTACTTGTACTATATACTGGAGACAGGATTTTGCCGAAAGTGCCAGTGTATTATTGCTACTAATAAACAGATATTATTTACATGAATAGGCCCATAACGCCTTTCCCTCCCTCAACTTTTGGCTGGCAGTGAAGGGGAGAGAGAGGAGGTAACAAAACAAATAGAGAAGAATCTGAGGCTGCTTGGGTAGCAGCACATAACCAGCATTGCCCATCACGCTGCTGGATGTTGATCAGCTGTTCAGCTGGTAGTGTCCTTAGGCTGGAAGAAGCTGCAACTGGAGCATCCTGTGAGCAGGCGCCACTACATCCCTGCTGGACATGCAGGAACTTGCAGTCTCTAGCATGCAGTGAGCTCAGTTCCTTCCTTATCTGATCCCTGCCAGTTCTGAGAGTCTGCAGGAGGGAACTGGTTGGGACATGAGGGAGCATCAGCTTCTCCTTCCCTCTCCCCCACTGAGGGAATAAGCACAATGGAAGGGGAACAGTTCTGGGGCTGATTGGAACACAGACAAGGGGGGATTAGCTGTGGGAGGGAAAAGAAAGACAGGGGTAGAAGAAAGGTACAAGGATAGGAGAGGGACAGGCACAAGGGGGCACACAGGTATGGAGAAATAGGGACAAAAGGGATAGCTATGTGTGATTGACGCAAAGGGGGGCAGGTATACGAAGGACGGGCACAGGGGGAATTTTGGGAAAGGGAAAAGAAAATAGAGGGAAAGGGACTAAGATGAGGGCAGTTTGGTGAAGGGAGAATGAGGGGCTTGGAAATGAGAGTGAGGGGTTCTTGGAGAAGAGCGATTGGGTTTTGGGGAAGGTGACTTAGAGAGGAGATATTGGGGGAAAGAGGCAAGCATGGGAAGATTTCACATGCAGGAAAGTCAGGAGGGGAAAGGGAGAGACTAGAAGGTTTAACAGGTGCATCGAAACTCATCAGGCTGTCTGAAGAGTGCTGCAGTATAGGGCTGGAGCCAATCAAAGAGAGCATTGTGGGAAGACAAGCAGGAGAAGACCAAACTAATTAATACTCCTGGGGGAATTCTGCACCAAAAAATTAAAAATTCTGCACACAATATTTTAAAATTCTGCATATTTTATTTATCAAAATAACACAATATAATCACAGCAGTTTCAACTATTTTGGTAATTTATTTCAAACTTCCTATCAGCAAGTATATCTGTAACAATACAGACAACAAAAAAGATTCAGGAAATGGTTTTTTGACAAATAGATTCCTTACTAGCATATAAATACAGAACTCTGAGTTATTCATTTATACTACAATACAGAACCGTATTTCCTGCCCCCCTCTGAAGCAGTGCAAAGGCTTGGGGGAGTCAGGGGTAACGGAGGAGCTGAGGGAGAGGGAAGGAGCCTTGGAGTGAACCTGAAGGGTTGTTGGGTGTGGGTGGGAGAAGTATAGAACAGGTTGTTTTTTTTTGGGAGGGGGGAATTAGGGAGCCTCCCCCATGCTGACCCTCACTGACCTTTAGCCTTTCCCATTCAGTCAGGCATATCTGCCCCTGTCCCCATGTGTCCCTGTACTCCCATGTAACCTTGCACCCCCTCTCCTATCCCCATATGTCCATCCCCACTCAGACACTCCCCCACCACCATGTGTCCCTGCACCCCACTCAGCCACGCCCATATATCCCTTTGCACCTCCTCCCCATTCCCATGTGTCCTTGTGCCCCCTCAGCCAGCCCCCTTCCCCATTTCCATGTTTCCCTGTACCCCCTCCCCCCGTCCCTACGTGTCTCTATGCCCTCACTCAGCCCACCCTCCTTCCTCCATGTGGCCCTGCACCTCCTCCCCCATGTCTCCGTGCCCCCACTCAGCCACCCTCTTCCCCCTTGTGGTCCTTCACCCCCTTCCCTCTGTCCCTATGTGGCCCAGCACCTCCACTCCCATTGAGCCCTTACCCCAGTCTATCCTTCCTCAATAGCCCTCAGGAACCCCAGTCTATGACCCCCACGCTGTCTGTTCCCCCATACTCCCTGTCTCCTGACCTGGCTCCACAGGCTCGGTGCTGTCAGGCATGCAACCTCTTCCCTTCCTTATTGGCAGCTGGGGCTGCTCCCACCGGGGAGCAGCTGCTCTGTTCTAGTGCCACAGCGGCCCCTGGTGGGCAAAAGGTGGAACTGCAGCAACTTTCCAGCAGAAGTTATTTTCTGCAGAAAAAAAAAGATGTGCAGCATATTAATTATGCCTATGCGCAGTGGTGCAGAATTCCCCCAGGAGTAAATTAAGTGCATAGGATCTTATTTTTTTAAGGGGATTGAGGAGAAAGGAACTTGTTTGGGAACCATTTGGTCTTCTGTTGCTGAAGGGAAATGTCTCTTCCCTCTTCCAACTCTCTGGCCAAAATGACTCCACTGATAACGCTGGCATCTTACATGTAGCAAAAGTGTGATAATTGCGGTACTATAGTGTATGACTCATGTAACTACAAAGATGTTATTTTCATGCACATTGTTTCTGCAGTGTAATTACTATGTGAGTTCAGTGGTAAGTAAATGTATGGAAAATATAACTAGTGTAACTACAGCACAGATAACGTACTGTACAAGGTCTGCAACTTAAACTATTGAAACTTGCAAAACCTCATGCTCCACAGGGGTTGAGCTGCCATAGCAATATCCTTATATTGGGCTGAATGAACTGCAAAGATGAAGAAGACATGGTGTTAAAACTGCCATAGGGTATTTGCCTCCAAGGAATTTTTCACCTACATAATGCCTTGCATGCAATGATTTCAAACGACTTTAGGACCTGCTCCTGCTCCCACTGAAATCAATGAGAGCAGGGTTCTGACCTAGTGAATGGAGGCACAGAGTGACTGAGTTACTTATCTAAGGTTATACAGTGAGAATGTAGCTGATCTGAGTGTAGAATTCAAAGGTCCCTACACCCAGTCGACTGCTCTAAGTGCATTATGAGATTCGAATCTGGGCTTTGGTATTAAGAGCTAGCCTCATGCAATGAACACACAAATCAACATTTATCATAGCCCTACCAAATGAGGTTCTGTTCTTTTGCTGCTTTGAGCCTCTTCTCAAGATGGATGTCATTCTGTTTGTCTCCAGGGGTTCACATCAAGAAAGAATGAAGACTAAGGGCAAGTTAGTGTGTGGCAAGACCAGGTTTGAATCTACAACACATCAGCTTGCTGTGCACTAATGTCCTGCGTGGTCACTGCTATGGAACAGTGAAAGTCCTGGAGTGTGTCAGCCTCACTCCAGGACTTCCACTGCACTGTATCTTTGACCACGTGGAACGTCAGCGCATGGAAAACTATTGGATTGTAGATACACACCCTAGCTTGCCATGCACTAACTCACTGTGTAGGCAAGTCCTAATTCAATAGAAGGTAAGATTCTCTCATCTTGATTAGATAGCTACAAGTTTTACTGTGGCTTGCAAACACAGCTAACACTGCAGTGGAGTATTAGTAAAGGTCATTGTCCTATGGGACAAGGGCCAACTCCCAGGGATTTAGGTTAAATGTCAGCGTTAAGGTCCAAAAATTTGTTTCTGGGGATCACTAAGTCAGTTATTTCACTACGGTACCAGAGTAAAAGGAAACCCTCTGATATCTTCAGTGTCATTATCCATCATTAACAACTATTTCTAAGATACTCTGCTAGGAGAAGACTTTTTTTCACACTGCTCCAGTGGATCATACTGAGAAGTTTGATTGGAGATATAGCATACTTGACCTGATGAGGGATGATGATGTTAGCCAAGTCCTTCCTCCAAAAAACCTTACAAAACTGGTTGATCATGCTAGGGACCATCATCTTGAACGACTCACTGTGTATGAAATATGGTGTCTTCAAAATTTGAGTCAGAATACAGCCAGAGATGTGCATGAATAGAATGTTCTGTGGTGGTATATGGGATATTACTGAACATATGAAGCAGGCAGATAAGTTGCTTGTAGTGCTCTCTCAAAAGTTCTATAAAATGGCATCCATGCCCTTGACTGTCTAGAAAGAGGTGATCACTTTAGTCTTATCAATAAGTGCAGTCTTAAGTCCTATTACCCAAAGCTTAAACTTCAGGAGTCACCATTAAAAAGCCAACATTTACCAACACATCATGATGTCGGCGATACTGCAGTTATTCCCTATTTAAGTATAGGGCCCAAGATTTTCAAAAGTGACTAGTGATTTGGGGGGTGGGGGAAGGATGTGTTCAATTTTTGAGTGCCCAACTCGACACACCTTCATGGTCCCCGATTTGCACAGATTGGGTGCTCAGCTGTATTAGAGTAGATTAGATTGTTGCAGCACGTTGGACGTGACTGACATATCTTGTGGTGACTTGACTCACTTGCCTCCACGCTGCTTGTACAGATTAGGCTCACTTTGGAACAAAGGTCCCAAGTTGTTCCTAAAGCAGAAATGCAGCACCTAGTCCATGCTGGTAGCATTCTCTAAAGCAAGTGAAAACAGAAGAGCTACCTGGTGGTCACTCTCCTTGTTTCTGAAAACCCAACACCTGCACAGTAATTTTACTTTTATTAATACAGGCTTCAGAACTATCGTCTGCATCTCAGTTTACTTCACCGTAAGAGGATTCTAATCAAGTCATGGTGGGTGACAAGGATAAGCTTCTCCACTGCTCTGACCTGAGGCCTAAATCTGCTGTCCAATAGTCAGCTGTTGTAACTGATGACTTTCTCTACTAGAAAAGTCTGTCCACCAAGAGGTTAGCTTCACCTTGGTGATTCTATACCAGATAAATAAATACAAATATCTAATGTCATGACCCTTCTGTTCCACACATTCAGCATGTTTTGCCACTATAAGCAGCCATAGTTCAGGCCCAGAATATATGAACACAGAGATTAAAACGCCCTTTTGTCCTAGAGTTTGGCACCTTGTAAAGAGGAGATGTGCACTGGCTGAACAGCGATAGGAAGTCAACACAAAGGCCACCTGCACAGTCCCTGGTCTGAATTGTATTGTTATTGCAGATATCAGATGAGGCCTAGAAACTGTGAACAGATAGCACAGTCAAGCACATGCATTTGTCTTTTGCAAAGTTTTTGTAGAGGAGACTGGTAGGTGAGGGATGGGGGATGGAGTGTTACTGTATATATGGCAAACAAATTACATTGTCATTAATATTGCAAGCCTTTTTTTGCAGCGGAAAAAAATCTCTGCTTTATTTTAAGATTTTTAGTATGGTTTATTCTGAGATTTAGAAAACACAGGAGAGTCAGGCCTTCCAGACAAATGCATTTACCTTGACGAAATGCATTTGCAATAGCTTTACAACAATGGCCTAGAGAATACTCACAATTCACATTGGACTTCATTTTTTTTTTTAGTGCTTAGAAAATGGACCAGGTTCGCGGGCCTAATTCACAGCTACCACACCTACTCTTTCTGCGCAGAGAGTGAAGAGAATGAATGGGTCAATCACCTGACATATTTCCATCCAATTTCAAGGGTAGAATGTGTTCATTTTCTGACTAATGGCATGTCATTTTGCAGAAGCCTTTGGTCGTGAATTAATCCTGGAATCAAAACAGATTTTCCGGGGAGCAATCTTCCATCAAGTATTGATTTTTTTACACTCATGGAGTCTGTACTCCCTAATTTAACCTGACAATGATTCTGCACAATGGGCTGAGAGCACCTTGGCAACTCACAGAAGGAACTTTTACTGTCTTTTCTTTCTGCAAAGTAGAAGGTGGGGGTGATTGAGGGGGGAGAAAAGGGAAGAAAATGGCATAGTCAGTCACTAGGGGGGCATTTACTATTTGATGTTTTATTTCTGATTATTTGGAATGGGCAAAGAGATGCCTTCTAACTTTAGAAGTAATGTAAGCTGGCAATGTCTCTGAAAGAACACATGACTTTGTGAAATCCTGTTTATAGCAACATTTTTTTTCCAAAAGGCCAATAATGTACAAGTGTAATGGCATATCTAGTAACAGCCATTGTTTTCATGTGATGACATTTTACTCTCCAATAAATAAATAAAAACAATAAAAATGCCTCCTTTACCAAAAGGGTTTTTTGTCTTTGGCCTCAAAAATCTAACTTCTAAGACTTATGCTTTTTTTAGCATCTCCTAAAGGATCAACTCCTTTGTGTCTACTTCTCCACGTGTTGTATATTATACATCTGTTCTATCTATTTACTCTGTAAATATAACAAAGAGGAAAGATGAAATGTCTATCCATTGTGAAACAATAAAAAGAACAGAATAAAAAAAGGCAGAGATCATTTGTGGGCAGGAAGATTGATGGGACTCGGTGTGAAGAAGATGCCATCAGAGCCAGGTCCTTAATAGAAACCCAAGGAAGTTTTTTTTTTTGAAAGGTACCACTGCAAAAGCAAAATAATGCAGTAAAATCATTACGCTCATAGATTAGATGCAATACATATATTTAAAAGAGACAAGGCAAGGTGCCAATCCTGTTGATTTATTCTGAAGCTGAAATGGAAGAGATTTGAGGCATCTTGCACAACTATCTTTGCAGAAAAATAACAATGTCTCTCTGCTGAGGATTTCTTCATTAGAAATGGCATGTTACTGGGAACATTGCTATATGACCTAAAGAATAATACTCCCTCCTCCCCTGTCTGCCATTTTGGAGGCGCACAAAGTTCTGAGACCCTGTTTCTGCAAACAAACAAACAAAAGAAGATTTCTAACAAGATACTTTTCAGTTTTACAGGGAAGAAAAGGAATAAAACAACCCTTCTGGGCCTAATGGAGAAAACCTACATAGAAAAGCATATCAGTCTCTTCCTTACTCCAACCATCACACACAGACAATAATAAATACAGGATAGCTTTGTTTTTAGAGTGCATCACACAAGATGGTTATGATTTATAAACTGTAGACCTCCTCTTTGCAGTTTTCTGGGTGCTGTAACTCTAGCATTGCCCATGTTAAATCAAAGAGAAGGAAAAAAAACACACAAAAGAGGAAAATGACAGGGAATAACTTAAAATAATACCATGGAATCTGATTCTGCACACTCAGTCAATAAGTATAGCAGCAAAGTGCTTTACAACTCTATTTGATAACTTCAGCCATGCAATTAAGTGGCTTTGTATGTATTTGTGTTTCACGTTAAACAGTTAAAGCAGGAAGTTGCTAAAATACTTATCCGTGTTTGACTTTATTAATTTGTAAAAAACCCTACTTAAGTCACATGGATGTTATAAGGCAAAAGGTATGTCTTCACTGCAGAATTAACTTGAGTTATCTGAATTACTCCTCTTGAGTTATCTTAGCTAGTGTGCGAGCGGCCACACTGCGAAATCACACTCAAGTGGTGTCCATGCTGGCACTGCACTCACTTGTGTGTGGTGCTAAGACTCCTGGGGGCATATCCCATGGTTTTTAGTGGTGAAGTAAGCTGAGCCACCCTAGGAATTCTTTCCAAGTGAATTGTGAGAGAACTTGTCTGTCTTTTGTGGGTACAAGGGGGGAATTATGGGAAGGCACTGGAGGACGAGTCGCAGTGAGGGGGAGCTGGCTTGTATCCACTCAGTAGAGTGGACCTGTTAGCAGCTGATGAGTTGTGCTCACTCAAGCTTTAGCTTATATCCCTGCTGGGCCAGAGAACTCAGGTTTAAAAGCACCCCTACATTGTAGTTAAGGGTTTTTATGTGTGGATGGGACTTGAGTTAGGGGCAACACTTCACTTATAACTCAAGTTAACTTTGCAGCAAAGACAAGCCCTTTGTTAGTAAATAGTTGTAAGAGCATTTTGAGATTCTTGGATGAAAGTTGTTATATTGCAGGTAATGGCCAATTTTCCAGATCCCATGATTACTTTCTGAGAGGTTTCTTTCTCGCCTGTGTCCAATCTAAGGTCCTGATCCAGCAAAGCACTTGCTTGACTTTAAGCACACAAATAATTCCATTAACTACAATTGGACTATTCACATGCATAGAGTTAAGCATGTACTTTGCTAGAACAGGGCTTAAGTTCCTAACAACCACATTTCAGGGCAGATTATTCTGGAGGTCCAGACACCAAACACATGTAGTATCATTGCCAATCATGGAACAAGACTTAAAGTTAAAGGGGTAATATAATGAGGCAGGCTCCTCTCCTGCCCTGGAGTTCCTCACAAAAAGTCTTGGATGCTTTTTGGTTTGTTATCACCTCTCAGATTTGTATTTACTAGCTTCACCAAACCAACATCATGCTCCTGTGCAGTCAGTCTATTTAAAGCTTTTCCCGATCCTCAACCCTTTCTCATCACCCTGGGACATTTCTTCCTCTGGACTCTGCTAGCCTTCCCAGGAGTGCTGCCAGCTTTTCTGCCGCTCTAGGCGGCGGAAGGTCTCGCCCCGAAATGCCACCCCCCACAGAGGCGGCGGAAGGTCTCGCTGCCGAAATACCGCCGCGGTTGCTGCTGCCCAAATTGTAGCGCCCTAGGCGACTGCCTAGATCACCTAATGGGTTGCGCCGGCCCTGAGCCTTCCACGCATTGCACTTGCTTCCTGGGCTTTTAACTAGACTCCACTGTAGGGGGTATAAATAGCTCCTTCGCTCATCAACCCCCAGTCTGCTTAAACAATTAATTACTCTCCTCCATCAGGTCTTTCCTGGCGGAGATAATTAATGCTTAAGTGATCAGAGTCCTGGGCCAGCTACTGGCTCTCAGCACTCTGTCACAGGTACCCAGGTGTAAGAGGTCCAAATTCAGCTTTACTAACAATCTTAAAAAACAAGTAAGTGTTAGTTACTTCAGAACACTAGCAATGCTATATTTCTCCATGATACTATTTTTGGAATTCTTTGGAGAGCCCAATATAAATGTGGTCTGGCTTCAACTAAAAGATTAGGTGGAGGGCTTTTGTGTGAAAAGTTTTGAGTGATACAATATGTTTAAATGGTACAAATGTTTATAAAAGTACTTCTAGGCATAAAGGTGAGAACTAAAATCATACATTGGAACAGTTTAAGACAGCTTTCTTATTGTTAAAGACCTCTTTGCTCCCCTCAGTTTTTTTCTACTTTCATTTCATTTTCCAAAAACAGTTTGAAAGAGGGCTGCTTCTCTCTTTCCTTGTTTTATGAAAGTGCTTCTGTACGTTAGCAAAGTGCTTTAATAACACATGCTTTATAAAAGTCGAAGTGACCACTGTCAGAAAGATGAGTCAAACTACTTTCAGTCTTTGAATGGGAGCAAAAATCAAATTTATCTCAGGTCTGAGTTACTTTCAAATGAGACTGCCTTCCAGCCATCAAGTGGTTAAAATGCTAACTGGTTAATAGACTTACACCTTGTCTACACACAAACGTTGTACTGATTTAGCTAAATTAGTTTAGAAGCTGATTTCGTTACATTGAAGCAATCCCCCATCCTTTCCATGGACACTTTAATCAGTCCAAGAATACCTTATATTTAACTGATTCCTCACCAATTTACACTATATTGAAATAAGGCACTCTAAAACCTATTTAAGAGTGTCACACAAGGTGTGTGTGTGTGTGGGGGGGGGAGGGGTGAGCTAATGTAACTAAATCACTTGCTAAATCAATTTAGTTTTGTATGACGACAAAGCCTAAGTGTGACAGGTTAGCCCCATGCCAGTTGGAGTTAAAGCCATGCCTATTTTGCTTTTGTATTTGGAATGGGAACTAAGGTTAGATACTTAACCAGTTAGAAAATGAAGTTAACATAAGAGCTGAATTGGTTCATGACTGAATTTAGTTTTCAATAGTGAACAAATACAGAATAATAATTAATAATAACTAATAAAACCCAGAGAAAAAACTGGTAATTTACTACCTGCCCTTTACTACATCCACCTGGATTAAGACTAGTTTATAGAAGACTCAATACATAGCCCATTTCCATTGCCTTCAATGGCTTAGGATCATGGCTTTAAAACCTGGGCTCACTATTATTATTGATTTATATTATGGTGCTTCCTAGAGAACTCAGTCAGAATAGGGGCTCCATTGTGCTAGCCCTGTTGGGCTGCCTAAGTGTGGCAGCCTGTCCCTGGCTGCTGAAGGTGACAGTGCTGCTCAGAATCCTCACAGCGTTACATGTTGTGGCCCAGAGCCTGACATGTCCTCCACATCAGAGTTTGCAGATAGAACCTTGAAGAGCAACCTAAGCTCCCCTTATGTAACACTTGTATCTGAGGGAATTCTCCCCTGACGGGCACTGGCGCTCAATGGATCTTTAAATACTGCCAGTGTAAAAGGGCTGTAGTTAAGAGGAGTATCCCTCCCACAGGAGAAGGGAAGTGACTTGCCCAAGTGTAGGCCTGGCTTGACATAAGTAACTTGCATCATGTCTTAGTGGGCATAATTGGGAAGGTGAATGGAAGGTGAAGTTGTAAGTAGGGGCTTGACAAACAGTATGCTGGAGTCAGGAGGTCTGTGTTAGTTAAGATAAACAGCAACACTAATGCTAGGGACTATGGACAAGATAAACCTGGAATGTAAAGATCAGGTTCCACATGAACAGCACACAGACTGAGCATGCTGTACAGGAATTGGTTCCTGGAAAGTAACCAGGTCAATCCAAAAATGTGTGATGTAACATATAGCAAATGCAATGTAATGTGTAAATGTATATAAAAGAAGAGGTTTGTTGTGTAACTCTGGATGTGAGGTACACCCTATGCCCATCCCATACTCTTGAGTCTGATCAACTCAGCATAGCTTTGCCATATTCCAAATAAAGGAACCCGGTGATGAAATCCAGAATCAAACTGTGTGTTTTGGATCCCAGTGAACTGTATGAAGTGTTCTCCCAGAACTGGACAAGGTGTTCTGGATAAGCCAAGTGAAAAAGGTCTCGGCGGGAATTCCAATACCAACGTCAGACAGCAGGTATTGGCAGAGCTGAGATTAAAACTCCCAGTTGCATGCCCCATCTATCCCACATCACACTGTCATCCCCACAGTTGATGTGAGAAAGAAATAATAATTAATAACCCATCATGTCATCAGTAGCTTGGAGACTCTAGAGCAAAACTGTCATTCATCCTTTGGAGTCAAGATTAATGGAATAAATATATTTCCTCTTAAGCAGAATTGCTAACCCTGCAACTTCCTTAGACTCCTGCTGGTGCACTTTACAGTCTGGATAGTAGGCGGTGTTATGTGAGTAGTGTGACTATATACTCTGAGATCTGAAAGTGGAGATATATACATGTAAGATATAGATATTAGGGGTGAAATCCTGGCACCACTGAAGTCAATGGCAAAACTTCCATTGATTTCAGTGGGGCATGGATTTCACTCTAGGTTCTCCCACCACCACAAAGGGTCTTCATGACTGGAGAAAAATCCCTGCATCTATTAAGTTAATTGGATGAAGTGTGCATGGGGTGGGTAACCAGATTGACCAGGTAGCATCAGTATCAAAATTTTTTCACCTCCACCTTGCTAGGAAACTTCACCCTTTCCTCTTGGATGAGAATCTGGCCATGCTTTTGTCATCTTCAGGCTGGATTACTATAATTCACTGTATCTGAAGTGGAATGTGACGATGATGCACAAGTTCTGGCTGGTACAGAATGCAACTTTATTCATGGTCTAGGCCTCTCCCCCCCCCCCCCCCAGCACATCAGGCTCATGCTCAGGTCCCTCCACTGGCTCCCAGCCACTTTCAGATACAAATTTAAAAGCTAAGTCCTAATCTTCAAAGAAATTAATGGATCAAGCCCCAGTTACATTAAAAACCACATTTTGATCTCTGAACCACCATGACAGCTGCACTCCTCTGGGACAATACTGATCTCAGAGCCAAGGGAAAAGCACGTGAGAGCTGGGGGGTACAGTGTTCTGTTAAAGGGATCCAGCTATGGAATGAACTTCCAGAGGGGGTCAGGTGAATCTAGAATCTGACCACCTTTAGGAAACGTTGCAAAATCTTCCTCTTCGAAAGGGCCTTTCCACTGTAGCAAGAATAACATGACATTGGCACCCTCATCTACCCAAATGCCACACCAAAAAAACTGAAACAAACAATACAATCAGCAAATAAAATAGAATACCCCCAAGCAGAATTTCTATCCTTAAATGTAAGAGCCAGACACTCCATGAAGCCCACCGGGGACTTCACTATTGCTATAGATTTTACATAGACAGCGCTCAGATAGTGATTCCAAAGCCACATAAGTTAAAACCAGAGAAAGACACTCTAATTCCAGACTTGGTGTTCATATGGGCGTTCTAGTGATGTAATTATAGAGCTATAATTATGTTGGCATTATTCTACTGGTAAATTTCCCTGTAAATAAGCTCATATATTGAGTAATATCTTATGCTGTGAACAGCCCCATTGGGAGAGTGAGGTACTACTCAGTGCGATTAAGGGTGGTAGAACTTGGCCTAGCAATACCAACACTGTATATTACGTTATTTTGGAGGTGAAAATTTGCCTGACCGGTAGGGAAAGCATGGGATGGACAGCAGGAGATAGTAATGAGGCAGAAGGAGGGAAATGAACCATTTGTTTAAACTCCTGTTTTGATTGTTTAATTCTCTCTTCCAGCTCCTGGACAATCCCCTATTCTTTGTTTCTTGGTATTTTACTTTCCTCTTATGTTCATGTCAATGATGGTGATTTTCTGTTTTAGCTGAAGGGAGTGAGAAGACAGCATATTTGTTGCTGGCAAACAGCTTGAAAATTATGACTTGAGCCAATCAGAAGCGAGGGATCATAGTAGCCAGTGAAATTAAAGAGGTCTGTATAGTCATAGGGTTACCATACACCCAGGTTTTCACAGACATGACCTGCTTTTTGGTTTTCCAATCTCCGTCTGGGTGGATTTTTGAAATACAAAGAAATGTTTGTGATTTTTCCTTGCTCGTCCTTTTGACTTGCCTTCACAGCTGGGCAGTTGGAAAGCGACACCTGCTGTCCCGACGCCCAGCTCTGAAGACAGAGCTGCCAGTCTGCAGCAGTGTAGAAGTAAGGGTGACATGGTATGAGTGACGTTCTGTACCCCGGGGGAACACCCTACACCCCCACGTTCATCTTTATAAAATGATTGTGTGGTATCCAATGCAAAGATATATGTTGGGTGTCTTTGGAAGGCTCTTGATGCACTGAGCATGGTTGTTATAGTGATGTTATAGCAATTGTTACAATAATGTTATAGTCAGGTTATAGGTTATAATTTCATGTCTATAGTTATGAGGCTGAAAATGTAGCCTCATGGCTTAAAGCAAGCCCATGCAAAAACTCTCCAAGAACAGAGAGGCAGTTCACACCTGGTCAGGGCATGGATGGGACAAACCCAACCCAGCCTAGCCTCACAGGAACAATGGACATGGCTTAGGCAGCAACAAAAACATCTGTTAGACCCTCGAGGGAGTCACCCCCTTCCTTTGGTCAGTTTGGGGCTGCGATGAGGTAATGCTCACCTGACTCTGAACGGGGGTGGGGGTGGGGGAAGAGAGAGGGGCAAAGCCAAGAGGAAAGAAAGGACATGATAAAAGGGAGAGACATTTTGCCATGCTCTCTCTCTTCCACTTACAACTACAGACACCACCACCAAGCGACTGAACCACTGATCAAAGGGGAGAGCCTGGCTGAAGAGCCAGCCTGTGGTGAGAAGCATCTAAGTTTGTAAGGATATTGAAAGTGTTAAGATCAGCTTAGAATGCGTTTTGCTTTTATTTCATTTGACCAAATCTGACTTGTTATGCTTTGACTTATAATCACTTAAAATCTATCTTTATAGTTAATAAATCTGTTTGTTTATTCTACCTGAAGCAGTGCATTTGGTTTGCAGTGTGTCAGAGACTCTCCTTGGGATAACAAGCCTGGTACATATCAATTTCTTTGTTAAACTGATGAACTTATATAAGCTTGCAGCGTCCAGTGGGCATAACTGGACACTGCAAGACAGAGTTTCCAGGTATGTGTCTGGGACTGGAGATATTGGCTAATGTCATTCACTTGCAAGTAGCTGGGAGCAGCTTACATGCCAGAGGCTGTGCGTGAACAGCCCAGGAGTGGGGGTTCTCACAGCAGAGCAGGGTAAGGCTGGCTCTCAGAGTCAAGGATTGGAGTGGCCTAGTAGATCACTGGTCCAGACATCACCAGCGGGGAACGTCACAGTATGGTATTGCTATAGAAACTGTACCTCTCCCCTCCAGCTCCTCCTCCCTGCGGCAGCATCCTCTATTTGGACACTTGAAATATGGTAACCCTATAGTTCTGTTACAGAGAAATACCCATCCACTGTGTGATGGGTTATGCCCCTTAGGAAGCCACCTGATGTGTTGAGATACCACTGAGTCTACCTGTTCTGCCAGCATGGGCCCCCTTTAACCTGTCTTGCTTAGCCAGGCTATTAAAGCCTCCTCTAACACACACGCGGGCAGGGCCATACCCAGCTGCAGATCAGCTCTGGGAAGACTCAACTTAAGGGACTTGCTTCAGCACTCAGCTGTCTACCTCCCTTGGAGTGCAGACCCAAAGGTATATTATGAAATCCACCTCCTCCCTCAATGTGGAGGAAGGTATGCACAACTTCTGCCCCCCACCCCAGTTAGAAATTACAGAAGCTGGGTTATATTACAAACAAAATGAATTTTATTAACTACAAAAGGCAGATTTTAAGTGGTTAAAAGGGATAGCAAACAGAACAAAGCCGATTACTAAGCAAATAAAACCAAACACGCAAACTAAACTAGTTTCACTAAAGAAATTGGTTACAAATAGTATTTCTCACCCTAGATATTGTTGCAGGCAGACTACAGAAAATCTTAAAAGGCAGCTGCACTGGTCTCCCTCTTGAGACCTCAGGTATTATTACTCACAAGCTAGATGCCCTTCTAGCTTGGGTTCAACCCTTCTCCCCTCTGGTCAGTTTTTGCTTCCAGGTCTTTTTCAGTGTCTCTGTGGAGGAGGACAGAGGAGAACTCTGATGATGTCACTCCCCTGCCTTATATAGCTCTTGTGTAAGATGGGAACCCTTTGTCTTCTAGTTAAAAATCACTGGCATTCCAAAAGGGGAGGAGGGGTATCCAGCACCAGGTGACTCGGACCCATGTCTCTGCATGGCTGTGGCAGCCATTGCTTGTAGGCTGTCTCCAGCATCCAAAGAAAGACTAAGCTCTTTCATAGTCCATTGTTTCTGCCAGTGGCCCATTAGCCCTGTCTGGCTTTTCCATTGTTGTACCTGAAGGGCTAGTTGGGGGTGACTCCCAAAGTAACACATTTGAAATATAGATACATAGTCAATATTCCTAACTTCACATACAGAAATGATATAGGCATACAAATTGGATAATCACATTCAGTAAATCATAACCTTTCCAATGAACTCTTACATGAGCCATCTTGCATAAAGTACATCTCATTTATGTCATATTCATATTATAATCATATTTTCATAAGTAATATGGAATGGAATGTCACACACTGATTATGCAAATGAGACAAACAGCCAGTCAGAGGGCATTTTATAACTGAACAACAATCGCATTGTGATGAATCAGTAACTGTACAACGTCTGTAGCCTTAGACTTACCGGCACAATTACTTGTTGGGATACTTTTTTGATAGCTTCTTGACTTGTTTCTATGTAGTTTATAGTGAAGGTCAACTGACAAGTCAAATACTGTGATGAAATCCTGGCCCCACTCAAGACAATGGAAAAACTCCCATTGACTTCAGTGGGCCACGATTTCACCCTACTGGCTAATACTGACAAAATTCAGCCATTTCAAAGATTACTCTTGCCACACTTTCAATTGTGTTATACCCCATGCTCTGCCCCACTGCTATGATACACTCCCAGCTCTAACATACATGTCACACAGCTGACTCTGAGCTATCTTTAGGGCTATTGCATATACCATACCTCCTGTTTCCTAGTCAGAAATTGCAAGGGAGAACTTGTTAAATTGGGTCTTTCCTCAGCTTTCCATTTATTTGCTGCAACATAATAAAATAAATAAATAAATACATAAAAATAAGTAAAAAAATAAATAAATACAAAATAAAAACAATAATAATTAATAATTAATAAAATACCTCCCAAGACAAAGGCTGGACACCAGACTCCTAGAGAATTGTCAGCACTGAGAAACTTTATTTTCAAATATGCAGACATCTATGTTGGTTATAAGAACTGGAGCTGGCATGTTTCAAATGTCAACACCATTTTAACATCTATAGAAGTCTCTAATGTTAATGATGAGAGTGGATCGTACTGTAAGTGTATTGGAAATGGCAGCATTCAGTTACCTGTAAATGTTAAAACATGGTCTCCTAAGAGCTGACAAAGAGGATCAGCAGATGCATGTTTTAGTTTGTCAGACATTCAGCCCCTGAAGACCTGTTCCAGCTTGCTTTGTGCTCATCTGAACCTTTTGTTCATGGTTCCAAGAGGCCAGATTTGGCTTGAGACTTTAACGACTTTTGCCCTGGGGAAGGAGGGTGAGGAAACAGTAAAAGCCTCAAGATGATCTAAAAGGGAGAGATACATTTGCTGGCATCATGGTTGGTGGTTGCTGTCTGAGTGCATTTGTAGGAGTGCCTGCAGTGATTCCATATTGCCTTTATTGGTCGGCACGCAGGAAAATTATTTGAAAGGGCGTCAGAGAAAATAGTAGGGTAATATGCCCATATGGAAAAGTCCTATAGAATTTAATGAAGATGAAACTACAGAGTTCTATAGATGTGTGACCGGGTTCCACAGAACCTACTATGAAAACTTAATATAATTTAAAAGGAAATGAGAACCTTTTCATAGATTTTTATAGACCCTATAGATTTCTATCACAAAGATATATTTCTCTATGCCATTCTATAGAATGGCTTAAAAAAAGTTTTGTTTTCTTTGGCAAGGGTCACTTGCCAAAAGATAAACACAAACAGTATTTGAATCCTTTGGAGGCTATGGATATATACTTATAACCTTCCAAGCACACATTTGGCTGACAGTATGCAACATGGAAGAGTTCTAAGAGTTAAATAAAGTAATTTATGTACCCCTTGTGTAAATACCTCTATTTTATTAGATTGTATTGGGCAGTGGAAAATAACTGCAGTGTAGATTGCTTCAAGTAATTTCTAATAGTGACAGGCTATCTTGACAGGACAATTTGTGTTTGATTGTCATCCATTTCACAATATAAAGCATGGAATTCACTGCTGAGCAGGAATTATTCCATCACAACTGCAGCACAGGTCTGGTAGCCAGAAGCCCCTGATTTCTAAGTCGGGCAATGACATTGGCTCCTTCTAAGCTTTGGGTAAGTCACTTGTCCTCTTTGCCTCATTTGTGCCTTAGAAGACCTCCTACAAAGTAACTAATAAAGCCAGTGCCAATTATGACATTCATAATTTGAACTTTGCTTGCTATGGATAGTTGAGCTTAAGATGTAGAAATATAGAGGACATTAAAGTGGAAGGCCATGAATGTTCACAGAAAACAGGCACAAAAGGGTCACAAACAAAATCTAATCAAAATTCACCTTTGAATTTCAACAAATGTATGCAGAAGTAATTTTTCCACTGTTCACTCAGCTTTAGCTAATTTTTACTGTCATTGTTACTGCTTATAGTATAATGTCACAGAATCAAAATCACATATACAGACACACACATTTCCTTGTTTTAGAAATGCTATAAGGGTGAGTTACTATATAAATATCTTACACAAAAGTCTCTGTGAATTTTCTTCCAGGAAGACATATAAGAAAACACTCTGAAAAAGTTGTTAGACTTTTATGTGGTTATTTTGTGTGGGCATTTTACTTTGCTGCAGGCTAAGAGAGAAGAAAAATCAATCCATGTTTGTATGGGATGAAAAGATGAAAAGAAAAAAAATACTTACAAAATAATTAGCTTGTGGTGTAAGGAATGAAATCAGCAAAAACAAAGCAAGCAAGCAAACAAGAAAAAAAAACCCAAATATGACCTGGTCTCTTGCTGCTGCAGTTCTGCCCTTAAAATACACATTAAAATAAATTGTTATTAAGGTTTATTTTGGGGTACAGACCGCTCTTGTTCTGAAGACTAGTTGTAACTAGCCTTTTCTGAAGCCTGGAACCTCCTGAGTTCTAATTTAGGGGTTAGTGCTTTAAAAATACATCTACAACCAAAAATAACATAGCAAAACCATTTCTTTTAAAAAGAATAAGTGGGTCAACCATCAATTCAGGAATGGATTTTGGACTTAACTCAAATGTCCACATTTGAAAAGGTCACTCTCTCTCTCTCTCTCTCTCTCACACACACTCTTGTTCTTTCTCTCTCTCTCTCTCTGAAGAAATCTGGAATCCACTTCTAAAGACCATAGCCTCCCCTCTGCTAAATGACTCAAATTACACCCTGGGGGTTCTGGGGACAGGGGGAAAGGACATGTAGATGTAATATGCCCCCCAGCTGGAAAATATTTGAAAAATGGAATGGCCTTTAAATGGTTTAAACATGTAGTCATACCATGATGGTGCATTAACAGTGCCAACTTAAAACACACCTCCAGCAGGAAAGATTAATATTACTTATAAAAAGGCCTATGTAGAATGTTTGTTGTACTGCCAAGAACACAGCATAGCAGGTGATCTTTTTAGTCTCTGGCAATGATTTTTGCACAACATACTGAGTAATCATTGTCTACGATGCCCTTTTTTCCACCATAAAACCTGTAGAAGGAATAATAATGGCCCTCATTTTTCCTCTAGCTTCTGAGGACAACTCTAAAATATCTACCTCATGGCAGTAGTCCATAAACTCCAGTTGTGATAGAGCAGTATGCAACCTGAAGCTAGCAATATCAGTATAATTATTGAACCAACAAATATCCCTATAGTTAGTCTTTTTGGGGAAAAGTTTAGAGAAGCCTATATCTCTATATATGAAATACACAAAGAGCCCTTTACGAGTAATAGGAGGCCCAAAATGTTCAGTGAACACATGCTGGATTTATGCTGCTACAGTGATCATCAAAACTGGGATGCTCAGGGTTTGGTGCTAGCTATTTCAATGTTGATGAAAAAGAATGTCATTCCTTTGGCTAATATAACCAACCATCACTTAATTTCTTGCTGAAAGAACACCCTCTCTGAGCTTCATTAATGAGAATTCATTTATTTATTGGAACTCACTTATAATTTTCTCTCTTTGGCTTGATGAATATGGAGTTTGCTTTCAGAAAGGAATTTCCCTCAAAAATCTTTTCCTTTTTCAGAACAAATTCCATTGTCTTTGTGTCACCAGAGGAAAAAGTGTTATTAAAGGTATTTAACCAAGTAGCAGGTTCTAGAACTCTGCATAGGAATGCAAGACACTTCTATTGAATTTCCCTACAGTAAAGTGCTAGGACTCTGATAATACACATAGCAGTGTTTTCTGACTCTTGTTGGCAGGTGAATCTTTTTAGCTCCAACCCAGGGCCAGTGCAAGGAAGTTTCGCGCCCTAGGCAAAACTTCCACCTTGCGCTCCCTCCCCGCACCCAGCTAACCTCGCCCCCCCACGGCAGCTAACCCAGCCCCCCACCCGGGGAGCCCGCCACCCCCCGCACCCGGGGAGCCCCCCCCCACAGCAGCTTCCCGCCACACCCCCCACCCGGGGAGTTCCCCCCCCGCAGTAGCTACCCCTCCTCTGCAGCTAACCCCGCCCGGGGAGCCCCCCCCAGCTCACCTTGGCTCCGCCTCCTCCACTGAGCACGTCGGCGCTGCTCTAATTCTCCTCCCCTCCCAGGCTTGCGACGCCGATTGGAGGAGACTTAGAGCGGGAGCGGTGTGCTCAGCGGAGGAGGCAGAGTGGAGGTGATCTGGGGCGGGAAGCAGTTCCCCTGTGCATCCCCCTCTGTTACTGTGGGCGGCCCTCCCCGCACCCCCCCATCCCAGCTCACCTTCACTCCACCTCTTCGCAGGGGTGGCATGTTTGTAGAAATTTTGGTGGTGCCCAGAACCCGCCCCTGCCCAAACTCCGCCCCCCCAAACTCTGCCCCCCACCTGCCCAAGGCTCTGGGAGGGAGTTTGGGTGAGGGAGGAGGTCTGGGGTGCAGGTCCTAGGCTGGGGCAGGGGATTGGGGTGTAGGGTGCAGGCTCTGGGAGGAAGTTTTGGGATGGGAGGGGTGCAGAGGGATGGGGTGCAGGGGTAAGGGGTGTGGGGTGTGGCTGCAGATGAGGGGTTTGGAGTGTGGGAGGGGCTCAGGACAAGAGTAGGGGTGTAGGGGGTGAGGGCTCTGTCTGGGGCTGGGAATGGGGGATTTGGGGTGTGGGAGGGGCTCAGGGCGAGAGTAGGAGTGTGGGGGGAGAGGGCTCTGGCTGGGACTGGGGATAAGGTGTTTGGGGTGCTGGAGGGGCTCAGGGCTTGGGCAGAGGGTTGAGGGTGCAGTGGGGGGGTGAAAGCTCTGGCTGGGGGTGTGGGCTCTGGGGTGGGGCAGAGCTGAGGATGAGTTTGGGGTGCAGGCAGGCTGCTCTGGGACAGGGGCCAGAGAGGAGGACTCCCCCCAGCTCTTTCCCTGCCAGCAGCAGCAAGCTCTGGGGTACGAGCCCCCCTTTCCCACCCCCCTCAGCAGCACACTCACCCCCACCACTGTCACTGTATGTGCTCCTAGGGTCCCTCTCAGGTCCTGGAATCTCCCTCGCCTCCCCCATGGTGGGGCGCTGCGCGTGCCTCCTCCCCTGCTGTTGCCCCTGACTGTAGCCTCACTGGGGGTGAGGGATGGGGGTGCCTCCTTGCCCAGCATGGGGCAGGAGCGGTGACTGCGGGCAGGGGGGTCCCCTATGCTGCTGGAGGGTCCCATTGGAAAATGAAAGGATCTGAGGGGGAAGGGCAGGCTCAGAGTCAGTCTGCCCTGGCAGTGGAGAAGGGGAGCACTAGGACCCTGCGGCAGCAGTTGTTGCAGGGAAGCAGCATGGAGGAGACAAAGACAGACAGGCTCTGCTCCCAGACAGAGACTCCGGGGGGCCGTGAAAGGCGAGCAGGGGGGCGGGGGCAGTAAGTCGGGGCCAGGGGACACTGGGGGAAGGCGTGGGGGGACTGCAGGTGGGGCCGGGGGGGACACACGGCCCCAAGTATTGCTGGAGCTGGGCCCCTGGCTCTGAATATTGCTGGTGCCCGAGCACCACGAGGATCAGCTTTTAGGCGCCCCCAACCACTAGGCGCCCTAGGCGGCCGCCTAGTTTGCCTAAATGGTTGCACCGGCCCTGCTCCAACCACTATCTCCCTCTAAAGCAGAGGGAAGGAGGGGCGGTGACCAGGGCCGGCTCTAGGTTTTTTGCTGCTCCAAGCAACAACAACAAAAATCTCCGAGAGTGCAACTGCCGAAGCGCAAAAAACAAAAAAAAACAAAAAAAACAACCTCCGAGAGTGCAACTGCCAAAGCAAAAAAACCCTCCTGGAATGCCGCCCCTGCAATTGTGCCGCCCCAAGCACGTGCTTGTTTTGCTGGTGCCTAGAGCTGGTCCTGGTTGTGACTGGGGAGGTCCTGTAAGAACAGCGTGGAGGGAAAACTTACATCCAGGTCTATATTCAATTTATTTTGAAGTTTACCTTTAACAAAAAAGGGGTGAGAAGGGTTATGGCTTATTTCAAACATTTATCCTTCCCATTTCAGCACAATCAGGCTAACTTTGTATTTTCCCTTACCTACCGTAGTGAATTCAGTCAGCATCCAGGCTTATGAAACTAAAGAGTGGGAGACAGGTGCACCTTTATAAAAGTTCATTTTTAATCCAACTGAAACCCAAGCCAGCAGCCCATGGGCAGATGGCATTTGCCTATCACGGCACAAAAATGGCTTAAGGATTGTAACGGAGACTAAAGCTCAACTGCATCCTCTAGCTATGAGCAGATGAAAGAATTATTTCATAATGCTGCTGTGTTGCTTGGACCCTGGAATCCATTGCAGTAGTCGGGGATGGCACTCTTACCTTCTTGGCGTTGGGAATATCACCTGCGCAGTACATCCATTCTTCTCATTGCCAGTGGTTGAGGAGTGAGTAGTTGGATCCTTACTCAGATCTCCTATGCTGCAGCATGATGTTGGATCCTTCAAAAACCAGGAAATTAGTACTGTGGGGATATAGATATACATATTCCAATCACAGGGGTTATCATGAGATTGTAAGTGAAGCTGACTCCAGCCTAAAAGACAACTCTCTGAATTGGGAGTATGTCTTCACTAGCATTCCCAAAATACTCTTACACTCCTTGGGAGGGGAATATGTTTTCCTACTTGGGAGGGCTGGATTGCTGAGGACAGCGGTTCTTTGGAGATCATAAACCTCACTGCCAGGGATGATCAGCCTTTACACCTATAAATTAAATTGGGCATGGACTTTGCTGCCCTAGATTGACCTGTTTAGCACAGACATGTTGAAGGTAGAGAGATTTATAGCTTTTTTTGAAGTATCCAACCAGCATTAAAAGGAGATGTACAAACACTGTCCAATTCTGGAATCCATACTTGAGCGAAAGACCTACTCCAAAGTCAATCAGCTGGGCAACCAAGCAAGTTGAGGTAAAACCCCTCATTCGCTCAAGCACATTGTTATAGATAGCCATACAAAAGTAAATTGACTGATCCAGTTTCTCAGATTCAGCTGACAGGTGTTCACAAAAGTGGCCTTAAACAGACCTGAATTTCCTGAAGTCAATGGATGTGAATCTGATATGTTGATTTTGCTCCTGTATGCATTAATGATCTAGAGATTTTGTGATACAAACCCTCAGTCAAAATACCAAAGTATATTTTACTTGTTAATAACTCCAGCATCTTATAAACAGGTTTTATCCGATGTCAGGTAACTTGAATAGCTCTTTCAGTGCACTAATAGTGGAAATCCTCTTTCAGCTAAATACTGTGGGGTTTCTTCTCTGCCATTGTGAGAGACAGTCCACTAGACTAGACAGACCACTGTTCTGAGCCAGTATGCCAGTTCCTACACTCTTGTGATTATGCATGTAAATCCCATGAAAAATTGGCTAGTTAGGCATTTAACTGCATGCAAAAATGATTACTTACTTATGCAATTGTTGCAATTGCATGCACCATCCTGGTGCACTTTTTTTGTACAGGACTGGGCCTCTGCTTCTGGATCATAAATGTCACAGAATTGCACCATCTGGGTGGAATTACAAACAACTAAATGTAAACTGCACATGATATTAAAATAAAGGAGCACTCATGAACCATCTAAGTTTTTGAAAATATAACTTTTCCCTCTCCTGCCCTCTGTTGTCCCTTTGTGACCCAAGAGGTTAGTCAAAGTTCAGGGTCCTGGGATGTTCCAGCTGGGAGTAGATAGTGATGGTGGAGGCCGGTATGTTCTGTGATGTTGTTTTGTTTTTTTATAAGGAATGTACAAAGTCCTGCTTCTCTAAATGCAGGAGGAACCAAAACCATGGGTTGGCTTCTTTGCTTATAGCCCATGCCTCTTTCAGACAGCAGCCATGACCCAGAACCGTCCACTAGGCTTCTCCCAGCATCACACCTGCTGCTTGGCTTTCTTGCTGCCTGTCTCTCTCTCGCTGGTGCTGGATTCTGCCTGCCTTCCCTCACACTCATCCCCTCACAAAACAGTACTCAGCAAAACCCTTCCACCCATACAGTCCAAAACTCCTGAGTGGGTTCACATAACCCTTTGGTTTTATGTGGGAGCTTGTGCTTAATTTAGCCTTACTGTAAATTGAAGGATGCATGCCCACCCATCAATCTCAGCATGGTTTTAAATCAAATCAATCAATCAATCAATCCATAAAGGGGTTTCAGCCCGCTCATAAAACCTCTCTCAAAAGGATGAATTACGGAATATGGGGCCAGGTTTGTATTTGATTTAGGAAAAGTATGTGTGGTCCGCTAAAGAAATTCTAAGTCACAATGCTAAACTTTTTTTATATTAGCTTCTTTAGAAAGGGCAGATTTCAGTTTTTATTATGAAATTCAAGTCATTTCCAGATATAAATTTACCTTGTCATTTTCTCATCTTCAGTTGATATGTGGGGCCATGGGACTGGCTTTTGATATCACACCTCTAACCACAGTAAAAGAAAGTATGTTATAAATAATACAGACTCCTCATAAGCTTGACCTGCTGTGATCCTCAGCTCTGTTGATACCAGGTGCTGATAGCCTTTTGTATTACAGCGCACAGCTGAGCTAATAATTCAAAACAAAAAACATATTCAGTTAATTTGCCTCTTTTGCTGTTAACAAAGGACCACAGATAGTGACTTTCTCAAATGTAGTCTTTATTCTAAATTACTCTCTCAATAATTGCTGTGAAGATTTCTTGATTTCTAGAGATTGTGTGTGTGTGGTTTTGATCCTTGAAATGTGAACTGTTTTGCTTAGGGCTGGTCTACACTGCCGCGCTACTTCGGCGGCTGGGGATCGAACTTCCTGGTTCGATTTATCGCGTCTGGTCTGGACGCGATAAATCGAACCAGGAAGTGATCCCCGTCGACTGCGGTACTCCAGCTCAACGAGAGGAGTACCGCGGAGTCGACGGGGAGCCTGCCTGCCGCGTGTGGACCGCGTCTGAACCGCGGTAAGTTCGAAGTAAGGTATGTCGAATTCAGCTACGTTATTCACGTAGCTGAATTTGCGTACCTTACTTCGACTTGGGGGGTAAGTGTAGACCAAGCCTTAGAAACATAGGACACATTATACAGGTCTGTTCTCAAATTTAAAGGGAGGGGGGAATAATTATTAGAATCAGGTGCAAATACTCTTGATTATGATTTTTTAAGTTCTGTTTCTGTGAATTGTCTATACTATTCACTTGAAATCTGAAGTGTCTAGGAGCACTACTTACCAGCTAGCACATTTGCTAGACTATACCAAAAGAGTAAACACAGCAGGGATGTGAATGAAATTGAAGCAATTTTGTGCAAAAATATGAAGGAATATTTGTGGATTTTTTTCAGTATTTGCCAGCCCCTACTTTTGTATATGATCTACTGTTTCCCCAGAAATACACCGCTACCTCAATATAACACCACCTGATATAACACGAATTTGGATATAACGCGGTAAAGCAGTGCTCCGGGGGGGGGGGGGGCTGCGCACTCCAGTGGATCAAAGCAAGTTCAATATAACACCGTTTCACCTATAACGTGGTAAGATTTTTTGCCTCCCGAGGACAGCGTTATATCGAGGTAGAGGTGTACTCCTTCAGTTAGCTTTTTATACCTTATGCTTATGGCAGTGATTTACTGTCCCAACACTGGTAGCTAGGGTAGAACTTAGAAAGTACATGCATCTAACTTTTGTTGAAAGGTATTGTCTCCCCTCAGTGGTTTGTGTTTTAAAAATAATAAAGTATGTAACAAAGTTATCAGGTGAATGTTATACAAAATAATGAGACATATGAACATTGCCCTATGAGTGCCTAAGTCAGGGCCTGATCCTAGAAAGACTTAGGCATGTGAATAACTTACTTATGTGAGTAGAACCAAAACTTCAATCATCTTCAGAACAGCTGTGTTTGGTTATTACTGTGTGTGTGTGTGTGCATGCGCGTGTGCAAGGAGAGAAAGATGAGCTTTAGTCAAATCCATAATCCAAACTTTCGGGATGTTTGGAATCCAGATTTGAATCCAGATCTGAGTTTTGTGACTTAGGCCCTGCTCACACTAATGGCGGTTGGGTTGGTGCCTGGAGTGGTACAGGAAGGTATCTGGGGCTATGAAGCGATAGAAATGATTAGCATATGATGGCAAGTTCAGTGGTTTTCGCCAACACATGAAACTGACAGGTTTTATATCATACATATCATATCTCCTACTGGGCTTGTACATGCACTCCCTGCTACTGCTTTGGTGAGATGTCTGTGGCAGACATTATTGAGCCAGTATGGGATGTTTTCTCTAGGCTACCTAGTTCTGAGTTTAAAATATGTGGGAGCTAGGGAAATGAGGAATTCTGACTACCCAGTCCTGAACCTTTCTGCACAGAGCACCGCACAATGCAACAGTAACCAATTGTGACGGAGACAGAAAGCATGCGAGTGTGTAGAGCAGAGAAAAAACACATACTCTTCAATTATTTTCAAGAACATCGCCAGCTCATACAGGAATGATTCATATTGAGACTACTGGCTTAACGAGCTTATTTAGGGACACGGTGAATCCCCAGATAAAAAGGTAGCCAAGTCTCTAGGGAACACTCCTTCCTGATGAATTTATTTTGCTTCTGGAGCTTTCACTTCATTGAAGTTAAAGTCAGCAGAAGAGAATGTCTCTGCAGCAAAACGTGGAACTCATACATGGTCAGTTCCAATATTAGGACTTTGTTTTTCCAGCTCTAGCACTAGACTGTGACTAGTCCCAGGCTGCCCAGGGAAGAGGGTGTGTAAGGATTCTCCCTCTCTTACATGGCCACCTGGTCTTACCTCTGGGTACTGGGGTGGGAACTGCAGAAGATGCCTGCCAGAACTTTCCGCCATGAAGCAAATCTGCAGGGAGGGGCAGGGGCAGTATGCAGGCAATGCCTATGCATCGTCAAGTGAAAGTGTTACAGTGTTGCAGATTACTCCACTCTCTGCCTCTCCACAAAGTGCAGAGCTCTAGGAGGCTCTTTGCCTCCCCGTGCTCTGCATAGGCTGAGGCCTAAAGGTATAGTCAAGCACCTCGGAATTTGGCTTTTAGGGATGGGAAACTGACTGAGATTTTTTTGAAGCCATTTCAGAGGCTTCTACTGATACTGGTTTGGGAGCATGTCTAGCGTTGACAAGACAAGGTGGGTGAGGTAATATCTTTTATTGGACCAACTTCTGTTGGTGAGAGAAACAAGCTTTTGAGCCACACAGAGCTTGTCTTCAGGTCTGGGAAAGGTACTCTAAGGGTACGTCTTCACTAGCAACGTTAAAGCGCTGCCGCGGCACCGTGGCTGTGTAGTCGCGGCACCTGCATTGGAAGCGAGCTCTACCAGCACTGTAAAAAAACCCACCTCCACGAGGGGAGATCTCCCAGCACTTTAAAAAAACCACCTCCCGGCGCTGGTGCACTGTCTACAGTGCCACGTTACAATGCTGAAACTTGCAGCGCTCGGGGTGTGTGTGTGTTTTTTCACACCCGAGCAAGAAAGTTGCAGCGCTGTAAAGTGGCAGCGTAGACAGAGGTGAAAGTAAGCCGGTACGCACCGGTACGGCGTACCGGCAAGAGCCGGTGCGCCGTACTGGGGTGGCCTGGCTTCCCCAGGTGGCAATTTAGAGGGCCTGGGGCTCCCAGTAGTGGCTGGAGCCCCAGGCCCTTTAAATTGCCACCAGAGCCCCGCTGCTGGAGTCCTGGGGTAGTGGCAGCGGGACTCCGGGGGTTATTTAAAGGGCCGGGGCTCCCACTGCCTCTACTGCCCTGGGCCCTTTAAATAGTCGCCGGAGCCCCGCCACTGCTACCCCAGGGCTCTGGGGTCTATTTAAAGGGCCGGGGTGGTAGAAGCAGGGGAGTCCTGGGCCCTTTAAATAGCCCCCAGAGCCCTGGAGTAGCGGCAGGGCTCCGGGGACCATTTAAAGGGCCCGGGATGGTAGAGGCAGGGGAGCCCCGGGCCCTTTAAATAGCCCCCAGAGCCCTGGGGTAGCAGCGGCAGCCGGAGGCTCCAGCAGCGGTTTAAAGGGCCTGGGGTGGTAGTGGCGACCGAGTCCTGGGCCCTTTAAACTGCTGCCGGAGCCCCCGGCTGCCGCTGCTACCCCGGCGGAGGATGGGGAGGGCACTTACCGGTACAGGGCGGGCCGGGGCTGGCTCTGACCCCCCATCCCCGCCCCTTCCGCCCGAGGCCCCGCCCCTTCCGGGGGCCAGCGCCGACCCCAACCCAGCCCCGTACCAGTAAGTCCCTATTTCTACTTTCACCCCTGAGTGTAGACAAGGCCTAAGTGTCACAGCTAAATGCAAGGTGGACCAGATTGTTTAGCATAAGTAGTTAGTACATATTCTAAGGGACCAGTCAAGGGAGAGTGGCCCATTAACACCTGTCATAAGACAAAAAGAAGGGGTAGTGGGTTACAGGTTGTTGTAATAAGCCATAAATACAGTATCTCTGTTCAGTCCCTCTTTTGGTGCTCAAAATTCTCTGGGTCCTCCATCTAGCACTCCCCAGCTTCCCACTCTCTGTGCTCTGGAAATGCAGATGGTCACATCATGGGAGCAGAAGAAGGGAAAGAGTTTCCTGTACCCAACACACTTGTGCTGGAGCAGTTTTGCTGTGATTTGGCCCAAAATACATACAAAAGGAGCTTCAGCTATTACTATGGTGTATGTTCAAACAGCCGTGGTGTTCCAGTGCAGATGAACTTCTGTCCTTTACCATTCATATGGATCTCTTATTGCTGTGTGGAGAATGGAAGTCCAGTTTCATGAAGGATTTTGAGATTTCAAAATCTGGCATAGTTCCGAATGGAACTGAAAGCAGAACAGTTCAGAATTCTCTGTGAAAGAAAATTCCAAATGATAGTTTGTTTCAGTTTTGACTCTGTAAAACTTTGTATTGTAATGTATATGAATACAAAATTTAAAAAAGTCAAAAAATGTTATGAAAATATTGACATGGGACATTTTGACATTGTCAGAATTTTTTTTTTTTTGGTTTTCTTCCAAAATTAAATTCCAACAAAACTGACCCAGTTTTGTGAAGCATTTTGATTTTGATTGTATGGCATATTCTGAGGAATATGGTTCTGTCCAATTTCTTTAACCCACTCTAACTGAACGTCTTCCTTCTACCCAATACCATAGTCATAAAGGATGAAGAAAGAATTGTATAGTGAAGCTATATAAATTACGCCAAAAATGTGAGAGAAACTGTTCGAGACAAATATAGAAGGCTAAAATCAGGCCGGTCAACTATACTTTCTTCTTTCCTAAACTTACCTTGCTTTGTTATAGGAGCTGTGGTGCACTGGAAGACTCAATGGTTCTAGCCTTAACTTTCATTTGTGTTGTGTTTCATTTGGCCTCAGGGATGATACAAACTTACCTGAATGACTATGATATTCTTTAGACATCATCTCTACCCTGCATCCCATATTTATACAGAAATTAATAAGATATTGCTAGGGTCCTACCAAATTCACGGCCATAAAAATATGTCATGGACCGTGAAATCTGGTCTCCTTCATGAAATCTGGTCTTTTGTTTGCTTTTACTCTATACTATACAGATTTCACGGCATTTCTCAAATTGAGGGGGGCCTGACCCAAAAGAGAGTTGAAGGGGGGTCACAAGGTTATTTTAGGGGGGGTCACCCTTACTTCTGCGCTGCCTTCAGATCTGAGCAGCTGGAGAGCGGCTGCTGTTAGCCAGGCACCCAGCTATGAAGGCGGTGTCCTGCCAGCTGCAGCGCAGAAGTAAGGGTGGCCGTACCATACCATGGCATCCTTACTTCTGTGCTGCTGCTGGCGGCAGTTCTGCCAGCAGCTGCTGCTCTCCAGCTGCTTAGCTCTGAAGGCAGCGCCACCGCCACCGCCAGCAGCAGCGCAGAAGTAAGGGTAGCAGTACCACAACCACCTCCTACAATAATCTTGCAGTTATCCCACAACTCCTTTATGGGTCAGGACCCCTAAAATTACAACACCATGAAATTTCAGATTTTAATACCTGAGATCATGAAATTTACGATTTTTATGATTTTTAAAATCTTATGACCATGAAATTGACCAAAATGGATCATGAATTTGGTAGGGCCCTAGATATTGCTAATGCTTACCTGGATGCCCACTTGAGAAGTTAATATTTTTACGTGTTCAGAAACATGCAGATAAAGGTGCATCCAATGGCAGCAACTGGATTTTTTTTTCTTTCAAGCATTTAACTATTTTTGTATTGAGCTGATGTGAAATTACATGAGCTCTGATCATGTGAATAATGCATGAGTTTTTAGACAAACACGATACAAGCTTATTTTTCATGTCAAACAATTCTTTATTTTTTATGGTACAAATTAAAAGTGACAGATCTTGAAGCTGTTAAGAAATACACAAAGTGCAGCTTTACTGACCATACAGATATTGCTCTAGATTAAGTACAGTTTTTGTCAGTTTTTTTAAAATGTTAAGCAACCTGTGCAGATAAATCAGCTTTGGTTTCAAAGTCAGAGCAGTAAGGAGCTTTTATATATCCAGTTTGGTTTCTTGGTCACAAGTCCACCAAATCAACTCCTTTTTAATTTTTTTTTTAAATAACACAATACAGTCCATTTCGTACTGCCATCTTTCCTGCTGCATGCTCCATGCATGGAAAAGCAGATCTCTTTGCAGTGCTTCATAAGTGACCCTGGTGACCATTCTGTAGATTATAGCACATAGGACAAAAAAAGAAATAGTAATATCACTTTTTTTAACAATAAATAAACTAATGTGCCCCACATAATCTCAAGTTGGAAACAAGCAAACCACATGACAAAAAGCTCATTACAAAATGTTATCCAAACAGATTTTACAGTCAAACATTGACATGGAAATCAATTTCCTCTCTTATTTTATTTCTTATTTGAATGTTGGTCATTAACTGGGTACAAGTAGAGTGCTGAGGTAAAACACTGATGAACAGTTTTATTTCTGTATTTCTTTTTTTTTAAATAGTAACAGTTTAGTATTGCGAAATTGTCAGCAACATTTAGCCATATCTATACAATGTGCATATACCTACATACATTGAGCTTTGGTCCAGCATTGAGAAGACGAGCAAAGGCATTTTACATATTTCTTTTTGGTTATAGCTTGAGTTCTTTGATACGCCTCTACTTGTTCCTTCCTAGCTCCTTTTTGCTTTCTTGTTCTCTCTTTCTCTCTCTTTGTTTTCTTTTTTCAGTTATAACATAAAGAAACCGGAACCTTTTGAATGCATTTGATTTTTTAAACTGTTCAAAATAGTTTTTAGTGGAAAACATAAAAAGACAAAAACAGAACAAAAATTTAACTTGTGGTTCATTAGTCAAATAATTATTTTTTTTTTAAAAAAAATCTCCTTTTAAACAAATTGCAAAACCGATATACAATCATACATTGCTAGAAAGTCTTTTGTTTCATTTGTTGGTAGCAGCCTACCTTTTTGTCACATGGAAACTTAAAAGGTATTCAAATGTAATTGATATATGAAATTTGTTTTCAAATGGAAATGTAGACAGTAACAAAATAAAGCAATATATATGGGCCAAAAAAGATTTATGAGACACATAATTTATCTCCTAAGAATCTATTCAGGCACTATATATGCCTTATAGCAAAAAACTGTTCATTAAAAAAATTAATACAAGAAGCATTACAATACCTTATAAATAATTTACAAAACATAATACAAAATTAGAAAGCTGTAAAAAGAAAAACACCATACATGAATGGTTTTAAGACTGTGGGATGAGCTTCATTTTTTTGTTCCAAACTGGCGATTTATATTTATTTTACATTTTCGCTGTCCTAGTTATATCCTTCCAGTATGTACTTTTGAACAGACCAGACCTTGTATAACTGCTGCCAGCATATTTTTAAACATTTAACATCCTTTATATGATGTTTGGTTCACTTTCCTTCTCACAGAATTTTTCTTTGCAGAATTTAGAGCAGTTCCTGGGAGATATGAACTCTAGTTTTTTGATAGAGCAAGGATGACAATTTTGGTCCCAGGGCTGTTGATTTTATATGTGTGTGTGGAATTTCAGAGGTGGTGGAATGGGTGATCACATTGCTGGTATTAATGACTGGACAAGCTGTAGTCCAATTAGTCGCGTACTGAAGAGACGGGTAGGACTTTACGAGCATCCGCTTCCAAACACTGTCTGTTCTTCATAGTTTCCAAGTTGGTTTCTGAGTGGTCTCCTGATCATTGTATAAATTCAGTTGTAGCCACAAATATACATACCACAACTTTGCCTTAATTAGCTAACTAGCTATATAGATGTGCTTGGGGAAGAGAAAAGAAGAAGAAAAAGAAGAAGTAGACCCAGAGGGGCAGATGTTGCTATGAAGTTATTTCGCTCATCACTTCGAATACACAGCTTGGGTTAGGGATTTTTATTTTCTATTTCCCCTTACAAAATTTACCTGCACTTATTAGTAGGATTTTATTTTTCACAGATATTTACATTTCAACAGCAGGAAAAGTGACTATAACAATTCTTTCCCCCCTCAGAAAAAACAACAACAAAAAATATCCTTATACACCCTGCTGAAGTTTAAAGCCTAAAAAGTATTCACTAGAATGAGTCCAACCTGGGACAGTGGATCCACATCACTCTACATCTTTGAGCAGCTCAGATCTGGATGCAGTGCCACACGTGGAAGGTGATCTCTGGAGCCTTAAAATTCCATGGGCCCTGCAGAGATCTTCTCATACTACAGGATGAATTCCATTAATAAAACATAGAAAGTGAGATCCAAAGCCCATTGAAGTCAATGGGAGTCTTTCTATTGCTTTCAATAGGTTTCGGATCAGGCCCTGAGTTCTTGAAAAAAATAATTCTGCAGGTGTAATTTGAAGGTTCCAGAGCTCTGGGACTGATTCAGATCCCATTTAGACTCTCAAAAATCCAGACCAACTCTGCTGAAGACACTGGAGTTAATTGGGATTTATACCAGCATAACTGAGAGCAGAATTTTACTCTACATCTGTACAATAGACTGAACCTAATTCCCAGATGTGAACTTTTGGAAAGTCTAGATCAGGATGTGGCCTCTACCTTTACAATAGCCCAACCCACAACCCTGGATCAGAATTTCAAGAAAGTTTGGATCCACATATGAGCTTTGCAGGTGAGGTTCACACTACACCCTTTTTCTTCTCTGAGCCTTGATATACTTTTTGATCCAATGACCATAGAGTCTTAGAAGATGCCAAGTCCATCAGGAAATGAAGCCACAGAGTGAGATAAGTTGCCTTTTAAAAAAACATTTTTAGATGAAAAATGTCACAAGTGACCCACCCCGTTCCCTATTCCCAAAGGATATTCAATGCATTGTTTCCAAATCCCGATTGTTTAGGTTTTTTAGCCTGCCATGGCAGTACACACCCACACAAACCCACACACACTCCAAGAGTAGCAGTTGATAGGGAAAACATCAGTGCCAGGAGGGGAAAAAAAAAAAGGCAGAATAGATAAAAGTAGTAAAACAGTCCATAAGGGTGTAGTGATCAAAATGTCCTCATTACTTCTTGGCCTGTCCATTTGTTTGTTTTCATCAGACTCTCACGAAACTTCTTTGGCTAGCAGACTTTGGAGAGAAATTGCTTCACACAGAACCGTAACATAGACGCAGTATCAAACCAAGTGTGCAGTTTATATTACAAAATTAGTTTTGGTAACCTCTCCAGGTTCATGGCCAAAGGACAGAGAAATCAGGAGCCATGCTGTTGACAATGAGCACAACATTGAGCATGTGTGCTACACTGACAGTTCCTCAGACATAATTCTAATCCTTCTTTGTCCTCTATTGCATTTCAACATAATCTATATAAAAGTGTTCAGGTTTCACTTTTCTTTTAAAAATCTTTAAACAGTATTGGGGGAAAAGGGAGGAGGCAGGAAAAGTGTTAGACAAATCAAAATAGAAATCAATACTTTACACTTTCAGGGGAAAAATACTGAACCCCACAATTCACAATAAAAAGAAAGTCATTTTGGCACACAAACACTTGGAGATTGCAAAACTGTGTAGATAAAAAAAAAAAGGTGTATGTGTGTGTGTATGTGTGTTTGTGAGCACTATGGAATGGCTTTAACATGTGTTAAATCCACCTGCAGGGGGTGTGACAAAGGGTGGGAGAAATTAATCGTATAATTTTTTTCCTCTTTGTAAAGTACAAATGTAAAAACTCATAACACAATTTTACGCTTGTAAAAGAGTAGACTAACAATCTAGTTTGCAATGCCATGTTTCTGACTTTGGTTAATAGTTTTCATAGTGAATCAGCACTTGATACCTGAAAGGCTACAATCACTCCTCCAGGTGGCAGGCTTGTATTCTCTTTTAAACAGATAAAAGGTTTTTTTTTCTTTTTTTTTTCTTTTCCTTAAAACATATTCACATTTTCATAATACACAGAAAAAAAGTAAGCAGTTATTTGGTTTGCTTTAAGTCCATTTAAAAAACTGGCTTTTTTGGGTGGGTGGGGGGAGCTAATTCTACAACACACACACACACACTAAGTGCTGTGTATTTTGTTTTTGTTTGGTGGTTTTTTTTGTTTTTGTTTTTTGTTTTGTTTTTTGTTTTTATATAGGAAAACCCACGGACATTTATAAACTGTTCTGTCCATCTTGTAGTTTTCTCAGTCTTTTACTTACAAGGGTGACGAATGGGCATTTTCAGAGTCCAAATGGTTAAATTTTTGTTTGTGTGTTTCCCTTCCTTTTCTTTTTTTCTTTTTAGGAGTTTTCTTCCAGAGAGTCTGTTAAGGGCTCCATAGGGACTGCTGTCGCAGGCTCATGCTGTTTTAAACGTTTAATTGTGTTCTTCAGTGCTTGCCTCTTATTGCAGAACCAAACTCTAACTACTTCCCGGTCATAGTTCAGTTTCTCTGCAATCTCTGTCATTTCCTGCCCAGAGGGATGAGTGTTCTTCTCAAAGTGGGCATTCAAGATCTCAAGAGCTTGTGGCGTGAATGAGGTACGCCTCTTGCGCTTTTTGGATGGTTCACTTCCGATAAATTCAGTCAGGTTCTGCATACCTGCTCGATGGCGGGCCTCAGCCTCAGCCATCCACCGCTCAAGCACCGGCTTTATCTTCTGGGCACTTTTAGGGGTGATGTCCAGCTTTTCAAACCTGGCAGGATACAAAAGGCCAGGGTTCAGTTTGGCTGTCAGACTGCTAGCTATAGTGTTCTCTTGGGCTTCCTGTGGTAGGAAAAAGTGGCTTCTCAGGATGGTGTGTCTGAGGGAAAATTGAGAAAGAAGAGTCTTACACTGATGCTCTGCCAGGGTGGGACTTCCTGCCTGCCTGACTAATTGACTGGCAGAGGTAATTTACAATGGATTACAATGGAATGCCATCATATATCTAGGTATATATAGATAGATAGTTAAGAAAACACAAAATGAGCACTGTGACAAAATACCAAGAATTCAGTAAGCGACATAATACAGGCTATAAAGTTCAGTTTTCGTAGTTCAAGATCAATTTTTCATGATCCTCAAATGCCTGAAGATTAAACCTAATTACAGGAAATGACATCAAAGGCAACTGATTGTTATTCGTGATTAATTATCTTGTTTACCCTTCCATCCCATATTGTCCAAATGCCACAGCTTTAGTAATACAAAGCAATAGTGGCTGCTAGCCTCTGAATTTCAGGTTTCTTTTCCCATTTTTTTTAAAGCAATTTTCACTGTATGCAAGTTAACACTCTGTCCCTTCTCTGGGTAGGAAAAAAAACTCCCATAGCTACTGTAGTGTTCAGCTCAAGCAGCTGGACACATTGTAATTATCTTGAATGCCCCCACAACATGCTAAGACAGACTCATGCCTTTCGAATGAAACCCAGCATAATAGTGCACTAATATGCTGTGGCACCAAGCTGGGTTTATTGTGGGATATCTGCAAAGTGTGCTGGAATGATATCATTTCCTGTAAATGAGGTCTTCTATGTATCGTTTTGCCATCAAAAGTCCTTCGCTAGATTTCAGATCAGGTTTTACAAATATTGTGAAATATCTGAAGAAACACCACACAGAGCTTTCATTCTTTCAAAAACAACCTGTAAGAACTAACTTCACTTTTCAAGTCTTCATTGTAAGTCCTCGCTGCTTTGATTTATCATTTTGTCTAGCTTTACATTTAAAATTCTTAATCAAATTCTGTAACATCATTCATTTGTATTTTCCCCAGCCCCCATTTCCACCCCGGACCTTAGAATATTTAATGCTGTTGAAAAGCAACATTACTGCATGGCATCCTATTGCACTAGCCAGTCCTCATGGTGTGAAAGTGTCACTGCTCTTGGTAATCAGAAGATGCTTTAAAGAGGAGGCAGACTGAATCCATGTCTTTATGCCTCTTAACCCAGGGTCTGGAACTGGGATTCTGTAGCTACTGGTGCAGCATCAACTACAGAGAATTCTGGATGCACCAAGTGGCAAGCTTAGAAAACATTCTAGGAGCAAATATAATATCATACACACAAACAATTGAGGGGAATAACTAATGCTCCAGAAAACTTACAATTGGTGGTTATGTTCCTACGGCAGTACGGACTGCCAGGTTTTCCCCTCTTCAGTAATATTTTAATTGCGTTATGTTTTTTTATAACTGTGTCACAAGTTAGGAAAGCACCAATATTGATATGTATTGTATTTTATTTTTGCATGAAGACTATGTTAGTAAAGTGGAATATTGTATTGCGTGTGCTGCAAATTTGCACCAAGATATTCCCCTAGGGCACGTGAGTTGGAAATTCAACTTGCTTATCCTTTTCCCATGAAGTTCATAAAGCAGCTGCTTTTTTATCATGAAGGGAAAGAGAGAACTCAGTATTTCAGAGGAAGGGGTGACTGCTATTGAAGTGGCCTGCTTTTGTGCTTAACAAGAAGTGCACAGTCATTACAGATTATTGCATCCCAATGGGATGTCTCAAAAGGTGGAGAGGAAAAGGTAAAAATTATAACCTTGCAAGCATTTGGCGCCAGATTCCGCACCTGTTACTCAGACTCAGCGTTGATTTACTCCTCAAATACTCCCACTGATTTCAATGGGGCTACTGAGGGGAGGGGGGTAAATGAGGACTCAATGTCAGGCTCCCCAGTTCTGGCCCTTAATTAACTATCTACTTCTAACTTAGTCATAGCTGTGTTTTTCATTACGATCACTTAGTGGGTAATCCTTTTTTCATTGTAATTCAAAGCATCTCAACCAGGTTACTGGGCTCTGCATGTTAAAGGCGGGGAGACTGGGGGAGGCGGGGGGGGAACAAGATGAAAATAAACCAAACATAAGCAAAGCAAACTTCAATTTATAAACGTAAAGTATGGCATGTTAAAAAGCAATCTACAGCTACTACAAATTGGCAATTGCTAAAAACACTTCCTGTTTTAGGTGTTCTTTACCAATTGACCATACAGAAAAAATAAAATTAATGCTTCGGAACAAGCAGCAATAGCATCCATATCATTGGTGTTGCTTGTTAGTGTTGATGCTTCAGTACACGTTGTTTGGTATAACAATATACAAGTCTTGAAACAAATTTCCCAGCAGTAGTATCCTTGTATAGACTGAATAAAGGTTATTTTCTACAGGGAGGTATCTTATAAGAAAAAACAGTAGGGGAGACCATAGAAGTGAGAGGATCCTATGGAGCTTTTTGTATTTAACAACAATCAATGGGTTTTATGGAAAATCATTGAGCAAAATGTGAGCTGCAAGCTCACTACCCCATACTGATGTTATTTATAACCTTAGTCTTAAACTGCAGGAAAAGTACACTTCCGTTCTATGGGGAATACATTAAAAGTATAAAGAGCAGATAAAAAGACAGAGCATTTCATGGATCACCAAGAACAAAATCCACTTAAATGAGCTTAGAGTTGGTTTCTTGGCTTTCACTGATGGAGGAGGACTATAAGGCATTGCCCAAGAGGAAAAAGCTGTTACCTAAGTGTGTTTGTTACCTCATGCATAAACATGGGATTAGTGTAACATACATACATGTATACATGGTGTTTGCTTCTGACTACTTAACTTTAACTCCATCAAGACTGCATGATTTTTTTTCTTAAAATTAGAGCAGATTCTTACTCATTTTCTGTACATTCTTTAAACACTTGGGTAATAAAAAGATTAACACTAGAAAGTTTGCAAGATACCGTGTAGTAAATTTTTTCTCCCTTCTGTGTTGCCTAGGTAAATCATTATTAACATCCTGTATGTGAAGTGCAAACCACAATAATACAGGCTTTAACTTAGCAGGGATGCAGCCATGAAATATCTGTTCAGTAACCCTATCTGTAGAAAATGGCACAGTATGAAGAGGGTCAGCTGGTGCTTATACAGCATCAGCAGGGTCTCCAGCTCCACTACTGAATTAAATCTCAATGCCAGGAACATATTTATTGTTTCATACTTTTTGTTAAAAAAGGAAAAGACAAAACTTGCTTTGGAAGCACCCAGTAAGTACAGTTTATCTGCCAGATACCAACATTATTTGCTAGTCGAAGTAAGTAATGAATTCTAAGGACACATGATTAAAATACTCGTATACTCCAGATTAATAAATACAACTAAGAACAAAGAGAGGAGAATATAGCTTATTATGTAACTTGTTACCTGCAGATGGCAGACTGGCTATAGGCTGGGCCTTCTGTGGCACTTAGAGCTTGGCCAACTTGAGTCTGTGTCAGACCAAGAGACAGGCGCCGGATTTTAAAAGCTTTGGCAAATTCTCGGATTTCCTCCAAATTCACCCCATCCACCTCACCAGTGGCTGTTTGAGGATCTGTTGAAATATTTTTTAAATTGTGTAAATGCTTCAGACTAGTCATTTGAGCCGTCCAGGAGTACTGCATTTTCTTGGGAAGTGTAAAGTGGATTTTTTTCCCCTAACAGAGACAGATTGGTACTGTCAGAAGTTACAAAACATTCTTAACTATTTTCTTCACTAAAACACTACCAAGTTTGTAGAGCAAGGTATTTACAGTTCATTTCCAGGCAGTAGGGAAGATTTTCAAAGGCACAAATGGCAGGTAGGTGCCTACCTCGTAAGAACTTAAGAACGGCCATACCGGTCAGACCATAGGTCCATCTAGCCCAGTATCATGTCTTCTTACAGGGGGAATAAACAGAACAGGTAATCATCAAGTGAGCCATCCTCTGTTGCCCATTCTCAGCTTCTGGCAAACAGAGGCTAGGGACACCATCCCTGCCCATACTGGCTAATAGCCATTGATGGACCTATCCTCCATGAATGTATCTAGTTCTTTTTTGAACCCTGTTATAGTCTTGGCTTTCTCAACATCCTCTGGCAAGGAGTTCCACAGGTTGACTGTGAGTTGTGTGAAAAAATACTTCCTTTTGTTTGTTTTAAACCTGCTGCCTATTAATTTCATTTAGTGACCCCTAGTTCTTGTATTATGAGAAGGAGTAAATAACACTTCCTTGTTTACTTTCTCCACACCAGTCATGATTTTATAGACCTCTATCATATCCCCCCTTAGTCGTCTTTTTTCCAAGCTGAAAAGTCCCAGTCTTACTAATCTCTCCTCATATGGCAGACACTCCATACCCCTAATCATTTTTGTTGTCCTTTTCTGAACCTTTTCCAATTCCAATATATCTTTTTTGAGATGGGGCGACCACATCTGCATGCAGTATTCAAGATGTGGGCATACCATGGATTTATATAGAGGCAATATATTTTCTTTCTTAATATCTATCCCTTTCTTAATGATTCCCAACATTTTCGCTTTTTTGACTGGTGCTGCACATTTAGTGGATGTTTTCAGAGAACTATCCACAACGACTCCAAGATCTCTTTCTTGAGTGGTAACAGCTAATTTAGACCTCATCATTTCATATGTATGGTTGGGATTATGTTTTCAAATGTGCATTACTTTGCATTTATCAACATTGAATTTCATCTGCATTTTGTTGCCCAGTCACCCAGTTTTGTGAGACCCTTTTGTAGCTCTTCACAGTCTGCTTGGGACTTAACTATCTTGAGTAGTTTTGTGTCATCTGCAAATTTTGCCACCTCACTGTTTACCCCTTTTTCAAGATTTATGAATATGTTGAATAGGGCTGGTTCCAATACAGACCCCTAGGAGACGCCACTATTTACCGTTTTCCATTCTGAAAACTAACTATTTATTCCTACCCTTTGTTTCCTATCTTTTAACCAGTTACCAGTCCATGAGAGGACCTTCCCTCTTATCCTATAACAGCTTACTTTGCTTAAGAGCCTTTAGTGAGGGACCTTGTCAAAGGCTTTCTGAAAATCTAAGTACACTATATCCACTGGATCCCCCTGGTCTATATGCTTGTTGACCCCGTCAAAGAATTCTAGTAGATTGGTGAGGCACGATTTCCTTTTATAAAAACCATGTTGAATCTTCCCCAACAAATTATGTTCATCTATGTATCTGACAATTTCGTTCTTTACTTTAGTTTCTACTAGTTTGCCCGGTACTGAAATCAGGCTTACCAGCCTATAATTGCTGGGATCACCTCTGTAGCCCTTTTAAAAAATTGGCGTCACATTATATCCTCCAGTCATTTGGTACAGAAGCTGATTTAAATGATAGGTTACAGACTACAGTTAGTAGTTCTGCAATTTCACATTTGAGTTCCTTCAGAATTTTTTGGTGAATACCATCTGGTCCTGGTGACTTATTACTGTTTAGTTTATCAATTTGTTCCAAAACCTCCTCTAATGACACCTCAGTCTGCGACAGTTCCTCAGATTTGTCACCTACAAAGAATGGCTCAGGTTTAGGAATTTCCCTCACACTTAGCCTTGAAGACCGATGCAAAGAATTCATTTAGTTTCTCTGCAATGGCCTTATCGTTCTTGAATGCTCCTTTAGCATCTCGATCGTCCAGTGGCCCCACTGGTTGTTTAGCAGGCTTCCTGCTTCTGATGTACTTAAAATTTTTGTTGCTATTACTTTTTGAGTCAAAGGGACTTAGATGCTTCACTACCATTTTGCCTTTGAAAATCTCCTCCAGTTTCAACAAATAACGCTCACAGTCTTCTCTGATTGTCTTTGGCTCACACAAGGGGCTGCAGTTGGTTTTTCCTTTGGAGCTTAAAATATGCACAACTGATGAAAATGGGCTGAGTCTTTAAATCTGAAATTAAGTCTTTTCTGCTTTAGCTGGAACAAGTGCAAACAAATCAACCAAACCAAAACCAAAAAACCACTCAAGCCCACCCCATCCAAATATTTCTGTTTGAAACATCTTAATTTTATAATCAGTGCTTAAAACATGTCTTTGTGGGGAAAAATCCTTTCAGGGTTTACATTCTGCACCCCGTCAGGTTGCCAACCAAGCAACAGAGTATTTGCAACGTCAGCCATCGTGTTTTAGACGGTAGTGCTGCACAATATTTTACTTTTACATTAGACCCAGAAGATAATGCTCATGAAGCTGTGAGAATAAATTTGTCCTTTTCCTCTATAGCAGTTTACTGCCACAGAAGCCTTTGTCCCTGAAAGGGCACATAATAAAGGATGTCTACCATAGGAAGGCTCCTTTGGTGCTGGATAACTCGGTCAATTTAGGACTTATCAAGGGAAATGACACAACAGCTGGAGAATGAAACTTCCCCCCCCCCCAAAGCTACTGATCCCTGGCTAAATGAAGGCATTCACCAAGCCGGAGACAGCATGGGACTAGGATGGTGGAAGATTTCAAAGTCTTGTTCAATCCTGCGTGTAGTGAAGGCATTCTCCCAGCGAGACATCTCTATTGTTCTTCACCTCATTTCTGAGACTTCTTAGGTGAAAAGTTTTCAGCACAATAACCCATCAATTTCTGTAAATGCAAGTAGCTGTCCGAGGACTGTGCTAGGCTACATTACTGTGCTGAACACCATATTATAGTGGCTCCTGCTAGTACTGCTACAGTTAAGGACTTGTCAGTATTACAGTAACAAAGCTTTCATTTTCAGGGGTTTATAATCTGATGTAAAAATTCCCTTAGCATTGAAACTCCATCTAAAAAGGCTCTTAGACCAATGAGAGAAAAAGAGAGAGATTTTTAGCATATCAGTTTAGCCTATGATGATTAGAATGTTTTAAAATATAATAATAAAAACCCAAATAATTTTTATCAGAAACAATGCTATTTTTCTCTGCTATAGTTGAAAACAGCTTGGATATTAAAAATGAAATTGCGGTGGTTTATATCCCTTACTGTGGGCCTTTGTATGCGTGTGTGTGTAGTGTTGAGCACTCAACTATGGAACTCCTGTTGAAGTCAGTGGGGGCTGCATGTGCTCAGTATATCAGATAAATTAGGACTTATATGTATTTCATGCAGGTATGTGCATATACATATACACACGCATTATACGTGTGTGTGTGTGTAATATATATGTGTCAATTGTATATTTTTATATCTCGTTAGTGTGTGTAAATATAACTAAGATCATTCAGGTTTACAAAGTACGACTGTTCACAGAAACTAACCATTAGCCCATAAATGTCTGAAATATTCCTACTTGCTGTACACACATGACTTACATACCACACTGGTTACTAAGGGGGAAATTTTCAAAGACACAAATGGGAGTTGGGAGCCTAACTGTCCTTTATGCCTTTCTAAATCTTTTCAGAAATGTATATAGCCCCACTGACACAATAAGTTGTAAAGAGTCCCCTGAGTGATCCAAATGATACAAGGCATTAAGATAATGGCCTCCTCCATTTCTTTCCTTTCTTTGCTTTAGGACTCTGAGTGGGGATGCTAGGGACAGACCAATGGACAAATCAGTCATTTCCAAAGCACTTTTAAATGTAGTTCTGAAAGCAGCAAACTCAGTATTAAGGGTATTTATAGCTATTGCTGGGAGTTGGTGGAAAGACTGAAACCTGTTGGGAGGGAAAGATAAAGGATGTAAGAAGCTAAGGCTTGTTTGTTTGTACATGATTATGGATGCATTGTGTTGAGTTTTATTGCAACTGGACTCTTTTGCTATGGCAGGGTTGCAAGAGTGGATTCCTTGTGAAGATCATTTCCTGCACTGGGATCTTGGACTAGGGAAGAATTAGCCTGAACTCCTCCTTGGGAATGGAAATCAAAACCTATCATGCAAAACACGAACTGGGGAGGAAAAGATCTGACATGCATGGTAGAGAATAGCTGGTATCTGTGTTCGTGAAATGGCATGTTACTGTCATGTGATGTCTTTAGACTAGGGATTGTATTAGTAGACAGGGGTAGTACTGAAATACTTTCTTCCACCCCTGAATTTTGCAGAAAGTAGTTTTTGGATCAGATTTGATCAGATTTCTATTTAGAGTCTGATCCAAAGCCAATTGAAGTCTATGGAAAGACTCCTCTGACTTCAGTCAGACCCTTACTGCTCATATATGCAGTATATAGGTTTTTGTATGTGTCCTTTGACACAATCATCTATAATGGCTCAGGCCCATCTCACACTATTGCCACGTTAGATTTTTCTTGCCATCTTTCTTGCTAGGTCTGTAATTTCCCTCCTGTTTTAATGCAAATTTCTCATTCTACATTGTAAAGAAGTCGGTTGATTTTTAAATCCAGCTGATAGCGTGGAGTAGATAGTACAGTGCCAATGAGGAAAAAGGGGTATATGCCTGTCTTATGGAGTTGTCACGGTCAATAGTATCAGTGTTTAGATTAAAGCTCTACCATGGCTGCAGAGCTACCAGCTTCTGCTGAGAGGAGAAGGAGCCATTTGGGACCTCTACAGGGAGAGATGCACACTGGGAACCCCTCCACTTGAGGAGACAGAGAAGATGCCACATGGAATTTCCTCTCTGGTGCTGGGGGCATTAATGGGGGAGGAGGCAAGAGAATCTGGTGTGAAACCAGGGGATTCAAAAGCTCCTACAGATTCTTTCCTGTTCTCCTGCCTTGGAGAGCTTTCCTCTTTCTTCAGGGATGCCTCCTTCCAGTGTCAGCTCTGCAGGGATTAAGTAAGGCCTGGGTGTGCTCTGCTTTCTCCTGCAGAGTGCAAATCTGTTCCTATCTGTGTAGTAATGGACAAAAAACAGTGCAGAGAAAATAACACTCCCTGAGGGAAGGTAGAAGTCCTGTATGAGGAACACCAGCAAGAGGGAAGATGTGGGTGAGGACTTCTTCACCATGGAAGACAGAATAGAGGGTAGCTGGCCAGGTAAGGACAACAGAAAGTAAATAGGGCAGGGAGAGGCAGGACAAGACAGTTCTGTTGGGAAACATGTGGGCTCACAGGAGAGGGGAAAAGGAAAAGAGAAATAGCTTTGTTGTAGTTTATTTATTTGTGAGAAGTGCTCAGATACTATGGTAATGGATGACCTGGATAGACAAAGAGGGAATTGGATTCAGGGAGAGATGGGTCCCATAGTGTGAGGAAGAGGGATATGGTATTCATAGCAACATAGATTCATAGATTCATAGATTCTAGGACTGGAAGGGACCTCGAGAGGTCATCGAGTCCAGTCCCCTGCCCGCATGGCAGGACCAAATACTGTCTAGACCATCCCTGATAGACATTTATCTAACCTACTCTTAAATATCTCCAGAGATGGAGATTCCACAACCTCCCTAGGCAATTTATTCCAGTGTTTAACCACCCTGACAGTTAGGAACTTTTTCCTAATGTCCAACCTAGACCTCCCTTGCTGCAGTTTAAGCCCATTGCTTCTTGTTCTATCCTTAGAGGCTAAGGTGAACAAGTTTTCTCCCTCCTCCTTATGACACCCTTTTAGATACCTGAAAACATGTGGTGAGAAAGATCAAGAAACGAGGGGAAAGAAGAATTAGAGGTTAGGGAACTGGAAGGGGAAGTAGGAGAAAAAAGACCCTTAACATTTTTTCTTTTGGGGTATGTGGATAGAAAGAAAGAAAGAAAGAAAGAAAGAAAGAAAGGTAACAAGTGGGGAGAAGGAGTGAATTATCTGAGAAAAGAGTACACACACAGGATAAGAGAATAAGGATAAGTACAGCGTACAGGGAAAAGAAAAAAACAGGAGTGAAACTTGCAGTCCTTGCTCAGGCCAAACTCTTATTTAAACAAATAGCTTTGCCTGAATGAGGACTAACAACTGCAAGATCTGACCCTAAAAGCTAAAATTAAAATAAAAACCTTTTAAGGAAAAAGACAGGCAAGAGAGAGAGGAAAAGAAAAATGAAACACAAAGGGAAACATAAAAAGGTATCACAGGACATCATCGAAGATAATCTATAATAGAAAGAAGGAAATTAGAGAAAATATACAGAAATTTTAAAAAAGGCTGAAAGATTTTAGAAAACATATTGGGGGAAAACGGATGTAAAATCACAAAGAAAATATATACATAGAATGAAAAACAAACAGAAACAGACAACATGGAAAATGTATTTCACTGGAAGCTATGAAGGGCCAGATTCTGTTACCCTTACTCATGTTGAGTAGCACCTTAGTCCATGGATTTCAGTAGGGCTACCTGTAGAATAAGTTATTACTCAATGTGAGTAAGGATGGCAAAATCTTGCCCTAAGTAATTCATTAGATCATCACACAGATGTCACCCTTAAGTAACTTGCCTCTTTTGCCTCTTATAAATAGACATGGGCACATGAATATTTGCAATGTTAATATTCTCACTAATTATACCTGAAATAAATACTGCAAATCCCTACTGCGGTAAAATTATATAGGGCTGAACTGTAGCTCAAGACTAGACAGAGCTTTTAGGAGCAGGACAGGGACCAAATTGTTGTTTAAAGGGCCACAATTCCTCCCTTGCTTTCCCATGAGGTACTGATCTCCTGCTTGCCTGTTGGAGCAGTAAGGGACTGATCCCACTGAAGTCAATGTGAGGCTTTCAATTGACTTCAATGGGCATTAGGTCAGGTCCTAAATTATTATCCTTGGTGTATTATCTCAGCCATGCCGGCCAATGTATGGGTAGGGATGGAGCCAAGGCTTTATTCATTCCTTGCCCATGCTCCTTCCATTTGCCCAAATGGAGAGTAATTGGGCATACAGTGCCTCTGACCACTTATAGCTGGAATTCAGGGCCAAGGCAGCTCACACAGGTGAGTAGAGGGAAGCCTTGCTGTCCGGTTACTCCCCTGTCCACACACAAATTAGTCAGTTCACACACAAATTAGTTATCTAAGGCAACTTTTTGAGGGCGTCACATATTTGGTACATTTTTTCATATTTTCCTGATCTTGTCCCATTGAAGCTGTTGGGGGAAAATAAACCTCACTTTAAGCAATATCCAGAAACCAGCAGGCAGCCAGTGCATACCATTGAGCACTGGTGTCATACGTTCCTGGAAAGATACACTACTTAATAAGCAGGCTGATATATTCTGCACCAGTTTCAGTTTCTAGGTTGGTTAAAGGAACATTGCACTTGCTAGCCTGGATCAGATCCAAGATCCATCTAGTCAAGCATACTGTTCGATAGTGGCCAGCAACAGATGCTTCAAAGGAAGGTGCATAAACCCCACAGTAGGCAGATTTTGGGTAGTCCACCCCCCATGTAGGTATCATTCTGATCTCACATAGATAGAGACTGGCACAATATGAAATACCTTTTAGTTTTAAGAATGAGGATAGGCTGCCACTTTGTCCACAATTAGGGTAATCAATCAAGGGCTACTACAGTTCTTATGACCATTTTTAGTGCTGGTTTGGATTTCTTAGGCCCCTTGAATCACAGCACTGAGCAGTTCTTATTGGCAAAGATTACTCCAGTTAGCAATATACAGTCCATTATATGAATAAGAAGGAAAGGTAGATAAGGAAGATAAGCAAGAATGGAAACAAACAGATAGGAGAAATAGAGAGAGCCAGGGCGCAATACTTACTGCTGACTAACTGGCCAACACTCAAAGCTGAAGAGGAGGAGGATGAGGAGGAAGAAGAGGAAGCCTGACGCACTGGGCTTTGAGACATAGATGCTTGACTGTGAGCCAAATGCAGAAGGTTGGATTGTGAGGCTGCTTGTCCCACTTGCGTCTGGGAGGGCTGATGGAGCTATATGTTAAAATGTAAGAATAAAAATTTAGAAATGTTCTAGTAATCAAAGACTTTCCCAAAGAAACTATTGACTCTGAATGAGTATATAATACCATGTGCGAAGTTTAGATGACAAAGGGTTGACAGGGGCAGCTTGAGCTGCGTCAAACCACCACCCTTCCAATTTTGTTTAATATAATCAGATAATTTCTCTACTACTAAAAACTTCAGAGGTTCTTTATATATTTTCTTTATTGAAATGAGTATCAGAGAGATTCCTGCTACATCCAGCAAGACTCTGATTTTATCAATATAAGCCCTCACCCTACAACCTGATCCATGAAGGCAAGCCCTAATTCCCTATGTAAGTCAACGTGGTTTCATGAAGGTGGAAGGGTCCTTTCAGAATGGGACCATGGGGGCTATAAATAAAGGAATAGTCCATTTTATGACACTAACCAATGATTCAAAATTATTTGTAATGCTTTATTATTCCTTAGTCCACAAACCTGTTCTTTCTTGGTAGCACACTGTGACACTTCTGAAATCCACTCACGTACCATCAGGATTGACATTTCTCTCTCTATTTTCCAATAGATAAGATGTTCCTCAAATATGGCTAGATGCAATTCATATACAATGATACATTATGGATCTGACTCTGATATTCCACCAACTTTACAATGGTATAACCCTGTTAACTTTAGTGGAGATACTTCTGATTTACAGTGGAGGAAGCAAGGGGAGAATCAGACCCTTTCTCCTAATAATGAACTCTTATGCAGGCCTGAAAAGCTAAAGACCATTGTCCGGGTATGCCGGAAGAAGGACAGGAGACACTGGATGTCATTCAATTAGGCTGCAACTTTATTCCTAAATGTCCAGGAGTACCCGGCAGATAGAATTGTACAGTGCAGATAATTCCATAAACATTTACACCTACCCAAGAGGGGAGGGCTGCTGTCTGCTCTCCCCCTTTACCCATCCTGGTCCCTAGCCAGCTCACTGCTGGGACTTCATCCCCTCCTCAAATGAAGGTTGGGGGGGGTTATAAAGGAGCAGGATGACTCCCTGACATACTGGTCATAAGAGCCCAGAGCCCCCCTTGTTTCCACTCCTTTAAAGAATACCTTCTTAACCAATCCATTTTATCTGATCACTGTATCCCTTCCCTATGGAGTACCTGCACTGGACATCCATCCCATGCTTAAACAGTGAGCTGCAACATCATAACCTAACTCCCATTTCTTTTTTGCCTGAACTAAACCCCCAACCTGCTGTGGAGAAGGCGAATCCTCCCCCCCATGTCACCTTGGCTGACCTGGGGCTGAGGGAAAAATTCCTTCCCGTCCCTCTGAGAAAGGTGTGACTGGCATAATGCCCACAGTGGATTATGACAAAACCTGGTATTTAACTACCTCCACAGGCGGGAGGGTGCGTGCTGCTCTCCCTGGTCCAGATAAAAAAGGTTTTTTCATGCACCAGCATAGACATATACAGTCCCCGCTTTCTTCTGGTCACCTGGGGGCGGGGGTGGGTGAGCACCCCCACTCTGACCTGGTATGGAACTGCCGCCGCAAATCACTCCCTAGCCCTTAAAGGGGAACACACCTTTTCCAACAAGCCAGACAGTACCCTCTCCGCTTAATGTTCAGTGAGGTCATTCTGTCCCACTGATTTTACACAAAATTCCCAACAAATTCAAGAAGAGATCTTTACCTGGAATGAAGGTGGGATATATTATCCTATAATATAAAACAGCCTTACTACATCATAATATTATAGATTTATTAGAACCTGGCACAGCCTTATTAGACTACAGTAAAATATCATAATATATCATCTTAAGATAACAAGTCCTTATTATTGCTTTATAACATATTGATTCTTTCTGTAGGCCTAAAAGACTACAAAAATGAACAAAAAGGACTCATAAGTCATGCTAATTGTTAGCCTTGTGAGTCCTCACAGTGAGGAAATAAAGAACCATTTGGTGTTGTTGAGGAGGAATGAGTTATATTTGAATTTTTAAGGTGCATAAAGAAAATTATTGTTTGATTTTACTGAACAAGTGGCTTCAGGTAAGAGGTCTCTTTGGTATCTTTAGTAGCACCCAAAATTAGGAGTACATTCCACATACACACAAAAAGACTGATGATAAACAGAGAAACAATTAAAGTACCCAGAACAACTGATACCTGTTAGCTGTATTTGATCTAATCCAAGGTGGCTTACCACCTCCTTTGGAACACATATTTGCATCTTTTTTACTTTAATGTACTTATTCCTATTATAGAAGAATTCAAAAATTGGAGGTCCGGGGGGAAATCATGGTTTTTTTTAATGATTAATTTCATTTACTTGTGTAAGTCAGTCTACCAGCTCTAGTCTACTATAGTTTCCTTATGGATCGAAAAGCAAAATCATTTCACAGTCTTGAGGTTTAGTTAAACAACTGGATTTTCTCCAAAGAACTTCAAGCCCTATCAGAGTTATACTGGCCAAGGATGTGATTGACACACTTGCAACTTTCAAAAATCTCAATACATCAAATACCGGTAAAGATTTTTTTTCAGTTGGGGAGGATGGGCAAAATGTCCATAGAAACCCCCCCAGCACAGCAAAACTACTGCAGTAATGCTGGGAGGTAAGGAAGGAGCTCATGGAGGGAGAATTTTGCACTCCCTCAATATGGCAGAGCTGGCCATTCCATCCCTTCTGCATAAGCCACATCAGAGCGGTGCTTTCAGGACCAGTGCCTCTGAGTGGGTGGTTTCTCTTCCAGTCCCGGCAGAAAGGCTGGAGAATTACCCCATAGCATATCCATGGGTAAAGGGTAGATTCCATCCTCTCTCCCTCCCGTATAGTTTCCTGCAAACCCCCTGTTTTACTGGTGTGATGGGTGGGCTGTAAATGTCATGCTTAAAGAACAACGATGGTGTTCTATGACATGAAATTGCATTAAAGTACTCTCTCTGTTTTCATCCACTATAATTTCCATTCCAGAAATAGGACTTAAAGAGAGGTGATGATTAGATTGCGAATAAGGCAGTTTGTTTAACTCTGACTTTTCCAGATGACACAATCAATTCAAGCTAATGCAAGAGTTGACTTTTTTTCCAATTTTGGACATGTATGTAAGCCATGAGATATATTTATGACTATTCTACATTTTCCATCTAAAGACAGAAGAGTGTATAGAAATTGCAGCAGCTGTTGCTGTATGTGTCACTCTGTGTAGGTGGATGTAGAGGGCAGACAGAGAATGACTATTGTATGCAACACTGATCAGAATCTGGCAGGGATACATGTATGTGCTACAGCCACAGAAATAAGATGAACATGAAAAACGTCAAAATAGAGCATAATATTTTACAAGAATAATGACTGCATTTTCACAAAAGTGCATAAATGGAAAGGGCCAGATTCTTATCTCTCTTCCACCAATTTTACATCAATGGAGTTAGTCCTGATTTATGCCGGCATAAGTGAGGACAGAATTATGCCCATAAAACTGAATTTTGTCACTCAAATGATTGTGTGTGTTATTTTGCCACATCTGGGATTGTTGGCTGTAAATATACAATAAGGCCCACAGGTGAAATTGGTGATCTTCTGACCTGCACCAGAAAGTTACAAGTCAATTTTGGAACATAAATTGCAGGACTGTGCTATGATTTTGCATAGACTATGAGAGGAAAAGAGTGAGAGAAGAGGAAATAAAGACCAAACTAGGGGAAACAGTCTGCTCCCAAACTGCACACAGAACTGAAATTGACTTTACTTGGTGTATGGACAAAGATCTAGGCAAAATATGGCCCTACAGAAAAGAGTGAAAGGAGAGGAACTCGGAGAGAAGAGGAAATAGACAACCAATCAAGAAAAGAAAGGGAGGAGAAAGGCAACAAGAATGAGAAAAAGGACAGAGTAGGTGAGACTAACAGGAATGACAAGAATGGTATGAAAAATTTAAAAATAAGATTTTGGTAATAAAAAAGAGGACTGTAGTTTTTCTGATGTAAGTACTATTTTTTGAGAAATATAATTAAAGCTGGTCAGAATTTTTTCCCCCCATGGAAAATTTGACAAAAATGAAAAATTATTTTTTGTCAAAGTTTTTCACAGACAAATTGAATTTTTGTCACAAAATCAAAATATGAACTATCTTGATACTGAAATGCCACCACTATGCCTCATGGGAGTTGTAGTTTGGGTGACTGATGTTCCCATTCCCCTCCATAGGCTGTATTCCCTGGTTAGACTACATATCCCATGATGCACCACAGGCTCTCCTTTTGGTGAGGGGAGATGGTGCATCATGACAGTGTCATGGATATAGCACATCATGAGAGATGAAGTCCAGCTCATAGAGGTGAATGGGAGCATAAGGCACCTGAAATACAACTTCCATGAGGCAACATAGCAACACTTCAGAATTGAAATATTTCAGTTTTCTATAGAAATATTTTGGGTTTCAGGCATCCAGTATTTTGATGAAAAATTGAAAATTTCAGTGGAAAGCAGACCCTTTTTGTGAAGAATTTCATTTAGTCAAAAACCCAGTTTTCCATGGAAAAATAGTTTCAATCAAAATTTTTTGACCAGCCTTAATAAATGTCTATCCCACATTCTCCACTATTAAAGAGGTGTTCTATTTATATTTCCTTTGGGCCTCAGAACTAGTGATACTGTAATATTACTCCCTGCATAAACAGGCATGGCATTCAAAAACAATTTATTAATCTTGCAGTGCTCAGCAAAACACACACCCTTACATGCTTGCACCTCACACCAAATCCCACTCACAATCAAGCTACACCAAAGCAGGCACACTCAGACCCAAACACTGTGCCCACAGCCTAAATTTAGCATACACACAGCAAGTACAAACACACAGCATCCCGTTCTATCCACCCTCAGAGGGTCCAGTATTGCAAATAGATTTATACACATGGAGCTTCACTCCTATGTGGAGTTTTACACAGGAGTAAGATTTTACACAAGTGGATTTGACTGCAGAATGAGACCCATATTTGACATTTCAAAATATACTTATAACCATCTTATGTCTAGGGAGAATGTTATAGGGAGATTCTACAAACAGTGCCCAGCCGAACAGTGTGTGCACATGTGGGAAAGTGGTGTGGTACGGTCAAAGGGTTCAAACACACATTGTGCATCCTGAGCGTCAAACCTTCAGACAGGAAGAACAGCAGGGCACTGCCACTAGTACAGCCCGTGAACACTCCTAGCTGTGGATAGGGCATGCAGGTGTACTGGATCCTACACCTGAGTTGGGACAAGGATTCCATCCCCACATTATCTGCCTATGTCCCCCGTGCAAGGCCGTATTCCTTGAGCTTTGCTTGTGGGACCAGAATTGCACTCAAAGTCCAACTTGTTGAGTTGTAAAATGCAGCCTATGACCACAGTAAATCAGGTTAAAGAGAAAGTTGATCAGTAGCCATATTTTTATTGCTGATGTACCACAAACAACCAACACATTCCTTGTGGAAGGTATATGTATTGTGACAGACCCAGACCGGTTGGGTGCAGGAGTCTGGTAGATGGAAAACACACTGGACACTGGATTAATAGTTTTCTGTTTCCTGAGTGACCAGGGCAGGGGCTACCTCAGAGCAGTCAGGAAGGTGCTAGAAGCAATTAAGTTAGGCAGTCTCCATAAGACACCTGGAACCAATTAAGAACTGATTAGAAGCAATCAAAGGAAACAGGCTAATCAGATCACCTGAAGCCCATTTAGAACTGTCTGGGACTAGTTTAAAAGGAAGCCCCTTCAGAGAAGCCGACTGGTAGAAGCTGGGAGTAAGAAGGTGTGTTGTGGGATAACTGGGAGAAAGAAGGTGTGCAGTAAATGACCCGGAAGAACAAGCGTGGTCAGGTACTAAGGAGGGTGCTAGGATGGGCCGTTTGGGGAAGTAGCCCAGGGAAGGGCTATAGTTCTGGTAGTATAGGAAAATTACCTGTTGCCATTGCCAATTAGGGTCCCTGGAACCTGGAGAAGAGGGCAGGCCCAGGTTTCCCCCAACCTCCACCCTCCCCCACAAACGCTCCCTGAGAAGGAAGACTGGTACTAAAGAGGGTTCTTGCACCAAACCCGTAGACTGGCCGATGATGAAGGGGGCTCAGTAAGCTATAACCTTTGCCTCTAGGAGGGGAGAGAGGCTACACTGAGGGTCACAGCAAACCTCTGAGGCCAGCCTAACTGCCTAGAAGTGCAGGACCCCCCGTGGCAAAGCCGGAGTTCTGCCACAGTTTGTATAGGTATATATCTGTATACACACACACACACACCTATCTAGAACATATATATATCTGGTATAGGTGTGAGTATGTGTATCTATCTTGTCATCCATCCATCCATCCACACCCTTATACACACATACACATACATATACCTATACATACATATATCTTCCAACAATTTGTTGGTTGTTTGATTACACACACTTATTTTTTGTACAAAATATACTTTTAATGCAGCATTCAGTCTCCTGGCCCACCATCAGTACTGAAATAAAAATACTATTGTATCAACTAGACTTAAACACATACTTAAGTGCTTAACACAACAGGGATGATACCAACTAACATGCTTAATATTAAGTTGATGGAAGCCTTAATCTCTCTGTGCCTCAGGTCCCCATCTGTAAAATGGGGATAATAATATTTTCATCCCTCAGAGATGTTTTGAAGCTACAGTATTGGTTGTGACACTCTCAGATACTACTGTGATGAAAGCCATAGGTATACACATAGGTGACCTTGCAGACTTCTGAAATCCTTAGTTTTATTGGAAGGTTACTATGAGTATTTTCAGCCTTATTCTACCACTCTAAAACAGCGATAATGGACAAAGTTGTTTCTACCCCAAAATTACACTACTATTTCACCCATGTAATTGGCTGAAGGATTATGAAGAATGTCATTAGTGTGCCAGAGACACAGATGTGCAACTGATGAAGAAATGAGAAAAACTGGAGTCATCAGCATCATCAAGAAAAATCAGATACTATGAAAAGCAAAGGAAGAGAGTGAAGTTAGACTGAGATACCACGATTTAGTGGCTATGTTGAAACACAGAGAAAGAAGAGCATAGTCTTCATAAAACAACAAAACAACAAAGCAACAAGAGCACAGTGGAGAAGAAATGATGAAGAGCAAGTTAGATTTTAATGTGAGAAAAGAAAACAAGGGATTGTATGGAGTTGTGGTAATGAGGTGGGACAGTGGATCTGGTGGGAAGAAGCTGCAGGGAGAAAACTTTCTTGGCCTGAAATTTGGAAAGCAGATGTACAAAAAATGAACACAGTCCCATCTGAGAGCTGTCCTCAGCCTTTCAGCAACAGCTAATTTGGAACATACAGGCAAATGATGGGAGGTGCAGAATATGTAGGAGAATGCTGCCTTGCAGCACATTTTATCCTGCTGGAGTGTAGCAGGACCCCAGGGCACTAGTGCTGAAAGACACAATGAAATATTAAAAGTTTTGGCAGGCACTGTAGACAAGACAAGACTGAGGACAAGTCAGACTACATACCAGATTTACTGAATCTGCTATGTAGAAGGAAATAGCAAGACAATAGCAAGAAAGTACATTAAATGCAAAGCTAACTATCTCACCTAAAGCAGACTGGAAAATAACACAGCAGCCTTAACAGGTACCTCTATGTGCTGTGGGCGAGCAGGTGATCATGATAGCGCCAACTATTAGGAATATTGTGTTAAAGTGATACATGAATTGGAGCGTGTTTTCAACACAAGTGATATATTTAGAACTACAGTTCATTGGCCAAGTTCTCCTGTCAGTTACATTGGTGCAAACCTATGAAAGTCAGTTCTTCAGAGAAGAGTATTGTGAAGGCTGGGGTAAGCTCCAGAAAAGGCCCTATTATTGAGGTCCTCCAAGTATGGAAATATATTAGTGTTAACAGGCTGGTACAACAATAGCTAAGTGGCTGTTTTTTAAAAAAAAGATGCACTTGTCAGTATGCTATGGATTTGGATAAAGTCCCTCACAAAAGGCTATTGAGGAAACTAAGTAATCAAGGGGTATGAGGTGAAATTCTGTTCTGGATTATGAACTGGTTAAGAGAGGAAACACAAAGAGTAGGAACAAATGGTCAATTTTATCACGGAGGAAGGTTATTATGGGGTGCCCCAAGGATTCATATTAGGACAAGTGTTGTTGTATGATTTTAATAAACACCTGGAGAATATGGTGAAAAATGACCAGGTAAAATCTGCAAGTGACACAAAATGATTTAGGTTAGTACAGAAGACCATGAGGAACTCCAAAAAGACCTAAGATTCATGGTTGGGAAACACCATGACAGATGAAATACAATATAGATAAATGTAAAATGAGGTACATTAGAAAGAATAATTTCAGTGGCTCACACACATTGATGAGTTCCAAATTAACTGTAACAACTCAGGGGAAAAACGTAAGTAAGTGTCACAGTGGACAGCTCACTGAAAACACCAGCTCAAAGAGCATTGGTGATCAAAAAAGCAAACAAAATGTTCGATTGTATTAAGAGAAGTACCAAGAATCATACCAAACACATTATAATGCCATTATATCTGTTGTTGATGCACCTCATCATTACCACTGTGTTCAGTTCTGATTACAGAATCTCAAAGAGGTTATTGCAGAAATGAAAAGGGTTGAGAGGAGGGCAATGAAAATGTTTAGATGCATGGAAAGAATTGTTTATGAAGAGAGATTAAAAACATGAGGCCTACAACAGGTGTACTTTAAACATTTTCAATGTTTTGAAAGGTATTACTAGTTCTAGTAAAATTCTCATTATATTTATAGGCAACTGTATATGCTTAAACTGATAATATCTTTGAAAACAGTAAAAACTTTGAAACAGCAACTATTTCATATAGCTTGGAGAAGAAATGGATAGGCGGTGACGTGATAGAGGTATATATAATAATGAATAGTTTAGAGCACATAAATAGGAAGCTTCTATTTATTCTCTTATAATAGAACAAGGTGACACCCAATGAAATGAAAAAGCAATATATTTACAACTCATAGAAAGAAACAATGTTTTGCACAACACATAATTAACCAGTGGAAGTCAATGCCACATGGTATCATTCAAGCCAAGAAAGTAGCAAGATTCAAAAATCCATTAGACATTCCTATAAGCCAACCACAGTTACATTAGATAGGCTTGAAAGTATATAAACAATATAAACCCTTTTACTCAAAGCACAAGATAATCACTAAAGGTACAATTTTCAAAAAATTCCTACGTGACTTAGAAGCTGAAGTCCCATTGACTTTTAACTGGGACTTAGGCACTTTTGAAAATTTTACCCTCATTGCCTGGATTTAGAAAAGAAATTCCACTAAGAGTACTATATTTCATACTTATTCATTGTAAGGTTTCTTGCATCTTCCGCTGGTGCTGACCACTGTCAGAGACAGGATACTGGACTAAATGGGCCACTGGCCCATTATGCTATGGCAATTCCTTTGTTTCTGTGGCCGCCCCTGGAGGGTTTTAATTAAAAGTGACTATAGATTGATTTTGGCAAGTCTGGTGGCTCTTATGAGAAAGTTGTATGACTGAATTTTAAAATACAACAGAATAATTTGGACCCACATTCATTTGGGATATAATCTAGAATTGGGTGAATAATGCATGAACATATTAATAGAATCATAGAATAGAATCATAGAAATGTAGGGCTGGAAGAGACCTTGAGAGATCATCAAATCCATCCCCCGCACTGAGGTAGGACCAAGAATACCTAGACCATCCTTGAGGAGTGTTTGTTTAACTTGTTCTTAAAAACCTCCAATGAAAGAGGTTCCACAACCTCCCTTGGGAGCCTATTCCAGTGCTTAGCTATTCTTATAGTTAGAAAGTTTTCCTAATATCTAAGCCAAATCTTCCTTGCAGTGGATTAAGCCCATTACTACTTGTCCTACTTTAAGTGGACATGGAGTACAAATTATCACTGTCCTCTTTATAACAGCCCTTCATATATTGAAGACTATCAGGTCTCCCCTCAGTCTTCTTGTCTCAAGACTAAACATGCCCAGTTTTTTCCTCACAGGTCAAGTTTTCTAAACCATTTATCATTTTTTGTTCCTCTGGACTCTCTTCAATTTGTCCCCATCTTTGCTAAAGTGGGGTGCCCAGAACTGTACACAGTATTCCAGCAGAGGTCAGAGAAGGACAACTACCTCCCATATCTAACATATGATACTCCTGTTAATATACTCCAGAATGATATTAGCCTTTTTCACACCTGCATCACACTGTTGGCTCACATTCAATTTGTGATCCAGTAAAACCTCCAGATCCTTTTCAGCAGTACTATGTTTAGCCAATTATTCCCCATGTTGTAATTGTGCATTTGAATTTTCCTTCCTAAGTGAAGTACTTTGCACTTGTCTTTATTGAATTTCATTTTGTTGATTTCAGACCAATTGTCCTATTTGTCAAGGTTGTTTTGAATTCTAACCCTGTCCTCCTGTCATTCTGGACACCACCCGCAAATGCTAGACATTAATTTAAAAAACACAGAAAGAAGCTAACAAGGTACGTACTTGACAAAGGATACAAAGATTTATGAACAAACGATTTAGCCAATCACTGTTTTCATTATTTGCGCAGCACAAGATGTGAATATGGTCAAATCAAATTTCCCTTTTGAATTTGAATAGTCACAAATAAGTTTTGCAGTATTGACTCTAAAAGGAACTGCTGCGTGCCCTGCAATCTGAAAAATCAGGCAGGTGCCTAAATATGAGCAGAAATATTTTCAGCTCAAAATACATCAAGGTGTGAGAGTACCATGGTTTTATATAGTGGCACTATGATAGTTCCTATTTTATTATCTATCCCTTTCCTAATGGTTCCTAACATTCTGTTAGCTTTTTTGACTGCTGCTGCACATTGAGCAGATGTTTTTGGAGAATTATCCACAAGATCTTTCTCGAGTGGTAACAGTTAATTTTGTGACCCCATCATTTTGTATGTACAGTTTGGATTAATTTTTCCAATGTGCATTGCTTTCTATTTACCAACATTGAATTTCATCTGCCATTTTGTTGCCCAGTTACCCAGTTTTGTGAGATCCCTTTGTAACTCCTTGCACTCAGCTTTGGCTTAACTGTGTTGAGTAGTTTTGTATCATCTGCAAACTTAGCCACCTCACTGTTTACCCCTTTTTCCAGATTATTTATGAATATGTTGAACAGGATTGCATATATTTTTATCTCACAATGGGAAAATATATAATAGAAATATATAATAGAAAAATATTTAAATTAAATACAGTCACTGAGGACTAGAGGCTGCTCTGAGCTACAGCAGTCTTTTTTGCTTGACTGTACTTTATAATGGACTCATATGTATCTAGAGAAAATCCAGAAGGCTAACAGTTTATGTAACCATTCATGGGTCTGCTGAAAGATTCAGAGGAAACCTCAGAGCCACTGTGATGACTGACTGGGACAGCCATTGAATGAATAGTCAGATCCTACTACAGAAGAATATCTGACACAACTTGCAGAGTTTCCTTAATTGCTGTGTTTCCAAAAGGATGGAAAGTTGCATGATGAATTGAGATTGGCTGTAACCCTAGTTTAATACATCATTTTTACTTCACTGATTTATTTTTACACTCTCAAAACTTAAAAAAAATGGTTTGCAATTTTTCTCCCCACTATACTTTAAGAAATTTGAAAACTATCTACCAGATAGAGTATGGGTCTGATTTTCAAAGATCCTGAGTACCTGTAGCTCCCACTGAGTTTATAAGGAGTTGTGAGTGCTCAGCTCTTCTGAAAATTAGCCTTTATAGCAGAGGAGTAGAGATGAGTTGAAACAAAATGTTGGACCGAAACACCCCTGGCTTGAGGGAAGGTTCATATCTACAGCCAAAAATTGTGACGGGTTCATGTCTGGCAGATAACAGGGTAACTTCAGTACTGATTTATACCTTGTGCAATCCCATTTAGCTTTCAAACAGCCAGTATTGTTACATCTCATTTGATTCTTTATCTGAGCATCAGCACTATCAACTTGTAGGACTAGGTTCTTAGGCCTTAGCTCTGCTCCAGTTGAAATCAATGCCAAAAATGCCACTGACTTTGGTTGGGGGCTTTAGGTAAAAGCTTGAAGAGCCAGTAGAGGGAGCACAAAGACAAAGAACTATTTTTCTGTAGCTCCGATCAAAATAGCGATTTTATAGTATTTTTAATATACCGGTAATTTTGTATTAGGTTTTTTTACATCCACACTGAGGAGGACATTCGACATCAGCTTACCATAGATTTAAGAAAGGGATTTTTTTTGGTGCTGAACTACTCGGGGCAATCCATTGAAATCCTGGAGTTTGACTGAATAAGGTCAGTGGGATTGGACCCGGAGCTGCTGATCTTTTGAAAAAACGTTACTTGAAAAAACATTTGTTATTTCGCCTTTGAAAATAAAATCCCTCCAAGGACTCGTTTGCTTGCTTTTAAAGATTCACCTTCCTACTCAATAGAACTTGAAGCAAATACATTATTTAACATATATCTGTGTCTCCTTCATTTATTGGTGGGCAATTTATAGTAACTCTTTTTATTTATATTGTACAATATGTAGCAGTTCCTCAACTGGTGGAAACTGTCATAGCTCCATTGCCTTCAGTGAAGCTGTGACAATGTACACTAGCTCATGATTTGTCCTTGTGCGTTTATGGTGCCCACACCAAGGCACTTGGGTGGGATGAACTACTGACATAGGATATGGTAAGACCAAATAGCGGCTCTTCAGCCATTGGACTGTCCCATTGCAACTAGTTGCACCACCTAGCAACAGTTCATAGAGGCACTATGCTTCTCTCCATGTGAGGCTGACTCCATCAGCATTGCAGAGGAGGGGATGAGGCCCTGGCTCCACTGCCATCCACTCCCTTCTCGCCCACTTTGGGGGGTCTAGTCCACAAGCAGCTCTAGCTTGAATGGGGTCCCCCTCTGCAGCAGCCAGCCGGGATTCCATAGGAACCTGGCTCGGCAGAGAGTTGTGATGCTTTTTAGACCTCTGCTAACAGGCCTCTGTGCTCCATGGTTGTCCTAAGATCCATGGATCTCCCAGGGGATCTCAGGAGAGCAACAGTTTTTGTGAGTCTCACCC
>NW_020664530.1:757032-799665 GCF_002925995.2 Terrapene triunguis | reverse complement strand
TCTCCCAGGGGATCTCAGGAGAGCAACAGTTTTTGTGAGTCTCACCCCCTGCCTTCTTCGGGAGGGAGGAAAAGCCCTGCCCTCTCAGTGGGACAATCAGAAGGAAACCGAGGGATGAAACCTGCTGCATTTCCTAACCCATATGCAGATTTTCCACTGCAGGGGAATATATGGCCTGGGCACTTTACATTCCTCTGATAATAAACATTTAAGGGTGGCATTTTCAAAAACACTCAACATTGGCCTAACTCTGCTCCCACTGAAGTCAATGGGAGTTTTACTAGTGACTGTAATGGGAGTAGAGTTGGGCCAATGCTGAGCACTTTTGAAAATTCCTTCCTTAAATGACCAAAAGAGTAGGCTGGCAAAAGAAGGTGCAGCCATCTAAAGGTATGAGGCCTAAGAAAAGAGCCATCTTAGAAATCCATTAGCTCTTTAAATCTCAAGCTAAACAAGGCACAATTGAGATTAATTTATAGTTCACTCTATCCTAGAGGTCTCACAAACATGGGACAGCTAATTAGTATTTGGGGTAGGGATGGGGTATGGGATAGACTTATTGGTGTCTAAAAATAAACAAAGGTTCAATAACACCACCACCACCACCACCACCACCACAATAACTTGACCATTGAAATGACTGACTCTCTCATAATATGACTTCTCTTGGCAATCACAGCTTGATAGCATTGCACTGATCTGTTCTAGACTTGGCTTTTCCTTTTTCAGATGAAAAGATTTTGGATCAGACAGCATTTTATTCTTTACAAACATGGCAAGAACTAATTAATCTTGCCTTTAGAGCATTAGACAATCATGAAGGATTTAATGAACTATAGAACCTTTCCTGGACTATATGAGGTTGCTACAGCCATCCTGAAATTTGTGGATTGCATGGTACATTATACTGAATGACATTTTTTCACTGCAACCTTTCCCTTGGTTTTTTGTGTGCATACACTCGTATATACATTTTAACTGAGGAAGTTAGTGAATAGCCTGTTTTTTTTTTTAAAGGAAAATGAAACTTGCTATATTTTTGAAATGAACTATTATGGAAGTGCCTGCAATATAAGTCACTCCATTCAGCTTTAGACAACAATTTTTCCTTTCAGAATAACACATTACTGGTTGAAGTACTTTGCTCATAAGAGAGAAAAGCGAAACTACTTCTTTGAATTTTTCCCCCTGCCTGAATGAGTCTGAATATAATTAAAATATACCTTTCATTCCGCGAGACAGAATGGTAACAAAACAGGGAACTCTGAAAAAAGGCTATGAAAGTGAGTAAGGAGCAGATGGTTATTTCTGTTGCAGCTGTTTTTGAAATCACTGAAGCTATAGATAATTTACCTGTTGGCCTGGTTTGAGTGGTGATAGTGTTATTCCCTGGGTGTTGATCACTGGTAGTATCTGGTTTCCAATGACTGTAGCAATGATCTGACCCTGGGCATTGGTCAATAACTGTGGGGTAATTGGCTGCACTTGAAGGCCCTGAGCTCCTCCTGCTGCCTGATTGGATGGGACTGGATTAGGCATCAGTGGAATTGTTCCAATAATCTACAAGAAACAAAACAATAGGTGAAAATCTACACATAACACAAATATTTATTATATATTATTACTTGTTTTATATATATGCATTTTATATCAGGTAAAGACTGTCCTTTTTCCCCCACGAGTTCACTTTTCATCCCAAATTGTTCAATAAATGATAGGCTTACGCCTGAAAAGTGCTGAGCACCCTTGACTCCCGTTGATTTCAGTGAGAATTCTCTCTCACACACACACACAGCTTCAGTGATCAGCAAAAAGCAGGCAAATTCTGGCTGACGACTAAGCAGCACAACACACAAATTGGGCGGGGACACTGACATTTTGACTAATAAAATGGGCAAAACCTTGCATTTATAAAAAATGACACAGGGAGCCAAACGTGGAGGGGATAAAGAGAACAGAAAGAGATGCCATACTGAGTCAGACCATGTTCCATCTTGCCTAGTATCCTGTCTCCAACAGTGGCCTGTGCCAGAGCTTCTGGGGCAGTGCACAGAAGAGGGCAATTAGGGAGTGATCCATTCCTGTCTTCCATTCCCAGCTTCTGGGAGTCAGAGCTTTAGGGTTGCCGCGAGCATGGGGTGGTGTCCCTGACCATCTTGGCTAATAGCCATTGATGGAACTATCCTCCATGAACTCATCCAGTTCTTTTTTGAGTCCCGGTGTACTTATGGCCATCACAACATCCCATGGCAATGAGTTCCATAGGTTAGTTGTGTGTTGTGTAAAAAAGTACTTCCTCTTGTTTGTATTAAACCTGCTTCCTATCAATTTGGTCAGGTTATTCCTGGTTTTTGTATTGTGTGAAAGGGTAAATAACACTTTTCTATTCACTTTTTCCTCATCATTCATGATTTTATAGACCTCTATCATATCCCACTTTAATCGTCTCTCTTCTAAGCTGAACAGTGCTAGTTTTTTAGTCTCTCTTCATATGGAAGCCATTCCATTTCCCTAATCACCTTTGCTTCTCTTCTCTGAACCTTTTCCAGTTCCACTCTATCCTTTTTGAGATGGGTTGACCAGAACTGGACACAGTATTCAAAGTGTGGGCCCACCATTGATTTATATAGTGGCACTATGATATTTTACGTCTTTTTTCCCCCCTTTCCTAATAGTTCCTAACATACTTTTAGCCTGTTTGACTGCTGCTGAACACTGCGTAGAAGTGTTCAGAGAATTATCCCTGGTGACTCCAAGATCTCTTTCTTGGGTGGTTACAGCTAATTTAGAACCAATCATTGTATACATATAGTTGGGATTATTTTTTTTCAGTGTGCATTACTTTTCACTTATCAGCGTTGAATTTTACCATTTTGTTACCCTGTCACCCAGTTTTGTGAGATCCTTCCGTAACACTTTGCAGTCAGCTTTGGATGTAATTATCTTGAATAATTTTATATTGCCTGCAAACTTTGCCACTTCACTGTTCACCCCTTTTCCAGATTATTAATTAATATGTTGAACAACAGAGGTCTTAGTACAGATTCTTGGTGGACCCCAAAGTTCACCTCTCCATTGTGAAAACTGACCATTTATTCCTACCCGTTGGGTATGTCTACACTACCAGCGATCGATCCAGCGGGGGTTGATTTATCGCATCTAGTCTAGACACGATAAATTGACCCCCGAGTGCTCTCCCGTCAACTCCTGTACTCCACCACCATGAGAGGTGCAGGCGGAGTCGATGGGGGAGTGGCAGCAGTCGACTCACTGCGGAGAAGACACCACGGTAAGTCGATCTAAGTACATCGACTTCAGCTACGTTATTCACGTAGCTGAAGTTGCGTAAATTAGATCGATCCCCCCACCCTAGTGTACACCAGGGCGTTTCCTATCTTTCAACCAGTTACTGCTCCATGAAAGGACCTTACCTCTTATCCCATAGCTACTTAGTTTTAGTACTTAGTACTTTAAAAGCCTTTGGTGTAAAGAGTATAAATTACTATAAGGGTTATTTACCCATCACTTCAGAGTCTTTAAGGTCCATAAGAAAAGACTGGGTCTCACTTTCTGAGGTGTCATCTGAAAGAACCACACACGGTAACCTGCACTGAACTCTAGTCAGATACCTCAGAAGGAAGAAGGACTGAGTGGACCCCTCTTGTATTTGAAACTTGAGCTTAGAGCAGAAAGCAATCCCCTGAAATATTAACATGCCTGTAAAACTGAAATACAGATAAGATGACAGACGAGTACTGAATGAAAGGCAGCAGGATCTTTTCACAAATATTATAGCACATAAATACACCTCAGGTGAGGCTCATTTAAAAAAAAAGTTTTTCAAGATAGTGACTGGCCAAAGTTACCTTCAGCATAAACAGGTGCAAATCCCACTGACTTCAATAGCTATTTTTAATACAACAATGGAAAATAATACTAATACCACCCTAGTGCTTATATAGCACGTCTCATCTGTAGATTTCAAAGTGCTTTACAAAAGAGCTCTGTGTCATTAACTTTTATGTGGTATAAGTGTGGTATAAGTTTTAACACAATTTGCTGTAAAAATAGCTTTAAAATTGCTTAGGAAGAATACCAGTGGCTTGGTGGCCAGATCACAGAAATATTATCTGGGACAGCAAGACAAGGGGAAGACCTTGGGTCTATTGAAAATTAAAGGGGATACAACATGTGAGTTCCAACAGAGAAGAATGACAGGCCTCCATTGAATGTGCTTTGACATATGACTCAGTGGCATTCAGTTCTATCCAGGGTGATGCTGACATGCCTTCTTTCTTAGACTAAACATTCTGGGAAGAAATCAGGGGTTGGAAGCATGGGGTGGGAAGAGCAGAGGGATTAAGAGGAAAATTGTAGTTCTCAAAATGAAGACAGAAGAGAATGCGAAAGTTCCACCCTGAACTAGCTTTTCTGTGGGATGGCCAGGTGGAGTATTCAACCCAACAATTTGAACTATATAATGACATCAGGGTACATTTTACACGCTCAAAGCATTGTAGAGATATTATCTAATTTACTACATCCCTCCCTGTAAGGCAGATAGTTAAATAACCAGATGGGGAATCTGAGATGGAGAAGTGAAGTGACTTGCCCAAGATCAAACAGCAAATGATTGGTAGAGTGAGACTTTGGATTTAGATCTGCCCCAGCAGTGCATCTTTCTCCAGACCACACTATTTCAGGCACCCTCATTTGGGCTGCACCTATGCTACAGTCTCTGAGAGGATGATAGTTCATTAACCAGTGGGGATTAATTTGAATAATTAGTAGACCACAAGCTATTTTAAAGGGTCTGACTTTCATCATAATTAAGATAGTATAGAGCATAGCATGTCAGCCTGCTCACATGTCCTGGAAGGTTTATGGGCTATACAATATATTCTTTCATTTTCAGCAAGTGTTAACAAATGGGAAGAAGAACCCTTCTTCACTTCATCAGCAGAAACTTTGCATAGGGATCTCATCACTTCACCATGTCAGTAAAGGACATGGCCTTGAGATGTTACTATTGGGCCTATAACTTTAACCAGGAAGGTTTGAATCTCTGTAAGGCAAAAAATGCTGCTCTGGTTTATCACTAATAGATATGTTTGCACCCACATTTAAAATGCATTTCTTAGATTGCAGCTGGACATTTATAGACTGACAGTGCTTAGGACGACACTTTTTGAGGTCAGAAGCAGAAGGATATCGATATGTGTGAGTGTGTGTCACACCCTACTGTACTCTGTGCACTGTACACACACAGCCAGAGACGGAGTGGGGAAAGGATACATAGTACTGAGCTACCCTAAAAGTTTAGGCACACAAGCATGTTGAGGTGTAGGCATTATGATACAGTCTTTAACTACATGATTCTACATTACTTTTTCCACAGGATTCCTGCCTCACTCAGTACGCAGGATGCATAGTGCTCAGGGAATGAGTCAGCCATTCAGTGTTTTTATCCCAGTCATTCAATTAGTGGTCCTAACCTATTTACTGCATACCTTCTAAAGCCTGCAATGAATACAGAATTATTCACTTTCTCATGGCTTTTTTTTTAAATCACTACAGTATTTGAGTTTTATCATAAACATTAATTATTTTGTCTCCATTGCAAAATAAGAGAGCATTATTATCCCCATTTTACAGATGGAAAACAAAGAGACTTACCTCAGGCCACAGCGTGAATCAGTGGCAGAGCCAGGATGAATCCTTATGCTCATTCCTCCAGGCTATGCTACCTTTAGCATCTTTGGGCTATTGTGTATAAGTTTTTGCAATTCTTTTGCTAACACAAAGAGAGGACACCAAAGAGCTGCTGCTTCCACCCTTGTAGAATGGGGTGGCTAATTCTGCACATATTTGCACTTCAGCTATAGAATTGTGTTTTTGTTTAAATGTATAATAATAGTTGTTTATTTCCCAACAGTGGAGCTTTTCTTATTGCCACTGTTACATTTATTGCGGTTTGAAATTTATTTAAAAGTGACTATTATGTTCTAAAATGTATCGTGTTGGATTTTTGTTATTAGTTCTTCTCCAACAAGCATTAATCTTCAGTCAGAAACAGGCATGCCACCTTGTTTGGCTGCTTCCCCAGCACAGCCAAAGGCAGATGGCAAATTGTGGCAAAATGAATGGTTTAACATCTGCCTTTGTCTCTGTTCAGAAACAGCTGAGTAAAGGCAAAGACAGGCTTCATTGGGCTGTTTCTGATGTAAACCAAAGGCCGCTGCCAAGCAAATGCTGCTGCTCATTTTGAAAACTGGTTGTGAAGTATTAAAGAAGGGAAATGCTGAGATTTTTTCAGTAGCAGGGCCCAAAAGCTTTTATCGCCTGGCTTTATTAGTGTGCCACATTGCACTTGAAAAATGTATACAGTTTTGAACTTTTAATCAATGGAAAAGCTGGTCTAAAAAACAAAATCATATGCACATAAAAACCATTTAACATCCCAAACCACAAGGAGAATATGCGTGAAAAACTTATACTTAAAGTAGTGAGAATTGCTAAGTCGGTTTCAGGGAGGAGAGATGGCCGCTAATAGAACAGAATGAAAACCCCAAATCAATATTGAAAAGACAATACAGTGTAACTGAACATAAAGCAGCTTTATTAATAAACAGAAATATTTAAAAAGAGAAATAACAATTATTTGTAGAGTGGAGCTCAATGCTGTATATTCTTGCTGGAGTTCACAAGGAGCTCAATAGTTGTCAGATGGTGAAATCATCGTGGTTTGCAACAGGTTGTGCAGAAAAGGACTCTTGCTCTGCGCTAGTCTTCCAAGCTTCAAACAACCAAGCTCAGTGGCCAGAAGAGCTCTCATGGCTAGAAGTGAACAGGAGCAGTCAAAATGTCTTTGCTCTTGGATGTGAAACTCCTGTTCCCAATTGCTAGAGATGATCGGTACCTTAGGGAGCACCATTCCCCAGCTGTGGAAAATTGGTCTACTAGCAGCAACATATTTATTGCTCACGTAGCGGCTAACTCATAGTGTCTATAGAATACACTGGTGTGGTTGCTAGTAGGCTCTTTTTCTTCTCATGTGATGCCTGGGTCCATGTGTAGCCTCTTAGCCCAGCCAGCCATAGCATTCTCCACACCATCCAGGGACCCATCAGGTCTGCTCTGTGCCAAAGACTGCACAGAAGGGGATGAAGGAGTCTATGTCGCACTGATAAAGCCCTCCTCTTGCAGGCCTTCAGTTCATTCTCAAAGATACATAGTGATACATGGTGGCAGTTCCCGTATCTCTTCCTATCCTGGTAATCCTCAGGAACTATTTCATCACCCACCAAGAGCTCTCTGGGTGTTCCTGAATAAATATCTACTACATGTGTGACTTCAGTCTCTTCCATGCCCTGAGGTGGATCTGCCTGGATGCAGGGAAACACCACACTTAGGAACTTTGTCTGAAAGGTAACGTGTCAAGGACGTTAATGTGTGCCAAAAGATAAAAGCAACAATGATACAAAACAACCCTATCCATCAGCTCCCCCATTCTGATAACACACTTTCTCTATCTTGCTTGGCTAAGAAATATGATGTGCCATGCACACCAGCAAGAATAAAATCCATTGCATGGCCACTGTACAGTGAATTATATTATTTCCTTACCAATAGCATTCCAGAGTAGCTTGGAAATGCTTTAGTCATGTTGTGCTTCCTTGGCAAGGCCTGCATTTTCTTGCTGACTTCATTTGTTGTCTCCTTTGGCAGATCCTTGGATTTCCACCTCCATCTCCTTAGATTTCCACTGCAGCTTTAACTTACCTTTGCTATCTGTGGAGTTAAAAGTAACTTATAATTATTAGAGTGCAAAATAGCACCAACAAATACTGCCAGCCAGTATATAAAGGCACCAAATACAATACATTACTTTCCAGCTTCATCATTTCAGTCCCAAACATCCAGCACTGTAGGTTTTCTTCAAGTAAGCTTCTTGTCAATCCTTCGCATTGCCTCTGAGGTGTCTGGTATCAACGATGTCTGAGATAAAATCATCCACTCAGAGTGATACAGACTTTTTAGCAGGAAGATGGTGAAATGTTGTTGAACTAAGGGTAGTATAGCAAGATGATTATCCACAAATGAGCACATTCTATAGCTGGTCTTCAATTTGACGATCCTCAGGCGTGAATCAGATGTCCATATGAATACTTTGCTGGCCCATTCTGCAAACAGTTCAGTGGCCATAACATAGTTAGATAACTTTTGTCATCACAACTTTGTGGTACATGAGTCCTTAAGCTCTGCAAGAGGTAACATTGCAAAACATATGATTCATTCTCTGAGATACAAGAAGGTTTTTAAGCTTCCTGCAATGTACAACATATTGGGTGTTAAAGTATCATCTAAATGCATTTCCTTTCTTAGCTTTTGAATGGAGAAAAGTGTTTGTATTCAGACAATAACCAGAATCAGAAGGGTCATCATGCTGCACAAGTTAAAGGCATATCTTATCTTAGGTTACATTTCTGCAACCTATTAAGAGAAGAATGAGAAAAGTGGAAATGAGTGAAATGTATTAGGGATTTTAAGTTACTGAACATTTGCCAGTCACTTTAAGGCTACTGATGGTAGGACCAACAGGATAACAAGACATCTCATTAGCCTATTTGTTTCAGTGTTTCAACTTTGGGATTTTGAATTATTTCAAGTATGCTATAAGACCAAAAGTATGTATGAAATATGGGAGGAAGAGGTAAGTCCTTGTAATCTATGGTACACAGCACGTTTGATTACCATATGATGCATTTACTACAGGTTAATAAATTGCCTTCAGAATCTGTTTGCATTAATAGAAGGGTTCTTTCCTGATAGTCACTGTCCCATGATCATAGATAGTTTGAGGATAAAAAGAGAGAGTAAGGGACAGAGTAAAGCAGGGTGAGGATTTTGAGGTGACTCTTTTGGACTCAGTCAGATTCCCATATTCTTAGTTACATCAACTCTACCAGTATGTATGGGAGCCTATGTTATTGTGTACTTTGCACACTGAAGATCTGGAAGGTATAAGTTCAAGTCAATGAGTGCTACTGGCACCTTTTCCTGGCTCCTCAGTATGTAAGTTACACTAATATAGACTTCCTTAAAGATCAAGAGAGTGGGTGTAAAAACTAAAGCAGTCCGACTGAATCTAACGGTGTCTACTGGAGTCAAAGAGATGATAGTTTATATCACACATATTTGCATTTGAAGCTGAGAAAGCTTGAAAACATGATACAACAGAATGCTCTTCCAGAGAATGGGGCATCAGATAATGAAACTACAGCCAAGCATCTATGAAAGTACATCTCTGGATTGTCATTGCATATAAAGAATTATGGTTTTCAAGGTTGAACATTGTTCATATATCTCATGGTAAGTATCATAATGGAACATTGAGTTTGACATTCCACCTTCCTACTTTTGCAGCAATTTTTTTTTTACCAAGTAGTGTTTGTACAGTAACACTACACTGTACAAGATTTTGTTTTTCATTGTAGCAGGAATGATGTGCTGACATTATTCTCAAGCAAATATAATGATACTCTAGTAAAGGGGACACGTCTGTAGTCAGAGAAATGTCTCTTCTCATCATACACAGTTGGGGTTTTCACATAGCAAAAACTTAAAGAAATATAACAGACCAAATAAAAGTCAGAAGTTGTGTAGGGTTTCTGATTAAGCTGGTTCTCAGGGAACAGTTAATTGAACAAATGTAGCCCCTTTTTTTGTTATGAGAATCTGAATTAGTCATAAAGAGTCTTTAAGGGCTTGATTTCCAGAAGTGCCTGAGCACCTGCTGAATTCAACTAGATATCTGGGTGCTAAGAACAACACACCTGTCGATTTCTACAAAACTGTTCATCATTTAAAACTCTTCAATGAATGGCTAATGCAAATGCATTTCAGCATATCCACTGCTTGCAAATTATTGCTGTGATTAAGTATTTGCTATCCGTAACTGGCTGTTTTAACTGTCCGTCAGTACCAGGAGCCTGTAAGTGAGTGTGGCCGTGTGGGGAGAGGGGCTGACACGGGTGTGGTGCAGTATATGGTTCCCCTGCAGCAAGCCTTACTGAGGGAAGGAAGGGAGCATGCAATATCCCTATAGCTAGACAAGGCGAGTAAGGTGGCTTCAGCAGCACTGTGAAGATTTAAAGAGGCAGCATTGGTGTAACAACTGATAATGAAAACACAGTTTCACGGGCTGCGACGTCACGGGGTACCAAAATTAACATATGGACACATTTGACAGTACAGTAGAAGGCTGGCCTATGTACATAGAATGGTTGGAGCAGTACTTTGCGCTCCTAGACACTCTACAAGAGAAGAAAATGCCTGCACTGCTGAACTCTATGGATGGCAAGACATACCGTCTACGTGGCAGTCTGATGTCTCCAGACAAGTCATGCAGCAAGACTTTTGATGAGTTAGGGACAATATTACAAGAGCATTTTGCAGAAAAACCCTGGGAGATAGCTGAGCACTTTAGATTCCATAAGCACAGCCAGCAGGAAGATGAAAACATCATGATGCATTGAGCTACACTACAAAGATTAGCAGAACACCGCAGTTTTGGAAATACCCTGCAAGTTGCTGTGAGGGATCAATTGACATGTGGTATCAGAGATGAAGCAACCCTGAAGCATCTTCTAAAAACAACCACTTTCACATGCAAGAGAACTATGGAGATAGCTACTTCTATAGAGGTTGCTGACAGAGAGTCAAAATTAGTTTCAATCAATAGGTAAGAGTAGACACTCTACACACAAGTTGCATTATATTCCAAGGTGAAAAGACAAGACAAAGTCACAGGGAAATTGCTATCACTGTGGCAACGGTGGATACAGTACAACTGACTGCTGTTTCTGGCATGAGGCCATTGGCACCGTGGCAAAAAGGGGCCCATTCAAGCATCTGCAGGTCCTCCACAAAGAACAAAACATCAAATGACAAGAAGAGACTAGAAACACACCATAAGATGCACGTTTGAAAGCAGATAACAACTTATAACTGTGAGGATGACTTAGCCAAGTTAAGCAATGCATGCCTTGAAGTGTGTATCTGGGAGACACCTATGGTGAATGGTAAACCCCTTATGATGGAGGTGGACATGGGTTCAGCTGAGTCTGTGATTCCACAAAAAGAATCCCTGGAAACCTTTAGTAAGAGCAAGTTGGAATGGCCTGACATTATGTTAAATATGTACACAGGAGAGAAAATTACCCTGTTGGAAGTACACATGGTAAAAGTACAGTACAATAGTCAGTGCCACAACTTGGACCTCTACGTCATAAAATTGGAAAAACCAGCATTCTTTGGATGAAGGTGGCTGAACAGTATTCACTTGGTTTGGCAATTGATCAAGGCTCTTCAAGTCCATCAGAGGGCTAGCTCACAACGGCAGCTGGAAGAGATTTTATTTAGAGCTGTGCCAGTGTTTCAGAAGGGCACTGGACATCTGAAGGGGTAAAACCTCAGCTCTTCAAGGCTCATCAAGTACCACTTGCCATCAGAGATGCAGCTCACAAGGACCTGGAAGGTATGGGCATACTAACCAAGATTGAGTGGAGTGAATGGGCAACTGCCATTGTTCCTGTCATGAAGATAAATGATGCAGTAAGGGTTTGTGGTGACTATTTGTGTGACCATTAATCCTGTACTCTGGATGGAACAATACCCCTTACCTCGCATTGAAGATATTTTCTTATCACTGGCCAGAGGGAAGAAATTCAGCAAACTGGACTTAGCTCAGGCTTTCCTGCAAATAGAAATAGAGGAAGGGTCGAGGAAATTCCTCACCATCAAACTGAAAAAGGAATGTTCCAGTAAACTGACTGGTATTTGGAGTGGCATCCACCCCTGCAGGTTGGCAGAGGGCAATGGATCATTTATTCCAGGGAATATCAAGCTGTAGCTGATATTTAGATGAAATCATTGTCACCAGATCCAGTGATGAGGATCATTTGAAGAATGAGGCACAAGTTTGCAAAAGGTTGGAAGAATATGGATTACAGGTGAACTGTGATAAATGTGAGCTCTTGTAACGGAGTGGCCCCCCCACCTCTCATGAGTCCCTCTTTCTGGCCAACTGCATGTGCCTGCACTCTCTCTGATTGTGGTGACCCTTGTTGGTAGTTTCTCAGGCAGGTTTTCAGTGACTCAGCCCTCCATCCGAGTCACACACAGAGTCTGTATGTGAAATAGAACAGGCCCCTTCCGGGTTATACAGTTCACCAGGGGCCTATCCCAGTATCCCTCTGTTGGTATCTCTGGAGTCCTCCCTGGGCTTACTCTTTAAATAATCCCATCCCTGGTATGGAACCATACCCTCAAGGCTTCCTCCCTTCCTGCACGCCTCCCTGGGCTCAGTCCTTACTCAGTCCCAGCAGCCAGCCAGGAGCTCTCTCTTGCTTCCCCAGTCCCTGCCAGCATTGATCTGTCTGTGATGCTGCAGTTCCCTTTGGCCAGCCAGGAGCACCCTCTGCACTCCTCTGGCTCCAGCAAGGAACTGACTGACTCTGGCCATGCAGCTCCTTTTAGGTGAGTCTGCTGGGCCCTGATTAGCTGCTCCCTGCAGCCTCCCTCATTGGTTGATTCCCTGCAACCACTCTAGGCCACTCGGAGGAGTTCTCTTCTGCTCCTCTCTGAGAAAGAGTGTGGTAGGATCTGAAGCCTCCAGTAGGGGGCCTCTGGGCCTAGTTCACCGCGTCACAGTTCTTCAAGGAAGCGGTGACATACTGTGGACACATCATAGATGCAGAAGGACTGCATAAATCACCAGAGAAAGTTGAAGCTGTTACGAGGGCACTTTACCCTGAAGATGTGTCACAGGTTTATTCATTCATCGGATTAATTAAATTAACAAATTCTTGCCAAATCTGGCAAAGGGTTGTATCCACTCAATCAGTTGCTTCAGAAAGGGAAATGCTGGAAACAGACTAAGCAATGTGAAGAGGCTTTCCAGAAGGCAAAGCAGCAAATGTTAACTCACTACAACCTGGAGCTAGCAATCTCCTTGGCATGCCAATGGAAATGGAGCAGTGATCTCCCATCTCCTGATGGTCAGGAACAGCCTATTGCTTTTGCTTCCAGATCCCTGAGTCTAGCAGAACACAACAATGCCCAGATAGACCACAAAGTCTTAAGTCTGGTCTGGGGAGTTAAGAAATTTACACATTATCTCTATAGTAGGAAACTTTACGCTTCTGATAGATCATACACCCTTGTCCATTTTAACCCAAAAAGTGGCATTCCAGAAATGGCTGCTGCTTGTGTTCAGAGGTGGGCTTTATTTTGGGGGGCCTATAACTATGATGTCAAATGTAAGGGAACGGCTCAACATTGTAATGCTGACGGGTTATCACGACTAGCACTATTGGATACAAGCTCCACGCAACAAGAACTTACAGCTTTTGAAATGTTCAATGTGGCACAGATTGGCATACTTCTTTTACTCAGCTGATACTGAAACAAGAAATGAGCAAAGACATTACCTTAGCAGAGGTATATGAAGCTACCTTAAAAGACTGGAAGACAGAATCAGTGGAGAGTATAAAGCCATTCTTCCACCAGAGGAATGAAATCACAGTTGCTCAAAGTCATCTGATGTGGGGAATTCATGCCATCATTCCTACAAAACTACAGACAAGGGTCCCGGAGGAGCTGAACACTCGGCACTCAATGTAGTCAAGATGAAGACATTGGCTAGAGGGTATGTCTGGTGGCTAGGTATTGACAAACAGATTGAACAGTTAGTGAAGGACTGTTCTGGCTATCAGAAGATGCAAAATATGACTGGATTGGTGTCACTTCATCCTTGGAACTGGCTAACTGCTCCCTGGGAACAAACTCATCTGGATTTCACAGGCCCATCCTTGGGTACCAATTTGATAGGAGTAGAGAATGGATATTTCAAGTGGCCTGAAGTTTTCTGCAAGTCATCCACAATTTCTGCAAGTACCATACTAGTTCTGCAAAGTCTTTTTGCTTGCATGGGACTGCCAGGTCAAATTGGAAGCAACAATTGTCCATAATTTGTTTCAGTGGATTTCCAAGCTTTCATGAAAAGTAACAGCATCAACAAGTTACATCTGCACCATATCATCCTGCAACAAATGGCTTAGCAGCACATTTTATTCAAACCAAGAAACAAGCATTGACAGCTGTAACAGAACAACCAGGTTCGTTACAGGCCAAACTTGAAAACTTCTTGTTGGCTTACTGGAATGCTGCACATGCAAAAAACAACCAGTCGCCTGCAAGTTTGTTCCTAGGGCACAGTTGCTTATCTCACCTGGATTTGTTAAACCTGATCTGCGAAGGTAGGTAATCAACAAGCAGACTGATCAAACAAAGGACATTGGACACTCTTCAATTAGAGAGTTATGGATGGGACAATGAGCTCTTGCTCGAGATTACAGAGGTGACCACAAGTGGGTTTCTGGCACTATCCTTGCTGAGAAGGCACCTTATTCTGATGCCATTGCATTGATACCTGCTGTGATACACCTCTACCCCTATATAACGCAACCCGATATAACACGAATTCAGATATAATGCGGTAAAGCAGTGCTCCGGGGGGGGCGGGGCTGCGCACTCCGGTGGATCAAAGCAAGTTCGATATAACGCGGTTTCACCTATAACGCGGTAAGATTTTTTGGCTCCCGAGGACAGCGTTATATCGAGGTGGAGGTGTATGGCATTGCCACATCGAGCAGATTCAGGATTTACCCCCAAAACAAAGTGTCACAGCACTGGCTGTACCTGATCTGGCTGATCCAAATTCTGAAGTTCAGGACACTGCATTTCCTTTGATTCCTAGCAGAGAGGAACCATAACCAATTGTTATCCAAAGCATCTATCCAAGTGTCTACTCCAGAACTTGAGTGACGCTACCCTGTGCGCCAAAGGAAATCACCTAAGTGACTCAATCTGTAGTTTAAATAGTTGATAGGTAAGGCTGAAGAATGGTACCGAGGCAGAATAATCTGCTCACTCTGTCAGGAATGCTCAGATAGCCTACTCTGACCTCCTTAGCTACAGCTGCAATTTATAATGTTAGGTTAGACATGTTTGGCGCGGGGTGGGAGAGACAACTCAATAAGGGGGGGAAGACTGTAATTTATGCAATGTAATGGTGCCTGTTCCATGCCTAACCACTAGAAGGCATCTCTATGTATCAAGATCCCTAGTAGTAAATCAGAAGAGTGTGGCGGAGCAAGAAGCAACACAGCAGCTGAATAAACAAGCAGGTTCCTTAGCAATCTGTCCATATCTTAATTGGCAAGTTCCAGGGTTCAGGCATAAGAGATCTAGCAGTATCCACATCCCTTATCCTTCTTTGATTTGTGTCTTTATACCATAAGCCCTTCAGGTCAGGGATTGTCTCTTTTTGGTGTTTATACAGTGCCCAGCACAACGGGACCCCAAATCCTGACCAGGGCTTTTGGCACTACCATAATATAAATATGTACTACTACTACTGCTAATGCCATGCAGCCGAAAGATTGGACTTGATTACCACCATGAGAGAATCCAAGTCCTAGCAAACAGGGCATACTATAGCAGAAAACACGGAGACAAACTCTGGAAGCCAGAATCAGGAGTTGGGGAGAGGGCAGTGGCTTGCCCATTATTCTTGGATTTTTTAAATAAAATCTGGTATTGAGATGTTCAGTTAGCTGAACATGAAAAGACAGTGTTTTCAACAGCCAGTGCATTTTTTTCAGATGCGGTTTTCATGCTTCCTGTTGTGACATTTCCTTTTTAATAACAATCATTAAGTTATTGCCACTGTGTGTGTGTGTGTGGGGGGGGGGGGGGGGGGGGGAAGAGTTTTTGATTTCCAGTCGCCTCTTCCAGCTTGTCACCACATTTTCAGTGGGCGTGGAAGTGGATGCGGGAGATCAAACAGCAGCTTGTTTTTGCAATGCTTGGGCTAAGCAGGTGTGTTAGCAGAGTACTACTTTGATTTTCTATATTATCCTTGTAGAAGTTGTTCTACAAGTGGCTTAATTTTCCTGTGAACATTTATTGAAACTAGAGCTGAGAACTCTTATTTAGTATATTTTGATTTTTATATATTGGTGATTTTTGTGCTTTTGAAAGGAGTTTTAAGCCCGATCTAGACAGGCCATCTCTAGGGGTCAGAGGATATTTCATTCTTCAAATATATTCTAGTCTTGACTTCTCTACTAAGACAGATAACTTGGGTGCCAATTAGTAGCAAGTGTGTATTTTTTATTTGGGCACTCGTCCACACAGGAACTGGGCTGAAATCAGCACCTCAAGTTCACAAAACAACACCTTCAGAGGATAATAATGTTCAGCACAGCAAACCACGGTTAGATCTGAACCAATAAGATCACTAGCCCATCACTAAATCCTTGAGTCATCTCGTTTCAGCTTCCTCATTATCAATTTGTGCCACTATGTAAAATATTTACTGATTTTCAAGCTGGAAGTTTAGAGTGACATAAGCCAACAGACACAAGGGGGAAATCAGAATTAACCACAGTCAGTCTGAGGCGGGAGCAGTGTCTGATATTACACTAAACTCTAAATTGGTAAATAAGAGTAAAACTGTTGGTCTTATTATTTAATAATAATTTATATAGTGATAGTATCCAAAGGCCCAAATCAAGATTGAAATAGATGCTGGGCAAACACACTGGAAGGCACTTTTCCCTTCCCAGAAGAGCTTACAATCTAAACAAGCTTAATCTTTTATAGCACATAAATGGCTTTAGGAACTGATATATAAATTGTTCAAAGACATCACCACCCACCACTGAAACACAGCCACCTGTAGGGTGGAATTTGGCAGTTATAGCAAACCTATACAAGAGTTTTAGGAGAAAAAGGAAAATGAATATTTCATTCAATGGGAAATGGAAGGAGAATATAGGTAGGCTGAATGTAAGTAACAGAGCTGGAAAATGGCCACAACTTCAGGGTTATATACCCCAACATTTGCAAGAAGTGCCGCTTGAGAACAAGTGTGACAAAGCTTTCTTTTATAGCTCATTAGTAATACAGCACCTCCATTGGTTCCTCACAACATACTGCGGTACTGAGAGACGACTGTTACTTATGTTAGTACCTGCGCATTCCTTAAAAATCACCTGTCCAAATATAAACCATACCTAACCTTGCTTTGCTTGTGAGATTTGACAGGACCACAGGACAAAGTGGTATGACTGCAAAATAATCTTGAAAAAGAGTTATCTTTCTTGCTGAATTAAAAACCAGGATCAACCACGTACTTGCATGAGTAATGGATGTGTATCAGGTACTAGGTATGTACAGGATGTGCAATGGTGTGTATACTCTGCTCTGCCAGCCACTTGCTGTTTGACGTGGGCAAGTCACTTAATTACTGTGCCTCAGTGTACCCATCTGTAAAAGGGTAATAATAATACTTCCCTACTTGAGAGGGGTACTGTGAGACTTACATAATGTTTGAGAAGTTGTTTGAGATTCTTCAATGAAAGGTTTTACACAATGGAAAGCATATAGTATAACAGGGGAGGGATAGCTCAGTGGTTTGAGCATTGGCCTGCTAAACCCAGGGTTGTGAGTTCAATCCTTGAGGGGGCTACTTAGGGATCTGGGGCAAAAATCAGTACTTGGTCCTGCTAGTGAAGGCAGGGGGCTGGGCTTGATGACCTTGCAAGGTCTCTTCCAGTTCTATGAGATAGGTATACAAGGTGACTATCTCAATGAAAGCATTCTAAACTAGTTCTTTGATTGAGTTTTAGCAGGAATAGTATATGTATCACACATCATAAGTGCAATAGCTAAAGTATATTCTCTCTCATGTCATCAAATGCATCATTAATCCATTGCACATGAGCTGACAGGTAGAAGGGAAGGGAAGACCTTTTCTTTTCATAGCCTAACAGACTAAATAAAAATTCTGTTCTGGTCACCATCTGACAGAAGAGAGAAACCCCAAATCCCTGTTACAGTGTAGCACAGGGGTTGGCAATGTTTGGCACGTGGCTTGCCAGGGTAAGCACCCTGGCGGGCCGGGCCAGTTTTATTTACCTGCCTACGCGGCAGGTTCGGCCGATCGCGTCCCCCACTGGCCGCAGTTCGCCGTCCTGGGCCAATGGGGGCGGCGAGAAGCGGCGCGGGCGAGCGATGTGCTGGCCGCGCCAGGGTGCTTACCCTGGTGAGCCGCGTGCCGAACATTGCCGACCCCTGGTGTAGCATTATGTAATACTCTGGCTTAGTTCCTGTGCTTATGTCAACTATTAATGGCTAGCCCTAGTAACTATAACGGAGCTCTTTTTTTCTATAGCTATAACTATTACTTACTACTCTCTTATGCTATAATAGTCTTTTAGCTCAGATGATAGCAATTTGTGGGTCTGGTGCTGAAGATCCAAAGTTCAAGGCCCACTGACTACCCTTGTGTCACTATATATTTGGTTTATAATTAGATACACGTCCACCAGGGCTATTTGGCTCACTTATTTATAGACAAAAGGATGTGCATGCTTAAACTCATACCAAAATAATTACTGTTACATCTCATAATTCATACTAAGAGTGGGGAAGACACAACCTCCTCCTGAATTTTAGAAATGGGGGAGTAAGTGAACAAGCAGAGTTTACAATCTCCCCTGGCTAAGGGTGGCATGCAGCTGTGCTGTCCCAGTTGCAAGTAAGGGTTGGAATAGCAGCTCTGAGACAGTTTCCTCTCCAGTTCCCCCTTGCTACAGTGGTGAAGTCGTCTGCTATGGCTATAAACTGATATATTGAGGTTTTACTTTAATTATTTTAGTATGAGTCTAAACGCGCTTGTCTTTATCTGTAGCAGTAGCAGATACTTCGCCTTCCATGCTGGCTTGGTTCTTCATGCCAGCACATCTGGGGCAGCCTAGACACTCTGGGGACAAAGCACTGTGTGTGTGTGTGTGTGTGTGTGTGTGTGTGTGTGTGTGTGTGTGTGTGTGTGTGTGTGTGTGTGTGTGTGTGAATTACGAGGCGTGAGGATGAGTGAAGTGCAAATTACCACAGTCCTACCTCATTGCAATTCATATACAGAACATTTTAATTATGGCTAAGAGTAGATTTCCATCTTCACAAGTCATGCAGTCTGCTCACTTCTAAGATACAGCAGGATGTATTAACGACTCTTAGAAAACTATCAATATTTCTGCCTGCTCAAAAACCAGCTCACAGTAAAATGCATTATGAGATGAGAGCTCTCTGATGCTTTGAATAAGTAAAGATACAGAAATGTTGCCAATAAGTTTCAGGAAGAGGCTAGAGAGAAAAAAGGGTGATTAATTATGACCATAATACAGTATCCAAAAATAAATGTGTCAGTGAAGTTAGCAAGGAATATAAAAATAATTACCGCTAATAATTATGTTAATTGCTTTGTTTCAAGCCAGAATCCTCTGTCTTACTTCCTTCACTGAGGCGAAATCATATGCAAACATATTTGGCTCTAAAATGCAAGGTGGTCTTTTGTTTTCAAAATACGAGAGAAATAAAACTGGCCTAGACCTTAACAGCATGAGGCAGACTAAATAACTGAGATCCTAAAGAGTCTTTTACAACAGCTATTTCCTTATACTAACAGAGCCATGACTATGTTGCCCTTTAGCAGCAAACATCTACCAGAGAAATTTCATAGTTCAAGGAAACTGACAAGCCTCCAAGGGAAGAAGCCAGTATGTTGTTCCAGTCCAGTCCATTCTTACTGGACACACATCTATTTTAGGTCTACATGAAGTCATCAGGCCTATTTCTGATTTCACTTATACTAGATGTAAATCATGAGTAAATGCATTGACGTAAATGGAGTTAAACTGGGTAAAACTGACGTTGGTGAGATCAGAATCTTTTTCAATGTAGATAGAATACAATATAACATTATACCTCAGTCAATTATTCATGATCTCAGATCTCAATTTTTGCATGTGTTTTTTCATTATTTTTGCAGAGGAAGTCAAGTTTTGATCAAAAACATATTGGCCCTGATTTTCAAAAGCCAAAAGTAGGCCTTCTGTGATTTTTGCGCCCTCACTTAATTGTGTGAGCACTGAGACATCCAGCTACCTGCATGTGCCTGCAGATGAGATAGTTGGATGTTTGCGTGTTGTGATCATCCATTGGTTATCTAAATGTATAAAAATGTGACATCAAAATTGGAGCCCACTTCTCAGAATCAGGCCTATTGCTTTTGAAGAGTGAAGATCTCATTTTGTCTGTTTAAGTGCAACATGTAGTACAGTGGTCCTCAAACACTTTACCTCATGTCCCCCTTACCATCCTGTCTGTGCTCCCCCTCCCTCCAGAGCCAGGGTGCTCCAGAAGGAGAGGACATGGACAGAGGTAAGGGAGACAAGGCTGGGGCCACAGTTGGGGGCGGGGACAGGACTGGGAGCAGAGCCTTGGCCGGGGCCGAGGCCGGCAGCTGGGGCCCCGGGCATGAAGGCTGGGGCCCCGGGCAGGCAGCCAGGGCTGGGGCCAGGAGCAGAGCTGGGTGGTGCTCCCTCCCCGCCCTCCATGGGGGCTGGTCTCGGCCCCAGATGTGCTCCCCCGAATGTTCCTCCATGTCCCCTTGGGGAGCATACCCCACAGTTTGGGGACCTCTGATGTAGTAGATTAATAAGGTAAGCATTAAAATAAGATAAATCAACCAAATTGTAGGACTTTCCTCCACCACTACAGAAACAGCATTGCTGAGTCAATAATGTGCCCTTTTCCCCTTCAAAATATTAATGGCTACTTAGTGTCCAAAAATAGTGCTAATTTTTATAAGATTTTTCTTTTGCCTTGTCTGAAACTAGGTTTCAATTTCAACTGAAGTTTGAGGAATTTGGGGAGTCTCTCTCCTTTTTCTTATTATACTTGGTTAAATACTACTTGCATTATTCAGGTGAGCTGTCCCATTGAAGCCAAAGCTATGAGTTAAGTGAGTAGGATTTTGTCCTAAATGACTTTTAAATAAGTTGCTTTATTTGTTCACTGCTTTATTAGTATTATTATTTGTAATGTAGTAGCATGTAGGAGCCCCTGTAATGAACTAGAATCCCATTTAGAATAACCAATGGCTGATCACAACACTTAAACATCCAGCTATCTCATCTGCAGGCACAGTGAAAGTTTCTGAAAGCCTTAATGAAGCTTCTGGATACTTCTGTTCGGGTTTCAACCTTTAGGGCCCACTCTTTCATTGCTTTATTAGTATTATTATTTGTATTGTCGTAGCATGTAGGAGCCACTGTAATGAACTAGAATCCCATTGTTCAAGGTGCTGTACAAACACAGAACAAAGAGAGAGTCCCAAAGAGCTTACTGTCCAAGTACATTCCTTGAGTACCCAAAACAACCATTTACTTTAAGACTGATGTGAAGAGAATCACTGGTGCTCAAGAATGCAGGATACAGCCCCAGATTTGAAGTTCACTGCCCAATGGGGAAATTTTTTTAAATAAAATGTTCCCTATCTGCTAGGGTTCCCAACCCCATTCCAGTCTACTATAAACAGCCATGTGAGTTTCTCATACATGACCTTATCTTGAGAGATGATGAGGAAGTACAGCTATCACTGAAATCAATGGGAATTAGGAGGTGCTGAGAACCCCAACTAGTAAAGTATTTCTCACATTAAAAGGGGAGACCATCTAACTCCAACTTGCATAAGATTTACCACCTGAGGTGCTCAGATCAGAAATGAAAGTTTAAAGAAGTGTAAACAACAAAGAACCTTGACAAAGAAATAGGGGTCTAAAAAAGAGAATGTTATCCAATATCCATTTGTTTATCACAATCAAGTTTTACGATTCAAAGCTGATTTATATATATTTTATGAAGAGCATAGATAGCCATTGTAGTGGCAAAATTAAATGTATTTTGAAACTTGTGTGTGACATTTATCTATCTGCTCTATCAGAAAAAAGTTGTCATATTCATTCAAACACATATTACTTTTTCAATTTCCTGCTCGTAATGTTTTTTTAATGTTCTTTAGGGCGAGACCACAGGATTTCTCATTTCTCACAACAAAGACCATAACTCATTAGAATTATGCTGATGAGTTTATCCCATAAAAATTGCATCACCCTTTTCATAGGTGAACAGTCTGCACTCTTATCCATGACCAACATGGCTTTTATTTATTTATTTATTTATTTAAAATACAAATGCACTAAAGAGAGCTAGGTGCAGCCTTTCAAACCATTCACACTCTCTTAGATATCTGTCTTCCCCTCCCCTTCTTCAGATGTTCATAAGACAAAATAGAAAGTCACAGTGCTTTTTTATCATGTTTGAGATTCTATTCTGAGCCACATGAGATAACTAAGGTAACAAAACAATTGAAACTCCTTATCTCCTGTCTCCCCTTCTGAAGGTTTGATTTTGATTGTAAATGCGTATAAACCAAATGCTTAAGAGTAAACCATATTGTTGTGTGCCAGGCAAGGTCAGGGGATCAGCGGGTATTAGTTGTTAGAGTTGAAGAAAACGCCTATTAGATTGAGTCAACTGAGGACAGGATTCAGTTGCCAAGCAGAGGACATAATGGGGGAGATTTTCAGAGGCACAAAGGGCAGTTTGGCACCCAAGTCGGTGGGAATTGGATGCTTAACTCCTTAGGTCCTATTGAAAATCCCAGCCCTACTTATTAAAATGATACCGTCGTAAGAGCCTGATCCAATGTCCTATGAAGTCAATGTGAGTCCTTCCACTGACATCAAAGAGTACTGGACCATGTCCTATGTCTTAGCAAAAAGGCCACATCATTCGTTAAAATTTTTCTGAATGGCTATTAATACTGTAATGTATAATAATGTAAGATTAAGGGCCAAACTCTCTGTTGGTATAAATGAGTGGAGTTCTATTGACCTCATTCATTTACACAAGCAGAGAATTTGGCCCTAAGATACGGGATGCATCTTCCGTCCTGCCATAAATGACAAGAAACATAATAAAAGGATTTGTTCCATCTTCTTCAGGTATTGGTAATACTTGTGGCATTTGAACATCAAAAGACTAGCCAATTTGGCTCAGACGAGAATCCACTTATTGGAATGTAAACTCCTTGGTGTATTTTATTGGGATGAAATTTTATGTGCCAAGGCTCTCCCATGAAATTTCTAGTACTTGCTGATTTCAACTCTGCTGGAAATACAGTGAAACCAGCCCTTTCCAAAATTTCATTATTTACCCCTTCTTGTTCTATCTAAAACAAGAGCAGAGATGCGCAGAAATTTAAAAGGTGATCTACAAAAATAAAGGATTGTGCCCTTTTCTGTTTCTTCATGTTTGGCCTCAATTTTTTATTTTAAATGCTGACTTGTTTTTAACCACAGAAATCTCAAGAATATCAAGTCTTGAGTTCTCTATTTTACTAATGATCTTCTTTGAAGACCACATAATGGGTGGAACAATTTCTCAGACCTTAAGTGCAGGGTCAGAGGTGTTGAATCTTGAGCAGAAAGAACTTTCCCCATAGTTGCTTACAGGGGCGGCTCTACATTTTTTGCCTCCCCAAGCACGGCAGGCAGGCTGCTTTCGGCGGCGCGCCTGCGGGCGATCCGCTGGTCATGCCGATTCGGCGGCATGCCTGCAGGAGGTCCGCCGGTGCCATGCCATCGGCATCCCCGCTGCCGAATTGCCGCCGAAGCCGCGGGACCGGCGGACCTCCTGCAGGCGCGCCGCCGAAAGCCGCCTGCCTGCCGCCCTCACAGCGACCGGCAGGCTGCCCCACACGGCTTGCCGCCCCAGGCACTCGCTTGCTGCGCTGGTGCCTGGAGCCGCCCCTGGTTGCTTATCCAGGTGTTTGAGATAAGTAGGCATTAACAAAATTACACCAAATCCAAAGAGAATCCATCATTTTTAAAAGTCTGAATAAGTATCACTCCACTTTTTAGTTGCTCAGCTTTCAGTTCCTTGGTACTTTGGATATTGTAATCTTGCTAGTGCTCTAGTCATCCATACAGACTTTCAGGAGGAATGGAGTGGACAAGGAGTACAATTCTCAAAAAAATCTGAATGACTTACAAGCCCAAGGGTAAACTTTTCAAAAGCGCCCAAGTCTCATTTAAAAAAATGACTTCAGCACTAAATCCAAATTAATTTTCAAAATTAGGCCTTAGGCTTCCCAAGTCATGTAGGCCCTTTTGAAAAATGTTACTCATGATGTGAATTTCTATGTGTTAACAAAAAGCAGATTTATGTCTTTATTTAAGCACTTAGGCCTTCTTTATTCATCAGCAATACACCTTTTTTCCCTTTGCAAGTCACTGCTAAAACAAAATAAACCCCCTCACATCTCAAGAAGGGTTCACGAGGATGCAACTTCTGTTCAACTTATGGACAAAACCAGACCAGTTTGCTCACCATTATCTAATATACTCAGAAACATGAAACAGTGATTCTTCCGTTAAATGACTTCAACTTGGCTGGTAATATCTTGACACATTTCCCTGGGAAGGATATAACTTAAAATGCTCTTAAGATCTAATTTTGTTGATATTATTTTAAATGCTCAGGAATGATTCTAGACTGAAGATTTATAAGAAAGAATCCCTAACCATCTCTTGGAAGTCAAATTTCCATGTTCTGTACAAACTCAGTGAGAGAAATTGCCTTCTTGACATGATGCTCATTTATCTCCCCTTCCTCTGTATTCTTTGAGGGCTCCTTTTGCATCATTTTCTGGATAGTATAATGCCAATTTAAACATTTTTACCTTTATGTGGCTGCCAAAGACTATAGTGATTTAGTGAATCAGGCATTCATCATTCATGTTTGCTCTGTCTTTTCACTGCATATGATTTTTAAGGAGAAATAAAAGGCAGGAGGGAGCTCTGGGTGCTACTTTCCACAATAAATGCTATTTACCAGCTACCCTTTCCATCGATGGATCTGGTTATAAGAATTTGAGCTCGACTCAATAATATTTCACCTATGTTTTCACATATATACAGAAAAAAGGGAATTGTTGTAGTACATTTACTCATGTGATTTTGTTTCAGAAATACTGGACACACTATACTGTTGAGTAAGAATTTTCCCATAGGGACAACTCTATCTTTTATTCCTGTATATGATAGACAGAAATAAAACCTTGTTTACGAACAACATATATAGTGTAGTAGCCTAAGCATCAGATTTGACATAATTAGACTAGAGCTGGTCAAAAAGCAGGCTAAAATTTTTGCAAAAATGTAGTCCTTTTTTTGAAAATTTGACCAAAAAAATTTGGCCAGAATTGCAAATTCTGAAAATTTTCAGTGAGCCCTAAATTAGATTCCCCCAAAGACACAGGTTCCAATCCTGGTAGGGTTTTCATCATCTATGAATGCTGATAAACTGAGTACCATATACCTTATGCTGTGTGGCTCTTTCAGAAGAAATCTTAAAGACAAAATGTGGTGTGTTGTATATGGATATTAAAGATACATTAACGTTTTTCATAAAGGGCTTGCTCTGATGACTAGCCAAAATTTCTCTTCTCACCATCCTATGTGCTGCTATCCTCCATCCAAAATGAGAAAGTAGATGCAAAACATGAGAAAGTAGATGAGAAACAGAAGACAGTATGTGGGTGTGCATGCAGATATCCCTTAAGATTTTCACCGCAGCAAGGCATATTGCAATGAATCTTGCTTTAAAGAATGTCCACAAAAATGACATTTGTTTATGAGAATTATATTACTTTGTTTATAGCATCACTAGTCAATTCTTCTCTATTTATATCAACCCTACCCATATATGTATACCTATATCTACATACACACAAAAAATATACATACATACATATAAAATGTATATATATACATGAATGTATAGATATGAATGTACATAATACAGAGATGAAGTGAGAGTATGTGTGTGTTTATACAAACATGCACAGACACAAATATATGTGAAGGGGAGGGATCATCTGCAGGTGTGATCATACTGTGGAAAATGTTTTGCTGGACAAGATAGGCTAACCACAAATATATAAGGTTTCTTTGTAAATTACAGTAATCGTGTGAGAGATTATAAATATAAAACAAATAGCATGAGTAGAATTAAAATGCACAATTCACTATTTTAAAATGCTATGAGATCAAATTTAAACTACTAAAAATTGAAACATCAAGTCAAAATTTTGGAGAGGGTACAGAATTTGATGTTAATAAATATGGGAGGCTAACAGAGTACAAGTCAGAGCAAGCATGCTGTGGGCAGGAGCTGTGCAATCTTCCTCACACAGTTCTGCTAATAAACCTCAATTTTCCGGACCAGTTAAGTATTCCAGTCCTGATTTTCTTGTTCAGAGACTACCAATCGTACCAAATTGTGTGGTGGTTTCCAGCAGTGAAAGGATAGTGCCTTAACTCATTGCACCAGCTATCTAGCTGTTTATAGACACACATTTATTAATATTTAGATTTGTGTCTGTGGGCAATCAAGCCATTATTAAACCATGTAACTGTTTTTCCAACGGATAACCTGTAAATAATTCCCAAACTGTACTTAAGACTACTTGAGATAATTTCTCTGTGTTTTTGTCTTTCTCACAGCATTGTGGAGGCACAGTTAGAGTAAAAGGACTAGGAAGGGGAACATTAGGAGATAATTTAGGAAGGTTTTGTTCACCACAACTAGCGGTTTGTGCCCAGTGCAGATAAAAGCTAAAAGGACCGTCTCCTTAAGGTAAATGAGGCTGGGATTTTGCTAGTGGACCTTGTGTCTGTAAGGAGAAAGTGGGGGACCTGATGTGTTTGCAGATCAAGGTCCTGCTTGGCACAGTCTACTCGCTTTGTGGCAGGAGAAGGATGAGAGGATTCAGAAGGCAGCTGAGCCCTAGCAGTTGTTGTGTTTAATGTGCAGTGCTGTGTGCATTGGATGGCCTGTGATATACAGGAGGTCAGACTGGAAAAAATCTGGTGGTCTCTTCTGGCCTTAAACGCTATGATTTTATGAAGAGGGTCTATGGCTGAGCCATTACAAACATTGAATCTATCTCCCCTTGTAAGTATTCTCACACTTCTTATCAAACTGTCTGTACTGAGCTATCTTGATTATCACTTCAAAAGTTTTTTTCTCTTACTTAATTGGCCTCCCAGAGTTGGTAAGACAACTCCCACCTGTTCATGCTCTCTGTATGTGTGTATATATATCTCCTCAATATATGTTTCACTCTATATGCATCCGAAGAAGTGGGCTGTAGCCCACGAAAGCTTATGCTCTAATAAATTTGTTAGTCTCTAAGGTGCCACAAGTACTCCTGTTCTTTTAGCCTGAGTTAATGGTTCTATGGTGGGACTCGTTTAACTCTGCAATGGACCCAGCTAAGTGCCTGGTATGTGAGAGGAGATGGGCATATAGCACTCCTCACTATTGGTAAGTTATAAAGTTTATAAAGACACAGGACTCAACCCCTGTGTCTATCTTTCATTCACCTGAGTGTTCTGATCAATGCAGTGTTTCTTACTGGCCCCTGAAACTGACCCTGAAAGCTAGATAACAGGTATGTGTGTGAGTGCATATAGGTTATGTTACCGCTTAGGGAAAACTTGAAGGCAGGGGCTGAAGTGGGGAGGATGGTAGAGAGAGGAAGTGGATCAGGCCTGGATTAACCAGTGTGTACTTGGTGCACTTTCATGTGGCACTCATCTCCATGATCCCCTCCCCAAACCACAGAGGGGGAATGCTGTCTATCTGCCCCACTCCCAAAAAAGCAACAAGAAACAACCAAGACCAGGAAGTGGGTGGGGAGATCCTGCCTGCATGCTGTGGTGAGAGCCCATGGACTGGAGCAGGGAGCCGGGCCACCCCTGCAGGATTGGAGCTGTGCCAGGGTGAGTGTACTGTGGGCTTACACTCCAACTTTCCCTCCGCCCAGGGCCTTCCACCCCTCGGGGCAAGGAAGACGGGAGGGCCCCCAATTGCCAATGTGCAGAGAATCCTAAAATTCTTTAATCTGGCACCGATCAGCATGTTTTGGAACCCCAAATGTCACTGAGAAATACTTTAGCAGAAGGCTGGGTAGCCATTCATCTTTATTTAAATGTGCACAAGGCTTTAAAGAAGGAACTAACAAAAGCAAAGAAAGAAAAGATTAAAGAAAGGGTTACAAGTAATCAAAGTAATAAAGTGACCGAGTGGGAGAGAAGAGGAGAAATTTGGAATGAAAGCAAGGAAGAGGATATATAATTTGATGGGATCTGTCTGATGGTACTAACATAGGGTTGCCAACCCTCCTGGATTGTCCGGGAGTCTCCAGGAATTAAAGATTAATCTTTAATTAAAGTTTATGTCATGTAATGACACCTCCAGGAATACATCCCACCTAAATTGGCAACCCTACGCTAACACCATATGCCAAATGGGTGCTGCTTCTTGCTTTGGACCCACACTATTGCATTATGTGAGTCTGATATCACCTGCTTCTCATTGTCCATCTAGCAATCCATTGCATCAAATAAGCTGCGTCATGGCTTAATATACGTATCCTGCAAGGATTGGGGAGAGAGGATCAGGCCTCTGGAGACTCTGACTAACAAGTTAAAATTAAACTTTTTTTTTCCAATTGGGCTGCAATGACCTATTTATACAATTTCTTTCTTGATAGCTAGCTATTTTTTGAACATTATAACTTGTACCTGGCTTTCTCGTCTCTCGCTAGAACTGTCTCCCTGATGTCCCAATCACTCTCTGATCTATTTTTCTTTTCTTATCTGTTGGATGGATGCTAATATGACACATCCCACCTCTAAAACAAACCATTTATTTTGAAAGTTGGCTGTCAGAGTATTTGAAGCATCAAAAATGAAAATGAATGTTTATTTGGCTACTGTTTGCGTCGTGTCTTGGTATTAAATTATTTCTTGAGAAGTGGATTTTTAAACTGGGAGGATGTGTGTATTGTTTCCTTAAATATGCAGCAGGAAGCCATGCAGGAGGGATAACTGGACAAGGTTCTGTGTAGAATGTCCACAGTGAAGCAGAGAGAGCAGTTTAAGGGATTCTACTGTTTTCTTTATTTTAATAAAATCCATGTTGTGTCTAAAGAAAAACACTTTCTGTGATTCTTTGCCACTGTCATATGACCATTCATTCATTTTCTATAAGAACTATCTATCCTAGATGTAATATTTATTTAAATTAATGCATAAAATGCAAATTTCAGTGAAAAGGTCCTTTAAAAATTTGATATCTTGGATAGCATCAGCAAAGGTATTTTTAAACCCATTTTTCTTTTTGGTACGTACTCAGTTTGCATACACATGCACACAAAACTCCCTTTGCTACCAATGACTATTATGTTTTCCTACCAAAGAAAAGACAAACGCTTACTCTTTCAGGGTCAGTGCCGCCCAGAGGAGTCAAGGGGCCTGGGGTCTTCGGCGGCGGGTCCCGGGGCGGAAGGACCCCCCGCCACCGAATTGCCGCCGAAGACCTGGAGCGGAAGAAGCTGGGCCCTGCGAGAGTTTTCCGGGGCCCCCAGAGCGAGTGAAGGACCTCGCTCCAAGGCCCCTGAAAAACTCTCGTGGGGGCCCCTGCGGGGCCCGGGGCCTGGGGCAAATTGCCCCACTTGCCCACCCCTCTGGGTGGCCCTGTTCAGGGTCTGATCCAATGCCCACTGAAGTACAGAGCAACCAGGATGACTTCAGCTTTTTCTGCTTGAATGTTCTGTACAACTTTTGACAGAAGTGGAAAAGTGGAAAAGCGTAGAGGAATTCTCTGGGCCATTTCTGGATCTATGACCAGAGCTCACAAATCCTTCCTATTGAAGAATTCCTGTCGTGGTATTTCATTTAGACGTCAATAGGTCCATAACTAGGGTCGCCAGGTGCTGAGTTATCACTACAAATGCTACATAATGAAAATTCAGTTCTCCCTGCCTACCATGATGTGACTCAGCCAACTGCTGCTCCAGTTTTCCTCTCCTTTAACATGAAGAGCTTTCAGGGATGAAAGGTTTTTCTCTTCCAAGTTCATCAGTTGGGCTGCTTTTCTGTGGAGCCAAGATTTCATTCTCCCTTGACTGTAATGTATATCATTGCTGTTGTGTTCTCTGTCACTACCAGGGTTTGCCTGTTTTGTGTCTCATCCTTTTTGTTTTCAAGTGCCAGTGAAATGTTCACAAACACTAGTCAATTTATGCTCTATGCCTCCTTGAATAATCACTGACTCTGAGTCACTCTATCACATAAGCATTTCCCCTTGCAATATGCATGTGTTCATGGCTTATACTTTCCTCTTCATCTTTTTCGGGGGGAAGACTTTCTTGAACATTATAGGGGCAGCCACCTCTGAAAGGCTGAGCTGATGTGCCACACTTCAAGTGGTTTTGCATGTTATGGGGCGGACACAAAGAGACCTGAATTCCCAGCAGTCTCACTGTGACCTTTGAACTGACCTCTGAATATGACCTTGGTGATCTCAGAACCATCTGTATGGTTGATATGGGTTTGGCATGTCTTTCAATAAATATGAAAATGTTCTCCTTTACCATACTTATCACCCCTCGAAGATGCCAAATAGATTGTTCTTTGAGATATGTCTGTGTTCCCAGTACTGATAGGAACAGGGGCGGCTCCAGGCACCAGCGCAGCAAACGCATGCCTGGGGCCGCAAGCTGTGGGGGCAGCGTGCTGGTCACCGTGAGGGCGGCAGTCAGGCAGTCTTCGGTGGCCTGTCTGTGGGAGGTCCGCCAGACCCGCGGCTTCGGTGGCAATTTGGCAGCGGGTATGCCGAACGCACGCGACTGGCAGATCAAAACGCCGTTGAATCCTCGTGACCAGCGGACCGCCCGCAGGCATGCCGCTGAAGGCTGCCTGATTGCCGTGCTTGGGGCGGCAAAAAACATAGAGCCGCCCCTGGATAGGAAAGTCAAGCAGGTAGCCGGTCTCGTAAGATGTGTATTAAGGAAATGTAAAGGGCACTTCTGGATAGGAATATATAAATAGTGACTACTTTCATGTCAATAGAGGTCTCCATATGCACCTTTACCATCCTTTGTAAATCTATTTAGAGACTTGACCCGAGGCCCAGTACTGCTCTGACTCCTCCATATCTTTTGGGCCTTCCCAAAATTATTGAGTAGGTTCCAAGTAAATTCTCTTCCAACGGTATTCCCTCTGTAGCTCCTAATTTGCAGTATGTGTGATTTAGCTTCCCATATCAGCTCCTTCTTTTTAGCCTGCTTTGAGAGCGAGAAGAATCTGCTCTGGGAAATATTGCATTCACCTCAGTGTCTGATCTGATCTATATGTAACACCCACTTCTTTGAGGTTTTGGAGCAAAGAGTTGCAGCCTCCTCTTTAAAGCAGACCTCTTCTGCAGAGTGAATTGGTATCCAAACATGCTAAGTTGTGGTGGTGGTGAGATGCTTATTTGGATAGTGCCCTTTTGAATTTTTTTCCCTTTTCTGAATTTTTTTTCTTTTCCTGTGAGGAAGTTAGAATCTTTTCCTTGAAATATGGGATATCTGTGAATCTGAAATGTCTCTCTGTTTCTATTGGCTTATCTGAAATTGTTTCTTTGTTTTGAGGATGGTAATTTTTTTTTTCCAAACTAAATTTTAATGATGCGGAAGTCCAAAGTAGACTGGCCAGATACACAGCTGCTGTATATTGGCATAGCCCCATTGACTTCAAGCTAAGGATCTTGCCCATATATATTAACATTTCTACCATTTCCTGCTCTGTATTCTTTCAAAATTGAGGCAGGATAACAGTAAAAAAACCCAGCAAACATATAATTCCATAAACAAACAAATATTCTTTTAACATACAAATTCACTAGGGAGATAATGAATCAAACAGCTCCTTTCATTGCATAGCTGTGGGGAGGAGAAGCCAATGGAGCAATTCTTTCCTTTCTGTTGACCTTTCTTAACAGGATGTGCCTCTTTTCTGCCCGAAAACACACTCAGAGAAAGATACTGACCCCTTTCTTTCCCCCCACACCTGTAGTGTCCAAGAGTTGTAAATCCGCAGTCCAGTCAAATTTGGAGGGAAAAAAAGAGTGTGACCAATGGCAGCTCCAGTCTGCCAATCTGAAGGTCTTTTGAAATAGAGTATTCTGGCATTGGGCTCCCCAAGGAATGGCCCTAAGTCCTAATGATAGCACAATGTTCACCAGTGCAAATCAGCCAGGGGTAATGGTAGTCTAGACAAGGCTGCCAGTGTTTTAATCCCCATTGTTTAGATGGCTGTGAGCAGTGTTAGACGACATGGTGGTTAAAACATTGGTGGCTAGCAGACATGAATGTTCCCATCTTTGCTACCAGCTGTGCAACTCCAGTGGTGGTAGCCATGGTGGGAAATTTTAAGAAAAAAGTCTAGTGTGGACACACTGGCAGATATGGAGAGTGGTGTGAACTGCAAGGCCTCAGAGGCAGCTCTGACAGGCATTGTACCTCACACAGGCACTGTGGCTCCAGAACTCCCTGGAGGGCAACAAATATACGTCCACTGTTAAACCCCATAAGGAAATGGAGCATGCACTCACTCCCCTCCACAGCCAACCAGTTCTGCTGGCTGGTGCAGAATAGAAGCTGGGCCATGGCACAGCTTCTTCCAAACTTCCTTGAGATAGCTAGTGATACGAAAAGTGCTAGCACTGCATAGTCCTTGCACTGATGTAAGCACGAGGACTGTCATTTTCACCAAGCCCTTGCACATCTGCTCACTGGCTGGTTGTATCATACTCTAAAGGTAAGAGAATGGAAAAATCCTTTGTATCGTTTGTCAGACATGAACGAGATGAACAAAAAAAATATTGTTTACCAAGAAAAAGATATGCATTAGTCATTCAAGTTTTGTCTACTCACAGATGTTAAGTTACATTATTTTAATTTAATTTTAAACCAGTTTAAACTGCTGTGTGGACACTCTTATTTCGATTTAAGAGTGGCTTATTACACTTTAGCTTAATCAACGTAAATCAAACCAAAATAAACCTGATTTAAACCAAAATAAGAATGTCCACTAGGACTTTTGCACCAGTTTAACTAAACTGGTTTGAAATCACACCTCATATTAAGCTGGTGCAACTTCTTTGCATAGACAGGATCTACAATTTAGAGGCATCCATAGGGCATATATCTAGAATAGGAATAAAATGCTGCAATTACCTTGTAGCATATCTTGCTGCAGATATTGCATTCTTCAAAAGAAGGGCATTGTATGGTTTTACAGAAATAGAACAATTATAACATTGTGTCTTATAATTTATAATCCACTTTTGGACTAAATACATTAATTTGATGCCTCTACTATCCTCAAACTTTTAAGAAGACAAGAGAGCCATCAAAAATGTCACTTGTAAACTTAGTTTATAGGCAAGTGCTTGCCACACCAAGGAAAAGAAGAGTTATAAAAGAACATGAAAATAACAAAAATACATACATAAAAAGTGGCTGCACTGAGAGAGATTTCTTTTTGAATGGGAGATACTTTAGTATTTAGAAAATCAATCTACAAAAAGAGTCACAATCCTACCCTGGAATCCTGTCCCCAGTTTTTATTGCTCATAGAATATTACATTGTACCATATACGGCACAGGGTGACAAAAATTCCCCAGCTTATTTAATTGTGACTCTTCAATGAATTTGAAAGGGAATGCTTTATTTCCATTTCTTTAATTTATTACTTTTTCAGCTGATGAAGTATTTTATTTTATTAACCCTTGTATCTGAGAGCTGATGCTTAAAAAAAAAAAAAAAAAAAAAAAAAACGTTGTTTTTTTTAAAGAGTATAAAAAAAAAAAAAAATATAAAAAAAAAAAAAAAAAAAAAAGGGCCCTTGGCTGTATTGTGAAGGCCTGGAACTGAATAATGCACTTTAATAATGAGGGATAGAGCTATGGCTTTCGCTGATGGCTGTGACCGGCTCTGTGACCTGATTATGTCGTAGAGTGTCAGCAGCTGAGACACTACAAAAGCGAGCGCATCCCATCAAATCTATCTCCATTGTAATCACTCTCACTGCTGAGAGCCTTGTTAGGAGCAGAGAATCCATCAGGCCTCATTAGCACCATTTACTATCAAGAAGCTCAAAGAGCAAATGTGTGCCCTCTCATCAGAATAATGAGAACCAAAGTACATCTATTATCGAATTGGATCAACAATGCCACTCTCTCTGTTTAGTTTTGCAAACTAATTGCAGATTAAAAAGCAATAATTAATTTTTAAAGTGTACAGATAGTTATGTATGTTAATCTCTGTGGACTGCACCCAAGGTTCTCTATATGTGGAAGGTTTTCATATCCAGGGAGTTAGGCAAATGTTCAATGTAGATTGAGTTCTTTAGATGGTATTCTTAGATGATACTGATATCATTCTTTAAATCCACTGTATAATTAACATGTTCATTATTCATGTATATTAACACTGACATTATTTTCACATTAATGTCAAAAAAGGAAAATTAGGTGGTTTTGTTCTCTCCTCATCACAACACAGTTTTATAAAGTTATTAGATTTCACTTTTTTAACATGCTATGTTCTTCCACTCTCTGGTGTCATTTCTATTTTACAATCCCTCAGGTTGACAAAATGAGTATATTTCTTCTTAAAAAGCTCTTGCCCTTATTATAAAATGACTGAACTTCCTAAGTTGCATTTCACCCTCACTTCAAACCCATGTAAACCCTGCTGAAGTCAACAGGATTGCATGAGTGTAATTGAGGGTAGAATATGGCTGTATATTTTAGTCAAGTAGAAAACTGGGCTGGGGGTAGCCTTTGTAGTAACCATCACCATAAAGCATGCTTTCGAATCTGTAGTGATTTAAAAACTAGGGATTCAATGGGCATTACCTCCTTCCAAAATATTAATAATAATAAATAAATGGAGATATCCTATCTCCTAGAACTGGAAGGGACCTTGAAAGGTCATCGAGTCCAGCCCCCTGCCTTCACTAGCAGGACCAAGTACTGATTTTGCCCCAGATCCCTAAGTGGCCCCCTCAACGATTGAACTCACAACCCTGGGTTTAGCAGGCCAATGCTCAAACCACTGAGCTATCCCTCCCCCCTCAGCTAAAACATAAAATGTCTATGCTTTCTTCTACATTCAATAGAGTAATAAAAATATTCTATTTTTCTGCATCTGAAATAATTCCAAGTGCAAAAGTGGTGCCAGAAGCCCAGCGCTGTTGTACAAATGGACTTCTTAACTTTGAAGACAGAGTAACCTAATTTGCCTGTGAATATAGACAATTAACATAGATTTTTCCACTTACACTATAACAAACTAATCAGGTGATGTAAATTTGTTATCTAAATGATAAGATCTCTTCTGATATCTTGGCTGTGAAAAACTCAGGCTTCTCAAATGAGTAGTAGTGACATAAGAAAAGAAATCATACCATCATTTTAAAAGTCCAAAATTAAACCAATACAAATTTGCTACATAAAATGTTGTCACACTTGTATAATCTGGACACTCTGAACATAAAAATGGTTGGAGTTGAAGGTCAAGTCATATGTCACCCAAAAGGTAATTTCCCCTAGATTTGCAATAGGATCTCAGTTTTGACCTATATTATGTCACTGTGTTACAAGGGATTAAGGATCACCATATATTTAGCCAACAGACAGACAATTATACAAGACCTAAATCTTTAATACAAAAAAAAAAAAAAAAAAAAGAAGGGGTCTACAATTACTATGTTTGCAAATACAAATGGTAAATCACCTGAGCCTAGCTTTCCAGAGATGACTAGTGATTTGTGGTTCCAAACTTGAGATTCTTTGAAGAAGCCTGATTTTCAGAGGGCAAGTGCTCAGGACTTTCTGAAAGTCAGACCCCCTTAAAGGGTCTCAGGTTGAGCACTCAAAAAAGCAGAGGTACCCAAACCCACTACTCACTTATGGATTAAGTTTTAAAAGTCAGACCCACCATTTTTGCTGCTTTGCTAGAATTGTATTAATTGGCAAGGGCAGACTCAACAGGACTCCTCTGTCTAAAATGCGATATGCCTGTTACATGGACGGATAGCTTCAGAAGCATGCTATGAGCCATAGACTATTATAGAGATGGCTGCTATAGAAAACACTTATTATTTTTATTATTATCATGATTATTATTTATTTACATTGTGATAGTGCCTGGGAACCCCAGCCAGGAGCCAAATCCCTATTGTGCTAAGCACTCTACAGACACATAACAAAAAGACAGTCCCTGCCCCAAAAGGCTGAATAGACAGAAATACACTGTACTTTTATTTAACAATAGAGAAAAAGACTCTTTTTCTGAGCCCCCCTCTTTCTCTGAAACCTGTGGAATTATTAGATTTTACTTTACCTGTAGAGTAACTAGCAGTACCCTGGCCCAATTGACTATAGTTTCATTCATTGGTATATTCATTATACTAATTCATTAAGCACTCGACTTACGTATATATTTCACTTACATGTTTTCTGGAGAGAATAAGTAAGAAAAAACTACTGAAAAACTGACATGGATGTATATCTTCAACTCTTACAATTTACATCTTAGGAGCCAAGTGTCTCTTGTGAGAGAAGGATATGCACTATTTCTGGAGCACAGATATAAAGAAGCAGGCCTTCTAGATGGAGGTGATCTGACTATGAATTATAGGTATTATAACCAACTTTTCTTCCATACCAATACCCCATGCCTCCAGAAATCTTAATAGGCTTTTGAGAGCCTCCATTTAAAGCTGGCTGCATAAAATGATCCTTTGATGAAAAGGGATTGAAACAAGGGTTAAAGTAGACATTGAAAGGTTATTGTAGAGGGCACATTGTTCATACAATCCTCCTTTAATATGTGTGGTGTGCACCTGCGATAAGATGATTCATTAGATAAGGCCTCACTTTGACAAGCTCCATCGTTCAACCCTCGGGGTAGTGATGGAACAATTCTGCACCCACCCAGTAAATATAACAAGGTCAGCATTTTTTCTGGGACTTAGATGGGGAGACTGAAGCTCAGGATGCATCTTTGTTTATGTTTTATGTAAAAAAAAATCCCTATAAAGTTTGAGGATACCGTTTTTGTTTTGTTTTACTGATCAGAAAAAAATGTAACCTTTGTCTCTAGTAAAAAAACTCAGTGACATAAAATTATGAGGAAGAAAAGAAGAACTTACAATTTGTGCTTTTTTGAATTGTAAGTCAAGAACTGTAGAATGAAACTTTATAATCACTGATATCCAGGGCTGTACCAGTCCATAAAACATCTACTGAAGTGTCTGGAATCAGCTTGAATTTTTCATTGTAGTAGTATCTCTTCTAATAACAGGTTTGTTTTTTGGTATAGAGTACCAAGTTAGCAGTAGTAATCTTAAACTATATTATTACACTTATTATAATGATTCTATTATAATACTATTTGCCGTGAAACAAATAGTCACATTACTTTTGTTACTGACAGATGAGAGGATAAAGCCAGTCAATGATCATGATTCAGGAAGGTACTTAAGAACATGAAGTCAATGAGATCACTCATGTGCTTAAAGTTAGGTGCATACCTTTCTGAACTGGGGCCATATTGCAGGACCAGAATGATATCAGCTTCAGTTAAGACAAATAAGCAACTCTGTAAATAAGCATGATATGATGAAACTTCCCTTTTAGTCATCTCAAAAATGTACAAATTATTGTGTTTAAAACACAGTATTAAAAGGCTTTTAAAAGACAACAGAGCCTCTTGAATTTGCACTAATGACTGGCAGATCCATTACAGGTTGCTAAATTTTGTGCTTTAATAAACAGTGAGCAAATAATCATATTAAATCAAAGACACTGTATTACAAAATATGCTTTGTTAATTTATTTTGACTAGTGTGGTATATTTTATGAACACTTTATTGCATACTAATAAATGGTATAGTTTATAAAAATAATGCAGTCTTGGTACTATAAGACTTCAGTGTAGATTTCTGTTATTAAATCTGTGCTTAGAAATGGGGAGTGACTGCTGTTTTTTTGGTGAGAATTATCAGGTTCTTGAACTAGCAAAGTGAGACGCAGCAACAATCTGCACACTTAAAATACCACATTGTTACATTCTTGTAATCTCTTCCCAAGATTGTATTAGAAAAGCAAAAGCGAAACCATTTTCAGTTTAAAAAACAAATTCCCCATTCTAACACCACCCCGCCCCCAGTCCTAAACATTTCTATTTCTTACCTTTCCTGGTAAACATTATTTATTTATCCTCAATATGTGCACTAACAAATTGCTGTCATGCAAAAGAAATTCATTTTTATCCAAAGATCAATCTGCCATAAGAATTCACCGTTTTCTCCATCTTCCACTCACCTGTCCTTGTGCATTAGTGACTAGTTGACCTGTGACCCCCTGAAGACTGGAGAGTGCATTGCCAAAGGCCTGTGAGCTTGCTATTGAGCCCATGGCTGCGGCTGCTGCAGCCGCTGCTGCTTGACTTGCCAGTGGATTATTAACCAGCTGAAAAAAAAAAAAAGAAAAGAAGAAAAGATCACGGTAAAACCACTGATGAGCGAGGAAGCACACAAAACACAGCGCTAAATGAATATATAAATGTTACAGTACTAACATAGGGGAATACTCCAGTTTATCCCCAGAGCTTAAGCACTTCTTCAGAGAGGTTTTTATTTCTGATGCACTGGTCCCTTTGACAATGAATGTATCTAAGAATCCCAGAGGAAATTCCATTGTCCTGAAGAACACAGTTGTCTTATTGTTCAGAGTTATGCTTGTATTTCCTTCTTAGGTGCATAATCTAGGTACCCGAATCTTGCATCTATGTGAAGTCAATGAAAGTTCAGTCTTTGACTTTAAAGGGAATGGGCTCAGACCTTAAGTTTGGCCATTAAGATTAGAAAGAAATCTTCTTGCTTAGTGTTACTTCAGCTCAACTATTGAACCCAAATATGAGAAAAACCCGCTGCTTCTACCGGTTTATACATTCAAGGAATATGTGTCAACACAAACACAAATCACAGTCTGGAACTTGACCCTATGATTAAGTTAAATGGATGTCAACTGAAAATGAATAACCATCTCCACAGCTTTCTATTTGCAAAACCATGGAAAATGTACTGATATAGTTATTTGTTTTTGCCTGTGAATAATTAATTCCAGGGTTCACGTACAATTCTCCAGCTGTCGGCATGTTTCAGTTCTTCTGCCATAATGACATGCTCAATATACAACATAGCATGCATAAAACATTTTCACTGATGGACCAATTTTCAAACGGTCATCTCAATAGGATGTCCAAATCCCACATAAGGACACTCTAAGCAACACTTGGGTTTGTAAAAGAACAATTACATGTTTAAATACAGAGGAAAGTGTCTCACTGGGGATTCAGATGTCTTATGGGAGACTGATACTAGTCGTATAAACCAAGCCACAAGTGCTAGGGAACGTTCTGGCGATGAAGAATTGTTGGAGAAACAGACTGGTACAAGAGATTAGACGGTATCTGTCAGAGACATGCTTTCTGGAATGGAACATCTCTGAACCAGATGAACAGCTGGTTCAGGTGTTAGCCTAGAACTTGGGAGACCCACGTTCAATTTCTTGCTCTGCCACAGCCTCGGGCAAGTCACTCAGCTTCTCAGTGCTTTAATCCCCATCTGGAAAATGGGGACAATAGCACTTCCCTATCTCACAGGGGTATTGTTAAGATAGACATAAAAGAGCGTGGTACACTATGATGATGGGTGATCTACAAGAAGGGAAGGAGGATTCACTCTGCACCAAGAGGGAAGATACCCTGATGGTGTTAAATTCCTTCAGGCAAAGAGGGAGGAAGCATAAGGGATTGGGAAGGCTGTACTGTACTGTGGGAAGGAGGTGAAGAAAATGATCTTGGAAAAGGTAGCAAAAAGAGGTCAGGGCATGGACCCGTAGGTGCTGGAACTAGGGATGCTGAGGGTGCAGCAACAGCCCGTGGCTTGATGTGGTTTCCATTATATACAGAGTTTACAGTTTGGTTCAATGGCTTTCAGCATCCCCATTACACAAATTGTTCCAGCACCCCTGCATGGACCTGAGCCTTATTTGTTTGTTTAGATCCCAAGACTGGAATCCCCTTCTCCTCCCCAATTCTGAAGAGACACCCAGTTACACAGCCCCCAAACTGTTCTAGTGGGTTGAACAGAAAATGCCATAGATGAGAAAATGTATGATGATAAATCCTGTTTAGCCTTCATTCTGTTTTTATGTATATTTGAATAAGGTTTATTCAAAACAAAACAAAACAAAACAAAACCCTTTTGTAACAACAAGTACACGATCTATTCTGGTCCTAGATATGTGCCCCAAAAATATGTTCAGGAAGTAAAAGGGATATAGAATTGGGTTTTTTACCATCCTATCTGGAGTAAAAAAAAAAAATCTCTCAAACAGCTGGAATACTGCTGCTAGGAACACTGAGCTAAATTCTGCTGATGTATCACATGAGGCCTTAATCCACTATGCAGTGGGTTAAAAGTATGTATAATGAAGTTTCTTATCAGCATTGAGGATATATCGTTTCATTTTTTAAAATCATTTCCACAGATATGTGGGAGCAGAATATAGACAACTTGCCTACTTTAGTAAATTATATTTATTCACTTTTACATTTTCTCATCTTCATCTGAGAATGCAGAGATAGAAAAGTAGGTTATTTATTATGATTCATATTATTGTAGAGCCTAGGAACCCCACCCCTGGACAAGGATCCCATTGTACTAAGCACTGTACAAACCTAGAAAGAAAAACAATCCCTGCCCCCAAAGAGTTTACAATCTAAGTATAAGACAAAAGACAACACATGGATACAGACAGCCCGATGTGGGAGTACAAGGCAACAATAAGACAATATTGCTCAGGATGACAGGCAGTCGTCCTCAGCACACTAGAGGAGAGTTTTAAGGAGACATTTGAAGGTGGATAATGAGTTGGTGCTGTGCATGTTTACAGAAGCACATCCCATGTGAGAGGGGTAGCAAAGGAGAAAACACAAAGTTGTTTGTTTGAAAATTTAACAAGTGGGCGATGGGGGCTGGCATCATGGAGCTATTGGACGCAAGAGTCAAACTTCTGATACTGAATGAGAGACAATACGTCAACTCTCGCCTCCAATCAGTCCATGCAGGGATCATGACACCTGTGGCAGAATATAGAAGACTGATACCGTATTTGGAGCAGCTGTACTTTGTAATGTTCTGAGACACATAATACAATAGAATAATGTGCCTGTTTCATTTAGCTTTACCCCTAAGGATCAATCCAAATCTTTGTGCCTGCCCTGTAGATAATGGTGTGATAATGGTGGAGAAGTTGGATAAGTAAGTGGGGAGACCATGATAAATGCTGATTCATCAAAACCAAGTTTTCACAGGAAGATTCCAGTGGAATCTTCACTGGGAAGGGGAATCGATAAAGGTGTGTTTGTCTTTCCCAAAAGGTTGGCCTACTTGCCTGGGATGTGGGAGGTTCAAGTCCATGCTTCAAATCAGGCAGATCAGGGATTTGAACTTGGGTCTCCCACATTCTCAAGGGAGTACCCTAATCACCAGGCTATTTGGGGGGGCTTGGTCTTGTTTTTTGTGAAACATTTCAAAAGGTCTCTTGTTTTGTCTTGATGGGAATGGCAACAAATTCCAAAACCTCACTTTGTTTCCACAGGATGGAAAATCTGCTTTCGGACCAGGTTTATAAGGTTCTACCAAATGTGAATAAGAATATCCCAACCTGCCCCTAAATCAGATTTTAAAATAATAGATTTTCCTTTGAATATTTTCAGGAGCTGTTGCAAGCTGTTGATGGGAGATTCAAACTTTCACAAACGGATTCCTTCTAAACTTTGATGCAAATTGGGGATGGAGGACTCAAGTTTATCCTAATTATTTGGACAACAGGATAACATCTGACATATTATACCTTGCTCTAATTTTAAAATAACACCCATTAGCCTCTTCCAACTCCGGCTTGAGAGATTTCTGCTATTTCTGAATGCAGACGTTAGCACTTGGGAGCACTTATTGATAGAAATATATTATGAAAGATCCCATTAAAGGACTCTTCAGCATTAGTTTCAGTTTTTAAATAGTGATTTAATTTAGAATGCTGAGGCTCTTCAGAGCTGTCACTTCCAGTGCCTGAGTTTCTGCTTCTACTCAAAGCAGCAGCTGTAGCAGCAGGTCATGGAGAGCTTACTTTAAAATGACAGGCCTAACTTCTGAAGAGTGCCCCAGTGCCTGTTAATGAAATTATCTTGAAGTTCTTATGAGGAGGAGCCCTGTAGTATCTGAGTTGCTTCCATACATTTTCCCAATGTCCCAACCTCTCAGAAAGAAAAGTCTATGGATCTGATTCTGAGCTCTCTCTTACACTAGGGTAAATCAGGAGTTACTCCACTGAAGTCAATGGAACTACATTATTAAAAGAATGCTGTAAAATTAAGAGAGTAAACTGTAATTTCAAAATCAAAAACTGGTACTCTTCTGCAGTACATTTTGTAGTGTTTGGAAATACTCATTAAAAAGTGCATTTAAAAAAATATGTGTTGGTGTTGTTAGCACCAGCTTCTTACTCAACAGCAACACGTGCCTACTCCTTGTGGTGGCAACATGTGCATATTCCCTGTGATGGAGTATTTTTTCCAGTAATGTGGTGTCTGAATGAATTTATCAAGAAAAACTGAG
>NW_020664530.1:747244-756632 GCF_002925995.2 Terrapene triunguis | reverse complement strand
GGGGGTTTGAGTGCCGAAAAGCCGGACATGTCCGGGAAAAAGAGGACGTATGGTAACCCTAGATAGCATGTACACTCATTTGACTTTTCTTTTCACTCCAAAGTGTTCATCATAGTGTACGCTCATTCCACTGCACTGGTAAACAAAGGTGAAATTCTACTAAGTAAAGTAATGCCTCTTTAACAAATATTAAGATGAATGCAAATAGTTTGATTAATGAAACGAAAAACCAAGACATTTCAGGACACTGAGGAATAGTATCAAAAACTAGGCCTGTCAACTTTATCGTATGATCACTTTATGTAATATCAATAGATGAGGAGAATAAGGACTTGTGGGTTTTTCAACGTATTTGTAGAAAAGGGTGAAGGGTGAGGAGACTTCACCTGAATGCAGCATTGAAGGAGTGGGTACATTATAAAGTAACAGCTTGAATGGTTATGCTACAAAAGCCTGCTTGTTTGCTAGGTGGGCTTTTTAAACGCTCACATTTCTGGTCACTACCTAAAACTGAAATTACCGTAGAAACTTCATAGGCCTGATAGCCAATGATGTAACCTTGATCTGGTACATTCACATGCAATTTTGCCAGTAAAGTGCATCTGGCAATAAAATATCCAACCACTGAAAGGTATTTATTTAAAATAATGAACAATCCTTGCTTTATTAGAGAGATGGTACCCAACCAAATCGTGGATCTGAACATCCCCAGAGCTTGGGATGAGTTCAGAAATGACTCTCAGTAAGAACTTTGTGGCAGACTCCTATCTGTACTGTCAAGAAGTTTGAATGTGGAACTGAAATTTCTGGCTCAAGGCCATCACTAGTTTATTACAGTGACGCCTGCTCTTGTAGCACTGCCATAGCTGAAGGCCATTTGCATTTTATGCCAGGGCTCAGAAATTTTTTGTGACCTTGAGAGCACACTGAAAGACTCACCTATTTTCCCATGTTTTTTTTTTCCTAGGGGAAGGATGTAAGAAAGGGTTTGATTAGGGTTGACTGGGTTATGGAACAGATGAATGGGAAGAGTTTGTTTTAGGGTTGGCGTGGCCTTTTTATGGAAGTTCTGCTGCTGTCTTCATTATTGTTATTACCCACATCATCATTGCTTTACTAATCAGTATATCTTTAATAATAACTCACACATTTATAGTAACGATATCATTATTCATATATCCTCAAATACCTTAAACAGGTAGGACAAAATTTTTCAAACCTCTGAAGCCTAGGTAGAGGGGTGGCTTCAGAGCCTGAGCTCCAGTCCAATCCACAACTTCAAAGCACTGTCTAGTCTGCTATTTTTAGAGCACTAGCGTGAGCCTTGCTAGCCCGGGTGTGTCAACCCAGGCTGGGAGGCTTGCTCATGCTTGCTCCAAAATGCTGTGTAGACATACCTTTGATGTTAGGCTCCTAAATAAAAGTAACCTGATTCGCAGAGGTACTGAGCAGCTGCCACTTCCTTTGAAGTTGTGTGACTTCCATTGACTCTGCTCCCAAATATCTGACTAGAGCATAGATTTATATTTTTAATTTTTTTTAATATACGTGGCACTAATACTTTGCAACCTGGCTCCCTGTAAAATCTAAAAATCTCTGATAGAATCTCATAAAGACACTATAGGTTGTCTCAGCTTAGTCCTTGTGAGGCACCTCAGTGTCACAGGGATGAGCTCCAGATAAATTTTTGTAGAAATAATAATAATTAATAATTAATAATAGCAACACTCAGCATTTGTAGAGTTTTACAATCATACATTTCAAACCTGGGTGCCAAAGCTTACTTCACCTTTTGGCTCCTAAACAAAAGTAGCCTCATTTTCAGAGGTGTTGTGTGTATATAGATACACTGACCTCAAGAGAAAATTATTGATCAGCACAATATGTAAATCTAATTAATTAAATAAAATAAATTAAATGTACAAAAAGATACTCTAGTCTGACATTTGGGACCCCTGTACATTTTAAATCCTAGCAAAGTCAGTGGAAGCTATTTTTGTTCTTTTTAAAAAATCCTTTCTTGGATTTTGTATAATGGGATAATTACAACATTTTATGTTTCTAAATGAACAATGGTGTAGACTGTCTAATAAAAAGGTTGTCATACAATTTAAATTTGCACTACTCTTTGAAGATAAACTCTTGCTAGGTAAATGTTGGAAGCAAACCTTTTTTCCACCCAAATCTGAAAACAATCTGTCAACACTTGTTATTTTTAAAAATGTCTGAATAAAGATTTACATGATAGGCCTATAACTATACTATATATCTATACTGCTAAAGTCCATCAAGGGAAACATATACATTTTAAAATTGTTTGAATTTGTATTTTCAAGTTACTGTAGACAGCAACAATTCTGTACAGGCAAAACAGACATTTAAACATATGCACATATCTATAAAATATTTATATGTAAATACACATTCAGATATATGCAATAGCATAAATGGTAGAGATTGGGTATTGAAATATCTGAAGGCACAGACTTGCTAGGGACCTTTAAAATATCTGGTTTTCACAGATACTTAATCTGCTCATTATATACAATTATTGTGGCTGGGATATTTGCTTTCCAAATCTACGCTGAATTGCCTATCAGGAATAAATACTGATAGTGGTATTGCTGATGTGACATGACTTGATTCAATGCAAAGCGACACGACCTGAGGTGCTGGAGAGAACACAGCTCTCATGTGCATCCTGGTATCACTTATGCAGCATGGACATTGGAGTATGCCTCAAAAATGACCAAACTATCTTTATAAACAAGGTGTAGAATGTCTAATGTGGTCAAATTGGAACCATAACCCCAAATCCACAACCTGAGTTTATGCTATCAAAAAAGCTGTGTATGTGATATCAACAGCAAAGCAGTTAAACAACAGGCACCATTCCCACAGCTCTTCACCCTATTATAGATATGAATGATGAAGATGTGCATGAACAGGGAAGTGAATGGACGCCATTCCAGCCACGTTGATCTCTGCTTCTTTAACATAGAAGAGAAAAGAGGAGAAGGGGGATTGGGAAGAGGAATACTATTTGAATCCAGTCCTGCAAGGCGAGCTGAGGGTCCTCGGCCCCTCTCAGGACTGACTACGCCTTATGTTTGACAAATAGAAAAGAATGAAACTAGAAAAGAAAGTAAATATATATCTTCAGGCAGCTACATGGATACTGAAAGAGTAAGAAAGCAGTTAGGAATAGTAGCTGACAGAATGCCTTAAAATGACAACATTGGGCACCTACCTCCAATAATGTAAGTTCCTGGATGTCTAAATTTACTTATTTGTTACAGGCCAAACCTTCATCCGGGTAAACTGGTGTGGTTCCATTTATGTTACTAGAGCTGCATTCTTTACCCCAGCTAAGGATCTGGCCCTTTAAGGTTAACCACTCTCTTCAAAACCAAATTTCCTCCTTACATGTGGCATAAACTTACTGTAAACATAAGAAGTCTGACTCTCCCCTGACTTACAGGGGTTTTTACACCAGTGTAATTCCACTGACTACAACGGAATGACTGCTTATTTACACCAGTGTTAGTGAGAGCATTAGGACCAAGGTACGTACCACAATTCTATACTTTTCTGAAGTAGTTGACATACATAGTAGGAATATATGCTAAGGGAATCTCCTAAACTTTCTGAAGAGGGTAGAATCACTTGAATTCAACTTACTGCAGTTCCTTGATTCCTAAGCTGGTCTATTTTAGAATGATTTATCAAGCTTCTGAAAGATTCTTTCTACTCAAGAAAAATGGTTACCATAGGGCTCCCTTGTTACCAAAAAATGAATCCTCATCAAAAGGAAATTGCCATCTGTCCTCCTGGATAAGAGGCTGGCACTCGAGTCTCAGCAATCTGGCTGTAGCAAGGTGTCACACAAGAGACACAACAAATTAATCCTTTTAATCTAAATCATTTATTTGCCTTTAATTTAAATGTACAAATGGGATGTCTACATGTAAATTTGATCATTTGCAGGCACAAGTGATAATGTGCCAAAAACGATGTGGATGCAAATAGAGGCCACACTGAGAAAATGTCATCCTTTATGTCTAGATATCTGAGTAAATCTTTCTGAAATGTTTTGCCTTGTAATACAACTCATTATTTAAATACACACACACTCTGCACTATTTCATTGAAGACTGGTTCACAAAGCAGAATATTATGGAGAATCCAGGATTCTTCTCTCCTTTGCACGTGTGTGTGTGTGTGTGTGTGTGTGTGTGTGTGTGTGTGAGTGAGTGAGAGAAAGAACTTCCATTTAATTTATATGGACATACCTGTATAAATGAAATCTACAAGAAAGTCAGACAATGTCCTGGTTTAAGATTATAAACTGGATGATGTGATGAGATCTTTGCTACTTTTTCCACTCTTGGAATATAACTTTTATAATGTAATAATCTCACATAATGGACCTGCTACCATATAAGCCAATGGGAAAACTTCTGTTGACTTCAACAGGAGCAAGATCACACTCTAACACTAGAGCTGTGGGGAATCTGTCCCTTTTATCTGGCTTCAACTCCAAATTCAGGTTCACCAAAATTCACATACTTATTTTTGCCAAACCTGGGACAAGATTCAAACACACTAGGGATACGTTTTGAGTGCCCCGTAGGCCAATTACTGGTAAAGATAGGGGCCAACCAAAAAGTTCTCATCTGATTCGAGATCCTTACTCCCTCAAAGCTGGAGTGTATTTTGGATTTGACGCAGTTCCTTGTGGAATCTGCAACTCAGTCTCTCTAATTGAATAATTTCTCAGGTTACTCCTGGGGACATTCTGCACCCCTCCTACCCCCCCAAAAAAGAAAAAAAAATTCTGCACACAATATTTTAAAATTCTGCAAAATTCTGAAAATTTTATTTGTCAAAATAACACTACATAATCATGCCAGTTTCAATTATTTTGGTAATTTATTTCAAAATACCTGTCAGCAAGTATGTCTGTAACAATACAGGTACATAAAAATTCCCCCAGGAGTAGAGAGTTAACGAAACCCCTATGACAACCTAGTTCCTGTTTCTCTGTCCCCTTCCCCCATGCACTGTGCCAAGCCGGGGGGACGGACACCCACAACCCCTGCCCCCTAGAGCCCAGCCACAGTGCCCCCCCAGCCAATACACCCAAAACCCCTCCCCCCCAGAACCCAGTCAAGGGGCCCCCGACCCAGATACCCGCACCCCCTTCCTCCCCCCCCACGAGCCCAGCCATGGTGTCCCCCAGCCAATACACCCAAAACCCCTCCCCCCCAGAACCCAGTCATGGGGCCCCAACCCAGATACCGACACCCCCCCCCCCCAGAGCACAGCCGTGGGGTCCCCCGGCCCAGATACCCATACCCTCTCCCCCCGATCCCAACTGTGGGGCCCCCCCTTGCCCAGACACCTGCCCCCTGTCCTCCCAGAGCGCAGCTGTGCCCAGACACCCACCCTCTTCCACCCCAGACCCCCAGGATCCAGAGGGAGAAACAGCCTGATGCTCAGTCCCAGGCTTGCACGGAGTTCCCTGCGCATCACCCGCTCCTTCCCTCAGGATATGCGGGGAACTGCAGCTGCCAGGAACCCTCTAGCTCCCGCCCTCTCCCCACAGCAGTGTCTTCTATGTGCGAGCTGGGCTCTGCCGGGTCCAGCAGTCCCTAATGGTGGCCAGCAGCACTGCAGCCCATTTCTGTGGGGGGAAAGGAAATTCTGCATGCACAATGCTAATTTCTGCAAAATTCTGCATTGCGCAATGGCGCAGAATTCCCCCAGGAGTATCAGGTGCTGAGCTGCTGCCCACAAGACATACCCACAGGAGCAAAATTAAACAAAAACTTTACCTGGTGTCAAAGACATTAAAAGGCCTATCTCCAAATTCTGGTTTTGGGTGGAAAGTGTGCAATTTGGTGGGAAACCAGTTGAAACTCAATTTCTGCTGAACTTTGCTTTGAATTTTTGGATTCATTCAAATCTCAAAATTCAGAACAAAACTTGAGAGGCATGAACCCACACAAAACAAAACTGACAAAAGGGTTTGCCCGAAGCCCTGTGAATGAAAATCACAGTCTGATTAAACACATATAAGAGCCAAGCTGTGGCTACCACAGAACATGTGACCTGAGTGAAGGCAGGGAGAAAGGCGAGGATGCTGGGAATTCCTTCCCTGAGTAATATTCTGAGGCAGGATGCAGCCATTGTTTAGTTCAGCCAAGGTTGTATAGAGAGGGTTGGGTAGATGACCTTTCTCTGCCTCCTATACATTGGATAATGCCTGGGGAACATCTGCTCCTCGATTTCCAAAGATGGAGCAATGAAGGCCTATAAGCATGTTCTCCCCCAATATCAACAAAGGCATTACATGATTGCCTCTGCCGTACACAGGTATAATGCCTCCAGCCACTGCCTCTCAGATGCAGCAACATCCTGTTGCCTCCACCTCTTGAAGCTTTAGTTTGGCTCTAACTATAATACAGGGTGTTCACATATTGGAGAGTATATTAAGATGCCCTGAACAGAGACAGGATTAATTATAACACAGAAAATCCACAGCTTCTGCACACATACATGGATGGATATGTGATCCTCATCAACAGCAATCTCAGTACATAAAGGTACATGTAAAATGATACTGAGTGTAAATCTATCATGACAATGACCTTCCCCACCACAATTTTCTACAGAAGAAATGCCGAAGGGTTAATGCTGTAATGGAGCCACGTACAAAATGTTTCTGCAGAGAACCCTCCTTCTCACTTCCATCTGATCTGGTGTCAGCAAGCAACCTGCTACCAAAATGAGCTGTAAGTCCTGACACAGATGCAGCACAGTCAGAGCTCTATTAGGCATGCTGGACGGGGCTGTGGCTGGCTCAGTTTCATCCCTTAATAGTAAGGTAATTCCAGGTGGAGTTTTGTTAATGTTCTTTTGAGAGGTACACAGAACACAGTTTACCAGCTATTCTAATTCTATCAGTGTTCCTAGAAGCTTAATATTTTTTGCACAACCGTATCTATACCCTATATCTCCCCTAAGAGCTGTATTCTTTTTTTCATTCACTGTTTTATCCTTGGGCTTTTTCTCCATTTTATTCCTTTACTCTGATCTCCTTTCTCTCATCTACTTTCCTGCAGTCTTGGACCTGATGACAAATTAAGTTTGCCATCTAGGTGTTCAGTAAAGACAGCATTAAATCTGTGTTCATAAGGATGTGGTGTTGCCATATTAATTCCTAATTAATTTAAAAGCTGTATATGTATACATTTTACATTTGCAAAATTAAAATGCCATCTAATGATTTGGTCACATGTACAGCATGAAATTTGACAATAGCAAATGGAAATACTGTTCAAGGTACATACAGCAACCGTTTGTTGCAATCTAGGACTTTGCTACAGTATTAACACTGTGCTACATGCACAACTTCACGGCAACAAAGCAGATAAAACTGAGATCCGCTCACTCCAAAAGCACAATCTCCTACCATTTGAGGTAAAGAACAACTGCTATTAGCAGTACAAAAATATGACATACAAGGATGAGTTGTAGAAAATTTGCCATAAAATCCCTACTCCAAGGATCTTACAATCTAAGGCCACTATCCTGCAAAGACTCTTAAAGTTAATCATGTGCATAAATCTTTGCAGGATCGTATCCTAAATATGAGGCTTGTTCTAGCATTATTTTCTGATTGTGTTTAGCTGACAGTCAAACAGACTGGATACATTTAAAATCTAATGATTTCATGCCAGAAGTAAATTATTTTTTGTGATCTTAAGGCAGTCACATGGGGTATAAGTCATGGCAAATTATGGGCCCATGTCTCTCTCTGTCTTGTACGATGTCGAACACAATGTCTGCACTTCAGAAATAATACGTAAGTTATTCTGTATTTGTTAATGGCTGACAGCACAGATGAATGAAATTATAATTATCATTTATAATAATTTCAGCTGTGTGCACTACCAGAGAAGATCTACTCACAGACATTCACGCAACAAATTCTGCTACATGTGCAAAACTACCTACCATCTTTTTCTGCAGCAGCTCAGCTAACAACCTGAAAAGCTGTAACTTTTTCATTAAATCCCACATTATTGCCTTATTGTATATAGACTCTTGTTCTTCCATAAGGCACTGTCAGTAGATAGATAGATGAATTTCTTCATGTTCTAAGTATTTTCTACTTTTATCTATTGACCAGATTCACAAAATATTTATGGTCCCTTCAGGCACTCTTTGTGCGTTACAAAACAAAGGATTTTTGTGATAAAAATAATATAAGTTCCAACCTTCTGAGGCCTGATTCTGATTTCCCTCACACTGGAGTAAATCTGGAGTAATTCCAATGAAGTCAGCAGAGTTACTCTAGCTTTAAACAGGTATAAATGGGATCGGGATCAGAATCAGGCCCCTTGACTTCCTATACATACTACAGATTTTATATAATAGGATGGCATTTTCATTTAAAATTCTGGAATCAGCTGATTACACTGATGTTTTACTTGAATCAAGTTTTCCCAATGTAAAACCAGCCTCTTTTCACACTTATGTCAGTGTAAATTAGAAATAATTCCAATGAAGTCAAAAAAGATATGCCATTATATAACCAGTGAGAGACGTGACTCAGGCCCATTGGGTGAGATACTCCTCCTTGTTCTGGTCCCTTTTATGCTGGGTAAAAGAGCTGGAGCAGCATAAAGGGGTTCTAAAAGCCCCATTTCCAGTTGGGGAACGATTCCCTTTGGGCAGGCACTGCAGAAGAGGGCCAAAAGGCTGTCCACTGTGGACCCCTTTGCAAGCACTGGTGTGAGGGGAATGCCAGAGGTGGGGCTGGGGCAGGAGGGCCATGAATCATAGAATATCAGGGCTGGAAGGGACCTCAGGAGGTCATCTAGTCTAACCTGCTACTCAAAGCAGGACCAATCCCCAGACAGATTTTTGCCCCAGATCCCTAAATGGTCCTCTCAAGGATTAAACTCACAACCCTGGGTTTAGCAGGCCAATGTGCAAACCACTGAGCTATCCTTCCCCCCTGGCTAGACATTCCAGGTAGCCTGGGGAAGCTGCTATAACTTACAAGTCGGATACGAGGGTAAGTCAGTGGGGAATCTCACTACATGTATCAGCAGGGGGTCACTGTCACATGGACCACAAAAATACTTCTCCCTAATTTACAGTCCATGTGTACTTCTGCATATTTCTGCATCCTTGTGGATGTTTTTTGGCTTGATTCGAATAGTATCCTACAGACTAGTCCTTAAAAAGAATCATGCACAAGCAGATTCTAGTCCTTTAAGAAAGAAAATATTTGAGAGGCATTATACCTATAAATATCACAAATAGTTATTATCTCCCTATGGATTTCACTCTTAGAAACCTGGACATAGAAGAA
>NW_020664530.1:602691-747234 GCF_002925995.2 Terrapene triunguis | reverse complement strand
CTCGGGCCACTGCAATTATGCTTGCAAGAGCTAAATAAAGGCAGGCTTTGGCAGAAAAAGACATTACTTATATATACACAACAGTAAAAATGCTTCCCTTAGAATATAGTACATGCACCCATTTCCACTCTCCAAACTGAGAGCAGAACACGGTCCTGGAAAAACCTCAAGGTAACATTTTGAAAATAAGGCAAATGACTCCTATTGTGAGCATATAATGCCCTTTCCAAATCCCATTGGCCATGATTTTATCTCAAACTATTTCAGTGCTTAACTCTAGTTTTCTGCAGAAGGTAAGGGGCGAAATTCAGATGTAGTGTTAACAAACACAACTCAGTTGACTTCAAAGGAGCTGTACCCACTTTTACCAGGTTCAAACTTCAGCCAATAACTGCAGGGAAGATCCCTGGAATTGGGCTAAACAATCACTTATTGGATGGGTTTGGCACTGCAAAGACTGTGGTAGTATTAGCTATATTTTGATTGAACGGAAAATGCAGGTACAGTCTTTTCCCATTTAATTACCTTCCCTTCCCCAACACTGATTAGCAAAGTCTACTATCTTCCTGATTAATATGTAGATGCAATTTATATGCTGTTCAAAGAACAGAAACCGAGGCCACAAATAAAGAAGAGGCAGGTGACATACACAACCCCACTAACTTTACATTCTCAACCACATGAGGCCACATTGCCCATCAGCCAACCCATAACAAGATGCTTGAGGACCCAAGTTCTAGAACTGGCAGATCTATATACATGGTGTATTACTGGGAAACCAATGATTTAATGTTTTCTTATATAGCATCCATCTTTAGAAAAGTAAAAGTTACATTATAAGCTAATACAAAAGTTGTTTCTCTTGCATGACTCTAAGAGCCATGTTTTCTGCTGAGCCCACCTTGCACTGGCATAGCAGAGAGAGGTGATTGCCAGTTATGACTCCCTTCTTCTCTCTCTGGCCTCTCGGGACCATATGCCAGTTGAAGATTACAGGTTGTCCAGCTATTGTCACTGTACCAATGGCTTCAGGAGCCATCTCTGCCAGCTTTACACCTCCCCACACAGGGGTAACCCCAGTCAGGGCTTTATGGTAGATTTCCCTTCCCTCTGTGCCATACGAGAGGTGCAAAAGGAAATAGAGCAGGGCCACAAATTCAGCTCCAAATATCTAACTGGGCCTGATTTTCATCTCAGTTAAACTGGTGTAAACCCAGAATAATTCTTAACAGACTTACTCTGGGTTTACACCAGTGTAACTGAAGTCAGATGTAGCCCTCTGCTCTTCCATTCAATGGTACACACAAACTCTAGAAATGGATTTCCTTTCTAAGAACCATGGATCAGTGTAAGTAGATGCAACTGCATGGAAGTCAACAGAATTGCACCCACTTACTGTGGGCTGGAATTTGACTCCTTGACAATAGCTACTGCAAAATTCATAGATATTAAAGCATGTTGGAAACAGAATACTTTATACAGTAATTACAAGTTCAGTTCTCAGTAATTTACACTAGTGAGAGTGAAAACATCTTTTCATTGGTGCCTGTGAACATCTTCTCACTGGCATTTGGGAAAGCAACACAAGCCTTTCACTGAGTTCATTTAAAAGGAAAATTCATGGTTAGAAAATTAACATTTAAAGTGTGAATATGAAAAACTTTCCATACAGTGAATCTCTATGAACTGTGTTCAGACACCACACTGGAAGAGGGACAGTCTTGTGATAAAAGCACTTGCCTAAGGCTCCAGAAATTAGATGCAGTTCCCAGATCTTCCACAGACTTCTTGTCTGACCCTGGCTGAGTTACTTTAATCTCTTTGTGCCTCGGTTTCCCATCTGTAAAATAGGTATAAGAATGCCCCCTTTCTCCCACACTTTGTATTTCTTGTCTATTTAGATTGTATCTTTGGGCTAGACTACATACACTTGCCCCCAAATAACAAAAGGCATGCAACAAAACGAATTTCGTTATTTCAGTGCAGATCTGTATGTGGGCCAGCCCTTAACATGCACTGCACAGCACTTGGTAGAAGGGGTCCCCATCTTGACTGGGGCCCCTAGGCAGGCACTACCTGAATACAAATAATAAGTATAAGCAACATCAATGGAGGGCATGTTTGTACGGAGAGGGGAGTGGGTGGGTTAGCACCCAAGAAATTAGCAAAAGTTGGTCATCTAATAGAGATGGACTTTAACTAAAACAAACAAACAAAATTGTAATGAAAATTGGAACTGGACGTTTCAAAGTGGTTTCCTAAAACAGGAGGGTGCCTATTGGAGGCTGCACTGTATTTCACATATGATAGACTTCAGTCTGTACTACACATGTCTGGATCAGCTGCTGTTTATATATAATTGATTTCACTTTGCTGATTTATATGTTATCGGAACCTCCTGAATAAATGAAAGCCTTGTATTCTCTCGGAGGTTGTTACCTGACAACATAAGTATATTCTCCAGAAAATACTAATTTTACCATTAACAGACCAGACACTTGTCATGAGATAAATCAGCTGTTCAACTTGCCACTGAATCTTTCTACCCACACTGAATCCTTTCACTTCTTCTGGCTCTTTGTTTATTGCAATGCTTCCGGTAAATATCAGACACAATACCTTGATTTTATCAACCTAGATGTTTATAATGAATTATCCTTACTCATACTACGCTATTTAAGCTGTAGAACTATTGTTGTACCTCATCATGCAGAAAAGACCACACACTTTATAAATGAGCCTCATCACACAGCTGTTACAAGTAACAGAAAGTCAGAAAAAAATTCAAATAACCCACAACAGCCGAACTGCAGAGTGTCACAAAACCGTTTATAATTGGCACTAACTGGCACTCAGGTTTGTAGCCACAGCAGAGAGCTGGGATTGAATGATTATAGAGAATGAGGCATCCTCCCTCACAATGGTTTCTCCAGAAAAGGGGTAGTGCTGATTTAGCAGAGGAAGGGGACTCTACCACTTTCCCTACTGTGTCTGTTCTGTGGATAGAGGACTTCATTCTCCACTGGGCTGATTCTGTCTCCCACCAGTTATAGTGCAGTGTAACTTCACTGATTTCAACGGAAGCATGGTGACCCCACTCTGTAGATTAGCAGCAGTGCTGTAGGGGCTGGCCCTGCTGCCAGAGCCCTGGGGATGGGCACGCAGAAGAAGCTGACCATCTCTCCAAACCACAGCCATCCCACAGCCCTGGTTGGCAGGAGAGCTGGCAATAAAATCCTGCCCTTACTTCCCCCTGCCAACTATCCTGCAGTGGGAAGATGGATTGCCATTGGAGAAGGGACTGTGCAGGTTGCAGGAGATGGCATGTAGGAGATGAACTAAGGGCTGGGGGACAGGCCCAGCAAGCAACTGAGCATGGGATACTTGTAATCTGGCATCACATGTAAGAATTGACCAGAGCCCAAGGGGAAGGAGGTCCCTGAATCAGGGACCGAGGAGCTGAGACGGGAGAGGAAGTTGAAACTGTTTGATGGATGAAGGTAAAGTTCCCTTCTGGCCTGTGGGATTTATGCCCTACTCCTTTTATTGGGCTCTGAAATAAGACTGATGTTCTATACATGCTAATAAAGGTGCTTGGATATATTTGTGTAGAGTGAGGACATAGACATAAAGAGCCATGCTTTAAGGAGCAACTAGAGAACAACTCCCTAACCAGGAGGTTTCTACCTTATTAAGCTCCCCGCTGCAACACATCTCGGTCATCTCTGGCAACTGGGGACCAGAAACTCTACAACCACTTCACAATCTGTGTGTTGGAGCGATTTCTGCCTAATCGAAGGTTGTAAGAGCTTGGAACAACCTAGTACAGAGGTCCTCTACCGCAGCAGTGACTCCTGGCTTACATCAATGTCAGTGAGATAAGAGTCAGGCCCCATGATTTTACATCCAGCAACTTAAAAATATGAATAAGTAGATAAACAAATGAATAAACAATATAATAGAATACCCACAAAATAATACAAAGGGGGGAAAGCCGTGGTTCCTTCACCTGGGGAAAATGTAAGCAACTCTATATCAAAAATATCTTGGAAGCAGAACTATAAAAAGTAATAGCAGCAAGAGGACAACAAACAGAAAATATTATAAATAAATAATTCACATTGGGACCAGTCCCTGTATGAAGCTGATTTTAATAGGAATTGAGGGTGTTCAACATCTCCAGAAGTTGCTCAGTATCTTGTAGGATTGAGTCCTGAAAGGGCAAGAATATATATGTGTGAAAGAACGGCACAAGGGCAAATAAAAATCCTTCTGTGCTCACAAAGCATATTAGATGCAGGTTGCTCTATAAATTTTAACTAAAGAATAACAGCCTAATATAGGCCACTACCTAATATAGCAGATCTGATATATCAAAGAAAACACAAAAAACATATTGTATGTACATTTTGGGAAAGTTCCCATTATCCAAGCGGAACACAAGTAAAAAATATTATATAGAGATTAATCTTACCAAAGAGAAAGAAAATTACAGGACTTGAATTATACTTACCAACGCAAAGCACCACTGAGCAAATAAAAGAAATAACTAATTTTAACACATCAACATTTGGTGGGAAAGGGAGGGAAGAACATAAAGAAAGAGGCAGCATCACAGGAATGACTATAGGAATAATTATTTTAAATCAGACTCTCAATATACAACATCATAAAAACACTAAATCCTGGGTTAGGGACAGAAGAGAGAAAAATATGGATACATCAAAACAGTCATGTATTTCTGACATTTGTCTGAATATCATGCAGCCTATACACCTATCCTGCTGTGTGAAGGATCTAGGGGAAAAGATGATAGGCATATATAAGTCAACTGTGTAAGAGATGAGCCTTTAATCTATATGCAGGGATCTTAAAAGCATTCAGAATAAATTTACACACTTTTTTGCTAGTGTTATTTTTAGTTTTACAAAATAGCGGGATAATTATTCTAGGCTATTTTACATTAGAAAAGAAGAAAAACGTGTGGTAATGCATCGCTAAAATCTACATCCTGTTTAAAAATAGCCTTTAAAATAAATACAATGTGCCTGTGTCACTGTTACCAAGATAGCTGCTAAGGCTGGTCGGGAATTTTTTGACTCAACCTTTTTTGTCAGAAAATGCAGATTCATCAAAACCATTTGTGGGACAAGATCGGTTTTGATGTATTTTCCATTTCATAAAAATTTTGAAGGAACAGTTTTGTAGTTGTTGCACTGTTTTGTTTCGACAATTTTCAAAACTGGGATGAAATTATTATTTATTTTGAAATCTGAATTAATTTATAGTAAAAAAAGTCAAAAAAATTAAAAGGGCGGAATAAAAAGTTTCAAAATAATTGAAACTAAACATTTTGATTGATCCAGTCCAAAAATTATTTTGCATTTTTGGTTCACAAACATTTTTGAGACTTCAACTTTTATGCTGATTAGGGCTGGGAAAAGTGTTCAAAATCTTGGAAATGCTCATGGGATAGGAAATCCTTCTTCCCTCCCAGCCTGCCTGTCCCATTTCTAGTCTCTCTGAATGCATCCCCTCGTGTTTTAGGTCTTGTGCCTTTACCTATCTTGAGGTGGAATTTTGCAATTCTTCCACACTTGGTACTGTGCATATCAACTGTGATTACCCAGCAAGTCCAACTGAGTTTGGACACCTGCAGTTCTTCCCTTCAGGAGTCTGTGACCAGAGGTATACAGTGATCAGACAGCCTTCTGGAAACCAAAGTACTCTTTATTTTGCAGTAGGAACTCAGCGTTTAGAGAAAAAGGATTTTAAAACAATAAAGTCTACACATGTCTATCTTCCCTAAAGCTCTATCATCCCCTGGATGGTAACCTGGGCAGACCTAACTTCACCAGATACCCTCAGTGGGTCCCTGAGTCTCAGTCTGGTTCCCTGAACAACTACAGTCCTCTCTTGAGAGAGGGTCCCTTTTAATCCTCCCAGAGTTCTTTAGTTCTTCTGTGTTCCTGGGCTTTTGCCCATCTGGTCTAAGCCAGGCCTGTAGGCTCAGCAGGAGATTGAGCCAATAGTTCTCGTATTGTCCCTTAATGATTCTCAAATGTTTGCTGAGTAGTGTTTTATTTTGAGCCATTTTTCGCCTTTCTGTCCATTTTCCAACACAGCCCTCTGTTGAGTTAGCCCCACGTATTCATCCAGCAAACATACAGTATTAATAAATTATTACAGAGCAGTTCCAGATCCATCACAACTCACTTTTCAAATATGGGTGCTTTAAAAGGATGTTCAATTTCCTCCCTGGGATGTTCACATCAACATTTAGGACCATAAAACAGACAAGTAGGTGCCTGATCCAAACCCTATGTCAATGTGAGTCTGTCCAAGGACTTAGATGGGATTTTAATCGGGCCCTAAATGTCTAAGACCTCAATTCAGGAAAGCTCTTAACCATACATTTAACTTTAATGATGTGCTTAAGTCCCATTACTTCGGTGGGACTACTGCCCTTCCCTTAGGCATCCTATTAAGGCACGCCCATTTGAAATCTTAATTCAAAATGATCTGTAATTAAAAAATAATTCTTAAAAAGACTAACCTCTGCTATTCTTCATTGATATCACTGGTATTTTGTAGTAGTGTAGTTCTGTAAAACTATCATATTGTCCAATATCACAACTGGAAAGAGACTCAGTAAATCCAGACCCCATGTCTTTCCAGTAAAGCTCTACTTATGCTTATAAAAGAGTAAAGAAAAGATTTAATCTCCTAGAAGGAACAGCTGAATTTAAACCTATTATGGCCACTATTACTAACAATAGGACTAATATTTATATATCTGCTCATCACAAACTTTTAAAGAAGGGGTCAATAGTCTCCCTCTCTGGGAGTTCATAAAATGTTCAAAAGCAAAGCAACAAAATTACACCGAGTAAATCAGCCAGATGCAGATGAAATCGCATTCCATTTCAGAGAAAACACAAAACAATCCTACAATCTTCTGAATGTCTCTTTAATGAAGATATCTTTCAAGAACTTTGCAAACTAGCATTCAAACAGTAATAGCTCAAAGAACATCGTAAACAGCTTATTTCAGGTAGAAATCACATCACATCTAAAATAGGGTTCATGTGCTGATCAGCAAGCAAATAGGTGAACCAACTGGGTAACACTATGGATGTTTTCCTCTCTGGTTCCTGCTTTTCTTAGAGCATTAAGGTCTGGAAACTCAATTTGTTTTACTATTACATTACCTATATAGCGTGGTCTCTAGTTAGTTGGCCCACCATTGTGCCAAGCCTGAGCCCTTGAAAAAACATCCATTTGATATCTAGGAGTTATCAGCCAAAAAAGAAAGCAAAATCTATCTTGAATTAATAAAAGTTCTTCCCCCCTCACCCCCCATCATTACTTTCTGGAAAATTGATCCAAACACTGTATATTATAAACAGAACTTGTTTTAGTGTTAGGCAGTGAGGAATCCATTAATCAAACTGAAAGGTAAAGAAATTGGCTTTTTACTTTTGTAACGTTTTAATATAGGACCTGTTATTAAGAAACATAGTTTAAGTCACTTCTTAAAGAGATTGGTCCTTCTTTAGGGACTGGGACTCAGGAGATCTAGGTTCAACTCTAAGGTCTGCCCAAGACTTCCTGTGTGACCTTGGGAATGTCAATCTGTCTGTGACTTAGGGCTTGTCTAAATGCGTGGCAAAGCATGCCAAAGGGGTGTGATTCTTGAAGTACCCTAGTGTGTTGCACTCTAGCTACTCTGCATAGACCCTGCTGGCGTGCTCTAAAAGGTAGTCATGTAGACTATGTTAATGCAAACTAGGTACCTTTTAGAGTGCGCCAAAAGGGTCTACACGGGGAAGTTCAAGCACAACATGATAGTGTGTTTTACAACAGATTGTAAAGTGGCAATAATATACTTCTTTCCTCTCTCTTGCCTATTTAGAGTTTAAGCTCTTTGGGGAAAGGACAAGCTCAGATTTTGTGCTTGTTTAGGGTTTAGCACAATGGACCTTGATATTGGTTGGGGCTTCTAGGTGCTACTGTAAACAAACACATCATCATCATCCCCTTTTTTTGTGGAAGTGAATGAAGGTTATGAAACCAGTAGGATGGCTGAGCATGGAGATGCGTTACTGACAATCCAATAAGCTGAAGCAAGCTGAAGGGAGTTAGTGCAGCATGCTGTTGGGCTGTCAGAGGTGCTGCACCAACATACAGACTAAGGCAACAAGACGTTGGCTGTACAAAGTATTCCATGGGAATTTTTGGAAACATTTCTGTTCGTGGCTGGTCATTCAGGCTACCTTTATCTTCTTCTAAGTGCCACTCTTAAGCACACTCAAGTTGGCAGAGCCGGGCAAACAGTTCATGATAAATACATGTATTCCATGCATTTCACCTTTTCTCTTCATGAATTGTCTTTGAACAGATCATGAATTCCTTGAAGTTACTAGCTATACATAAGCAACTGCCCAGTAATTCCAGAAATTAATCCTTGGTCTGTAGATTGCTAACCAGCAGGTCATTGCTAAAAGTTGAGATCCAAAATTGTAGCTGTTTCAATTGGACAGCTAAGTCACATATGTTGCTGTCCTCTGATTGAAAGGGTTAAGAATCAGGTTTCCATTGTCAATACTCATGAATTAGAAATTTGCCTTCCTCAAATACCATGCAGCATTTCCTTTAAATCCACTGCATTGAAGATCATTCCTGTGAGTGTGCTACCTAGGCACTCAGGAGACCTGTTTTAAATTCCCTGCGCTGCCAGACGCTCTGTGTCTTTGGGCAAGTCACTTAGTTTTTCTGTACCTCAGGTCCCATTTGTGCTCCCAACAGGGGTGTTGGGAGCATAAATACATTGAAGATTGTGAGGCACTCAAAGACTATGTTGATGGGGCCATATAAGTACCGAAAATAGTTAGATACTAAGCTCATTTACTAGAATATTTGAAGCAAGTCAGAAAAAAGGGGGGAGGGGACTCATTCAAAGGGAAATGATTTAAAAACTCAAACGCAAACGCATATTCTTGGATATTTTTGCGCAGCTCTGCAGCAATGACATTACTTCTGGCTAGCACTAGAAGCAAGAGAAGTAGTCACACTGTATGTGACTGGCATTCAGTTGTTGACCCTGAAGCACCGAGGTGTGGGCCATATCTTATCTCTGCTCCCCATCATGGCCACTTCCTTCCAACTAACCAGTGCTCGCTTCACTGCAAGCCGTGAGGTGCTGAAGGTTATGCCGAGATTTCCTGTACAGCTGTTGAGCATAATAGAGTGGGGAGCACACTCCACACTGCTTTCAGCAGCACTCAGTTCCTTCTTGTAGGACTGACCCATAAATGAGTCCTGCTTCACATGCTTATATATCATTCTCAGCTTTCATGGGGTGCTACTACATTCCATAAAGCACAAAGAAATTGGTTGAAATCTAGACAGCCTGAATAGTTGGCTTTTATGTGGCTGGAGTACAGGAGAAATGAAATCCACCCTCTCCATTGCAACGGAGGGGCTGAAATAACATCTGCAGCTGCTTTGTGAGAGTCGCACAGGGTGCTGGGGGCCACTGGATACATATAAACATGGATACAATGTTTCTTCCCCTGCTGCAGCCCAGTCCCATTACCTATTTTCCATGGTGTGAAGGGGGAATACAGGCACCCGTGGTGACCTCTCTACCTGTGGTCCCTCAATGTGGAGTTTAAGTGGTGCTGAGGGCCTTGGGCTAGTTTTTTGCACCATGGGGAAATTTCACCCTTTCTTAATAATCCAAGTTAAATCTTGCTCCTGTGCTTTTAGGTTTATTAACTGATAACAGATTTTTAAGCAACATAAAGATCAAGTTTTTTGGAAAGCACTTTATTCTCACTTGGTAATGTTTTTAACATGGTGATTCATCACTGCTACCAAGGAAAGAAAACAACCAGTGCACAGTATTTGTACCAAGTCCCAAAGCATTTGATCTGGATAGACTGCTGGCATTTTTAAAGACAGAGTATCTACTGTCTTGTACGTCAAAAGTAACACAATATATACCTTTCCACTTTAATCACACAAATTTGAGCTGCTGAGGATAGCACAGAACTATTCAGCACCTCTCAAGCAACGACTGGCCAACACCATGGGCTAATTAGCCAGTTTTGCTGTCCTGCAATCAGGGCAATATTTCCAGGATCAGATCCTCTTTTACTGCACCAGTGATTTTTTTTTTAATACCACCATGATCATATAGTTCTGCACATGGAGCTTTGCTGATTCACACCAGCTGGGCCACTGTTTTTCCTCTGTAAAATTTTGAGGGGAGAATAGAGAGTATAGAGGAGCCCAAGCCACATAGTTTCAGTTCAGATCCTTGATACAAACTTTCCCAAAGATCAGTGGCATTGAGATCTGTGTGAGAGTTGATTCCCACCTCACACCACTTTGACACTGATTTATCTCCTTTCTGTGGAGTTATTCCTGATTTCCACTTCTGTTAAATCAAAATTAGGCTTCTGGGTTTTGGTTCAGGTCTGTCTCTAATAAAGACTGAAATAATACTGCAAATACAAAAAGGAAAATATTATCAGGTGTATTTTGCAATCAATTTTGCAATGAATATTGACAAGTATTGAACATATTGAGCAGTACTCCCTTGGCCAGTTTGATCCATTGACCAGTTTTGGTGATGTAACTGAAGTCCTTATAAGGGATGATTATGGATGGAAATATTAATTAAAACAGGTGTAGGGAATCATGAACAAAACAGAATACTACACAAGGAAAAATGTTGTTTCTCATATTTATTCCCTTTAGGAAGTTGTAGGTGTTGTATCCTTGGGGGCAGCAGTTTTAGGAAGACATCACTTGAGACACAGAGAGCTGTAACCCTTAAATGCAGCCATTTATTGCTACATACTGAACTAACCAAACCAGCCAAAACTGGCTGGGCTATCCCCTAATAATCTAGCTCAGTTGCCATAGCAACAACAAGGTTCTATTACCACGACAATCAAATACACAATATATTCCTCCCCCCTTAATAAGAACATCCCCTAAATAAAACAAACACTAAACTAGAGAAGGAGGGCAGACTGCCTCCGTTCCTGGCTAAACCCCAGGGATTATTTTGCCCCCTAACTGTGGGTTCGCCCTAGCTAAAGATCCAGCCATTGAGGAGGCCTTCTGTCTCTAGGTGGATTATGGCAGACTTCTGGTGGTGTTGCACCCAAAAGTGTCTTGGGTGCAGGCCTGATAATGAGCTCAGAGTTCGTAGCGCGAATGGGTGAGGATGTGGTATCAGCTTGTTCCGGGCAGGGGGGTATCTCAGTCGCCGGCAGTAATGGAGGGGGACAGTCAGGAACAGGTGACTCTTGATTTGGTGTCTCGTCGGAAGTGGTGAAGTCAGGCAACTCAACTGAAGATGTGTCCTGAGGACTGGTATGACCTGGCAACAGCTGATCTACATGTCGCTGCCAGGTGAGAGCCTCTGCAGTCTGGCTATGTAGGAAACAGGTCCTGTTTGAGCGATGACAGTGGCAGGGACCCATTTAGCTCCAGAAGTATAATTCCGAGCCAAAACCTGCTGTCCCGGGCTAAAGGTTCGGTCTTTTGCTCTGGGTGAACACCTGATGACTTGATATTGCTGCTAACGTTGCACAATTTGTCAGGGTTCAGAAGGTTTCAGCAGATCAGAGCAAGTGCGCAGCTGTTGTCCCATCATTAGAAAGGCCGCGGCTGCCTTGGTCGTAGCATGAGGTGTGTTTCTGTAGGATAGTCCAGACGCTTTTGAATGGATAATTGTCCCCTTGCTGATTTCAAAGCTTGTTTTATTGTCTGCACAGATCTTTCAGCTAATCCATTGGTGGATGGAAGATATGGTGCTGAAGTGATGTGGCGTATCCCATTTGCCTTCATAAAATTTTGAAACTCCTGAGAGACGAACTGCGGTCCGTTGTCACTCATGAGTTGTTCTGGCAGACCGAAACGACTAAAGAGTCCCTGTAGTTTTTGGATAGCACTCTCTGCAGTAGTGGACTGCATTATAGAGACTTCTGGCCTTTTAGAATGAGCATCTACCACCACCAAGAACATGCTTCCTTCAAGGGGCCAGCGAAGTCAATGTGAATACATTGCCATGGGTTTTCAGGCCAGTCCCATGGGTGTAGGGGTGCCCACTGGGGTGCATTCCTCACACCCTGACATGACATACAAGCTCTTGCCTTAATAATAATATATAGAGATATACCTATCTCATAGAGCTGGAAGGGACCCTGAAAGGTCATCGAGTCCAGCCCCCTGCCTTCAGTAGCAGGACCAATTTTGCCCCAGATCCCTAAGTGGCCCCCTCAAGGATTGAACTCACAACCCTGGGTTTAGCAGGCCAATGCTCAAACCACTGAGCTATCCCCCCCCTTCTCTTCAATAGCAATATCCAATCCAGATCACCAAAAATAGCTTTGTGCAATTTCCTTCATGCGCACTATTCCACAGTGACCAGAATGTAGCTGTTCCAACATCTGTGAACTCAGTGGTGGTGGGATAATGACACATCTCCCCTACAACAAACAACCAGATTGGATTGATAACTCCGTCCTCCCGGACATGTAGGTAACAAGGTCGGGTGAGACTGGAGAGGTTCGTCGAGATGTTCCATGCATCACCATATCTTGGGACAATATTGGGTCAACGCGAGTTGCCTTCTTTACCTGAGTAGCGGTGATGGGTGTATTCTCTACCTGTTCAAAGTAAAAGATTTCCTGCTGGGCAATATCTTGATGTTTGACTGGCAAAGATAACCTTGAGAGACCATCCGCATTGCTATGCAGAGTGGATTTCTGATATTTGATTTCATATGTGTGCGCTGAAAGCAACAATGCCCAATGTTGCATATGACTAGCTGCTAATGGGTGAATGCCTGTGTGGGGTCCAAAAACTGAAGTCAGAGGTCTGTGAGAAGAGTAGACTTCTGCCCGAACAGGTACTGATGAAACTTCTGAATTCCGAAAACGATTCCCAATGCCTCACGTTCGATTTGGGCATAGTTAGTTTCTGCTTTGCTTAGAGTATGTGAAGCAAAAGCAATAGGTCTCTCTTCTCCTGAAGGCATAATGTGTGACACGACCGCTCCCACTCCACAAGGGGAGGCATTGCAGGCCAACTGTAGGGGTAAGGATGGATCAAAAGTGTGTCCGAACTTCAGAATTTAGCAATGCACCCTTAGCTTTGTTAAATGCAACATCACAGGCTTCAGTCCACTTCCAGGCCTTGTTCTGCCCAAGGAGTTGTGAAGTGGTTTTAGCAGTGTGGCTAACTGTGAGATGAACTTTCCATAATAGTTCAATGGTCCTAGAAATGAGCGAAGCTGGCTAACATTTCAAGGAGGGGAAGCCTCCACAATAGCCTTAACTTTTGCAGGGGCCTTACGAAGACCCATAGCATCAATGATGTGTCACAAATATTCAACAGAGGGCTGGAAGAATTCGCACTTGTTTTTGCGGACTCATAGGCCATACTCTTCCAGTCTTTGTAGGGTGGCCTCTAAATTCTTTAGGTGATCCTCCTCATTCCTTCCAGTGACCAGGATGTCGTCCCGATAGCACTGGACTCCTGGCAAGCCACACAAGATCTGGTCCATAGCCCTCTGGAACAGGGCAGGAACAGACGTTATTCCGAAGGGTAGGCGACAGTATCGATAAAGCCCTTTATGCGTCACAATAGTCAACAGACCTTGGGACTTTTCATCAACGTGCATCTGTAAATACGCTTGACTCAGATCAATCTTACTGAACTTTTGTCCCCCAACCAGGCCTGCAAAGAGGTCATCGATGCGAGGAAGCAGGTATTGCTCTGCACACAACACCGGGTTGACAGTGACTTTAAAATCACCGCAAATCCAGAGGGAGCCATCTTTCTTCACTATTGGAATGATAGGAGTTGTCCATGGGCTATGGGTAACTGGTATTAGGACTCCATTTGTGACCAGGCGCTCCAGGTCCACTTCAACTTTCGGCCTGATGGTATATGGCCCAGTTCTAGCTTTCAGATATTTTGGTTGACTGTCAGGTTTAATGTTCAATGTCACAGTGATTTGCTTCGTACTACCCAGATCCTCTCCAAAAACAGCAGTATGTTTCCTTAGTATAGCGGTCAGACCAGTTTCTTCTTTAGTTATTCTGTGTACTTCTGCCCAGTTCGGCTGAATTTTCCTAAGCCAAGACCTACCCATTAAGGCTGGGTAATTATCTCTCACCACAAACAGTGGCAATTTAGCAGCCTGTTCATTGAGCTCCACCTTAACATCAATTGTGCCCAACATGGGCACAGCTTCTCCCGTATATGTCTTCAGAACAGTTTTTGTTGCCTTAAATGGAAGATGCTGTAGCTTTTCTTTATACACAGTCTCGGAGACCAGCGAGACGGCTGCACCGGTGTCCAGTTCCATGTGTATAGGTTTGCCGTCCAACAACGGGGCTACTAAGTATTCATGTGAGCCCACTGCCAAAGACAAAACGTGCAGTGGCACTTCTTCTTGCGATGAGGTGTCTCCTTGGTCATCCTGGGTCTGCTCTAGGGTATGCAGGTTTCCCTTTTTGGTCGGCCAGATCACAGGCCTCTTTTTCTTTTGTTTACAGGCACACTCCATGTGTCCCTTTTTGCCACAGTGTCGACACACCAGGTCCTTACATGAGTATTCTGATGCATGGTGACCCGGCTTACCACAGCGGTAACATTCCTGACTCTGCACAGTTTTGTGGGTAGGTTCTTGTGACACCTTATGCACCCTAGGGGATGCACCAATGGATTGCGCCTCCTTTGTAGCCAGTTCCATGGAGACCGCAATATCAACAGCCTTCTGTCAGGTAAGCTGAGCCTCTGTCAATAGGTGCTTCCGTATAGCTTCACTGTGCGGGCCACACACTAACCTGTCACGTAGGGCGTCATTTAATATCTCCTTAAATTCACAGTGTTCTGCAAACCTTTTTAAAGTTGCTACAAATTGTACAACTGTTTCATCTTCTTTTTGGCCTCTTTTGTGGAACCTATATCTTTCAGCAATTACCAGTGGTTTTGGAGAAAAATGGGACCCCAGAATTTCCACAGTGTCACTGTAAGATTTGGTCTCAGGCTTAACAGGGTGTAGTAAGCTGCGTGGCAGGGAGTAGGACTTAGCCCTTACAACACTTAAGAATATTGGCATCTTCTTCTCTTCTGTAATGTCATTTGCAATAACAAAAAGCTCAAAACGCTCAGTATATACATGCCATTGCACTATAGTCTCCTCAAAAGGTTTCAGCAGCCTCGTAAGTGTAGCCATCAGGGCCAGCTCCAGGGATTTTGCCACCCCAAGCGGCGCAAAAAAACAAAACAAAAAAACCTCCCGCAATCGCAATTTGCGGCGGGAGGTCCTTCGCTCCGAGCAGGAGTGAGGGACCGTCCGCCGAATTGCTGCCGAATAGCTGGACGTGCCGCCCCTCTCCGGAGTGGCCGCCCCAAGCAACTGCTTGGCAAGCTGGTGCCTGGAGCCAGCCCTGGTAGCCATGGTTTTAGTTTCAGGTTGCACAGTCCGTGCAAACAAGCCAGTTCTCACCCCCTTCCAACAGCAAAAAAGATTTTTTTTTTTTTGTACCTTGACTTCTACTTCCTTCTGTTGCTGGGGCAGCACAGGAATCCCACCCTTGTCGCCACTTTGTTGTATCTTTCACAGAATATCAGGGTTGGAAGGGACCTCAGGAGGTCATCTAGTCCAACCCACTGCTCAAAGCAGGACCAATCCCCAGACAGATTTTTGCTCCAGATCCCTAAATGGCCCCCTCAAGGATTGAACTCACAACCCTGGGTTTAGCAGGCTATCCCTCCCGCCCTCCATCTTTGGGGGCAGCAGTTTTAGGAAGAAATCACTTGAGACATAGTGAACTGTAAACCTTAAAAGCAACTATTTATTGCCACACACTGAACTAACCAAACCAGCCAAAACTGGCTGGGCTATCCCCTAATAATCTAACTCAGTTGCTATAGCAACAACAAGGTTCTATTACCACAACAACCAAATACACAACAGTAGGTAAAGGAATTGTCTTAGTTTTATTTTATTTTACAAAGTAGTGTCCAAAAATATTAACTAGTGTAGATGTCTAACTGTATGACTAGTCTAAATCAAAATGGTTCTTGGGTCCGTCAAAATAATCCAGAATTATGCGAAGAAATCAACTGAGAGTTTTATGAAAAGGATATGATCAAACTGTGGGTGCAAGCTAACTTTTCACTGATTCTCAGAGCCTAAAAAAGTGAGGGTCACTTTGAGTTATAGATCTGTCTCGGTCTTTTTAAAAATTTGTTTTTTGTTCATTTTTGGGTGCCTGTGTATTTTTTCCTGGTTCTATGAAGATGACCCTTCTCCCGGCTGATAACACTACAGACAGTAAACTACATACGTAGAATGAAGCACTGGCTCGAAGATGGGTTGCTGCGACCTTCAAAAAGCATCTGTCCTAAAAGACCTGCAGCTAGGGGGTGGAGCAAATAGTTTAACAGAAAATCGAATACGCAATATATGAGTTATTCCCCCACAACGGTTTACAACAATGAAAAGGAAACATTTCCATCAATTTCCATTGTGTCCTTGGTCATAATCAATAAGCTATAGACACAGAGATATTTCTGAACGAATGAACAGGTCAGAGAAAGTCAGTTGTCAACACTGTGGAGTGTCATTAATGCAATGTAGTTAAAAACAAAAGCAGAAATGCATCTGGGCATTCCAATTATAGTGTGAATTAGACAACTCTAGGGTGTTAGTACTAGGAGTTGCTGGCTAAACCGTGGTCAAGTTACTTATGCCCTGATCTAGCACATCACTCAAGCACATGTTTATGTGTTGTGCTTGATCAGGACCTCCTATGTCTCAGTTTACTCATCTGTAGAATGGGTATAATCATACTTGCCTAACTCACTGGGATGTTGGAAGGCATTAGGACATGTGGAAAAATGATGATACACAAGATGTGTTCATTATATCTTGAGCTAATTTGAAAGTTTAGTTTGTGCCACCACTGCACTAAATAATAGATTCAGACTGTGTAAACTTCCTAAAATCTAAATAAACAACATCCTTTAAGGTAGAATGGGCCTAAAACTTTGTTCTGTGACTTGTCAGTAAAAATATAGGGCCCATATTAAACGTAATTGAAATTAATGGGTATTATTGTCATGGGGATAATGATACTTACCTCTTTTGTAAATGACAGATCTACAACTGAAGAACTATATGAAAATATCATTAATTATTAATTATTATTATTATGATCATTGTTGTTTCATTGAGAACAGAATTAGGCCTGTAGGTTTTAAACTCTGATTTCTAGTAATGTCTGCATCTGGACTCTAGAAAGAAAGCACAAGAAAAAAAAAATTCTGGGTAAAATGTTCAAAAGTGCCTAAGGGCCAGATTTTTAAAGATAATTAGATGTTTAAAGATACAGCTTGCTGCCTAGTGACATAATCCAAATCACCTAGGTCCCTAATTCTCATTGATACCTATGGGAGTTAGGCACTTAAATGCTTTGGTAAATTCCATTAGGCACCTATTTGCTCTTTGCCACCCAATGATTCTTTTACACAGAGGGAATCCCCAAGGGGTTGGATCCACCAGGTTTTTGACTGTTTTGTGATGCTGGTCTGGTGCCTAGCAGATGCCCTGGGCCCCAGGATCCAGCCCGATTTTTCTCATTAGAAAAGACTGAGAATTTCAGTTAGTGCATTACAGAAAAGCTGTGACAATTGCTGTATCATTTATCTATAGATAACTAAATGTGTGAAATTGCAGGTTTAAATTCTGGGTCCTTATTTAGAAACTGGTGACACTTGGGCTATGTCTACACTGCAAAAAAAAACCCTATGGCAGCGAGTCTCTGAGCCTGGGTCAGCTGACTTGGGCTCGCACTATGTGGTGGCTAATAGCAGTGTAGACGTTCCCGCTTGGGCTGGAGCCAAGGCTCTGAAACATGGTGAGGGGGCAGGGTCTCAGAGCCTGGGCTCCAGCCCAAGCCAGAATGTCTACACTGCTATTTTTAGCCCCATAGCACAAGCCCACGTCAATTGACCCAGGCTCTGAGACTGACTGCCGTGGTTTTTTCCCCCCCAGTGTAGACATACCCTCGGATTCCTTTTGGAAAGGACATACCGCTACATGCCTAAGCATGCACAGCTCTCCTTGCTACACAGGCTTTCTGAGATATGGCTGGGATTTGGCACAACTGCCTGGTTAATTAAAATGTAGGTGAATATAGTGACCTAACCAAATGGCTATATAATTCAAATATTAACGGACTGCAAAGTTGGTAAGGGGACTTGATAGCAAAGGTTAATTTCTTAGTGTGTTTCAGGTACTGATGGGCAAACCTGGTCTGCAGGTTTGGTTAAGCATCTGAAAGTTTATAGGATGTTTATTCAACTTGTTTGAACATCCTTATCCTGAAAATCTTGTGAGACGTCATAGTCTTGTGAGAATTTTAGTACTTCCTGTTTGCATCTAGACTGGAAAAAGGGCAGGGGCAGCTTCTCCTGTGGTATTTCTCCATTTCCACCGACTGGACTAGCTAGAACCAGAGAAAATTTAGGGAAAAACCACCAAATGTTTTTGTACCTACACTGTTCATGTTCGATTCAGTTTGATTTGCGGGCAAAGGCTTGAGCCAGTGCCATTTAATTTGGACTATTTTGTCCATGCTAATTTATACAGACACAAAAGCCTCTGTTAATACTGATCCCAGCCTGTATGTTGTCTTTAGACAATTTAAAAATAAAAATGGCCCAAGTCTCCTATTAGTCAGTCCTGGTCACTCTTAGAGACCCCAGAATCCTCGGGGAATGACGGCACAGACCTGGCTCAATAAAATGCCCATTCTCATCCAAAAAGTAAAGAAAACACACCTATTCCCAACATGCCCTGTGAATATGCTGCTACAATACCATGTTGTTGATTAACCATTGTTTCCTTTAGTTATTGCTGCTCCCATTGTGCTTACAGTTTGCCTACACTTTTGCATGAGAATGGGCATTTTATTGAAGTAGATTTGTCCCATCATTCTCCAACAGTTGTTTCATAACATAGTACGATAACACCAGATTTGCAGGGTACATTTGGAATGTGTGTATCCATCTTACACTCCAAGGGCATGAGAGACTGTATCGTATCTTAGCCTTGTAATGAATTTTAAGTTTCTCGAGACCATTACTCACCACCTGAAATAAGTGTTGGAGAGTAAATGAAAATAGCCATCCCCATCAGAAAAATATACATTCATTTAATGGCCGAAACAAAATGCCATCTCTGTTGTGATAACAAAAGGCTTAAAGTGCATTACTGTCGTTTCTCAATACACTTGCGGTCTGACTACTGGGTCAGATGGTGCAACAGTCCATGTAATCTCCTGAATGGAAAAAAATTAGGCTCAAAGTGCCAAATAGACGCCCACAACATAATATCAGGTAAAACAAACATATTCCTCCTACCCGCCCCCCCCTCAAATGTTAGAGAAATAGAGAGAAATTCCAGTCATTTCTCATTACTGTGAAGGTCAGCCTAGCTGGGAAAATTGTTTCTGCTTTACAATTCCCCAAACTGTAGAAAGCAGTTAGAGTTCTGGACAAAAACTAATGTTGCATTCAAAGGGAAAAGAGGCTGATATGGCATTGCTGCAGTAATAAGAGAATTTTTTACTCTTTCCACTTCCCTGTGAACCTAATCAACTGTGACATGAGAAAATATACTGGGCTCACCCAGCCAGAATCAGACTGCCACCTGAAAATGTCCTCAATATTCCACTGTTTGGGACTTTACAATGATCCTTCCGACATCAATTTTGTACATGTACATCAAAATGCCATTAGAAATGCTTACAAACACCTCCTGCTCACAGGCCTGCACTCAGACTCCAATCGAAGCCTGGCTGTAAAGACTCCCCAGTGGTTGACTAAAGGTTTCTTTCGATTACTCATATGAAAGCATTTGGTTATGGAAAGGCATCTTGGGGGAACCTGGAGGATCTAAGGATATCTACTCTGACCTCCCCTGTAAGCTCTCTTGAATGTCATTAGAAGCAATATATAATGAAGGTGCCTTAAAATCTGCCTTTCACATTTAATTAATATCTGTTGATTTATTGCATTTCTTTGTTCTCCTTAAGATCCAACAAATAGGTTGTGCCTTTCAAGGGATGAAAATCTGTGCAAAATCTGAGAGAGAGAGGGGGAAAAGAAAGTGGGTGGGGAAAAGAGAATGACGAGAGACTGAGAATATACACTATATACAGTATACATCTCTGATATGTACAGTATATTTGAGTGTCTCCATACACATGTACTGACACACACATGCTCTGCACATATGATGCAAGTGTAAATGAAGTTAGACAGTCTTGATAAATGCTTGGCAATTTAATGTAATTCTTGATGACAGTTTTATTATTTCTCAGTGATGAAAAGCTGAATAAATCTAATGTGACTGCACACAATGGTATTATCATCCTCTTCTTTTGTTCTAATATTTACAGGAAATATTACAAGTGTTTGACATATAAATTGAGCATTTGACTGACTTTAATAACCATGTGATCAATAAGAAGTGATATTTTTATAGTCTACGTTCAATATTTAAAGGGCCATGGGTGGAAAATCTTTATCACAGCAATAAGGCTAAAACTTTACTTTCAGAAACTATAATTCCTCTTTTTTACATTCTGTTCAGAACTGGTATCTTTAGAAGTCAAGGTCTGTTCATAAAAATCTCAATTGCATTGGACATGGGCAGCAGAAAGGTTACAGATAGGGGGACATTTATTTATTTTGGGATTTATTTTAACTTTATTGTCAAGAAGAAGTTCAGCCTGTAGCTTTATTAAAATGATTTCTGACACATATATCAAAGTTTATACTTTATTCTCACAAGAGACCAATTCTTTATAAAAACTCTGACCAACTATAATCATATTCATATACAATATGTATTTCATATCTGATATCTGTGAATCCATCATCCTTTAAAAATATTTCCTTAAAATAACCTAAAATATTACATGCAAAATGGAACAAACAAACAAGCCCCACCACCCTTACATAAAACCTACTGCGCATGCAATGCTAAGATTGCAAGATCTCTCATCCAGTCAGGGAACAGACACAATACCACAAGACCTGTATGTCCAACCAAAAACTAACAGGCTTAAATTTGGAACACTCACAATGAACTGTTTGTGAACAACCTACAAGCCGATAATTAACCATAGAATTTTTCAGCAAATAATTTAGAATCGCAGATAAATGTGAGATAATGATAAACGACTGGCAGCCAATTCTCAAACAGAAATTAGTCTAAATGCTTTGACTAAAGTACTCGCTGTGAATTATTCATTCAGCTCTATTTGGAACCCTTTAGTTTGCAAACTGATCATCGGTATTCAAACAAGATGGACAACCACCTCAAGGGTTAACTTATAACCAAGCTTATAGAATCAAGAGCACAGAAAAAGGGTCGCCAAGCATCTCAGACAGCAATGGATTGTAGGGTAGGGTAGGCAGGCCACCTACCAAGGGTGGTACTGTGGTTCCCACTTAGGGTGACCAGATGTCTCGATTTTATAGGGACAGTTCCGACATTTGGGGCTTTTTTAATATGGGCTCCTATTACCCCCCACCCCCGTCCCAATTTTTCACACTTGCTATCTGGTCACCCTATTCCCACTGGCCATTGACAAACCTGTTATTGGGGTAAATCGTCTTGGAAGGGGGTTAGGCCATTTGATTGGTGTGGCTCTCAGGGCTGCACAGAACAACCATTAGGCAATCACCTCTCATTAGATCAAAAAGGTCTGGAGTGGGAAGTGCACTGATTTATTCTTTCTTCTTAATGAGTAGTCTCCTTGTGAGCTCATTATCCTTGATAGGATGGAAGACCCTGGCAGAAATTAAGAAACAGCTTCCTACTGCATGGGCCACACTTCACTAGTGAGCAGCCTTCGGGTAACTGCACGAGATAGCTTTTTCTGCTTAAATGTCTGGGTAGTATTTGTAATGTCCAGACTGATTTTCAGGGTGGTGATGGGGGCCACATGCGGTGTGATGAGTCTTTCTGCCAGGAAGCAGCTAGCAAAATTAACATGCTCTGAACAAGAATCATTAACAGGATTTAGCTAGCACTGAAGACAACAACATGGACCTTTGTTCTGAATATGGAGCCCACCAGCCTAGCTACTGACACAAGTCAGTAGCCCAAGGGCAAGCAAGGTTTACTGGGAGGTTCTGGCAAATGAGGTGGAGGCATTAGAGGGGTGGTATTTGTCCTGCTTCCAGGCTTACATCCATCTGGGGTTAGCCAGAAGTCACTGGGGCCTGGATTTTACCCTTTATTTTTATCACTTAGAAAAGAAAACACTTTAGTTAGACAATCAGGCCAGATTTTCAAAACTGGGTGCCTAAAGTTTGGCTCATAGGCCTTTATTTGGGCACCCTGGTAAGTGGCCTCATTTTCAAAAGTGTTGTGTACCCAACATGTTTTTTCCAAAGAGTATAAAGCCAGACAGGCAGTATTTCTACCTTTCATTCTGGGGTGAATTCATTCACAAAGGTGTTCCATATTAACATGTGTTATGTGAGACAAGATTGCTATGAAATCGGTCAGTATGCAGTGGCTAGTTCATAATGCAATAATGGCTGCTGCATAAGTAATGACCGTAACAAAGGCAGATCAGATGTATATGCTGACATGTCTATATATGGCTCTTTCTGTATATGACTGCTTCTCTTTCTGCTGACTCCATTCCCCCTTTGACCTGTAGAACCCTAGGATAAGTAACACAGAGATTTCCGCTTGTGTTCCAAGGCACTGTAGTTTAATGACTTGTGAAAGCATGTGCTTCGGTCTCTAAAGAATTTGCATTTCACCATGTTCCACTTGACAATTCCCTCTCCCAGAAATAATGAGTAAAACCGTCCCATGTCATGCACTTGATCCAGGAGTATGTTATGCAAAAAGTTAGAGAACATTTAGTGAACTGTCACATCTTTGACATGTTCAGTAATCTTCAGAAAATCAGTACATATTACTATCACATTAGCAGAAAAATATATTAAATAAAGATTTTCAGTAGCAAGCCTAAAGGCTATCATGTTGTCTGTCACTCAGGTATAGGGTTCTGACCCACACACAGGTACATCCCCTTGTGTGCATGCAGTTATACCAGTAAGGTGACTAGCTTATGGGAAGAGCCATACCAGTATAACTGCATCCTCACTAGGGGAGTGGCATAGCTTGAACTGTACTGTGTAGTAAAAGCAGTGTAACTTTTGTGTGTAGTCAAGGCCTTAGTAATGCAAACACACACAGGGTATTGTATAAATCTATTTGAATGACTTCTAATTTTGGAATTTACAAACAAATTTGTCTTTGTTCCCTGTGACATTGATAGCCAAGGCCAAGGTTTAAAAAAAAAAAATTAGCCTAAAGTTCTGGCTCCTAAGTCCATAAATAGGTTCTTTACTAAGTCGCCTGATTTTTAAAAGTGTCGAGCACCCAGCAGCTCTCAGTGAAGTCAGTGGAAGCTGCTCAGTGCTCAGCCCTTTTGAAAACTGGGTCCCTTATTTAAGAGACTAGCTTTAGGCTTCGTTTGGGGTTTTTTTAATTTGCCCATATGCCTCTACCCCAAAGGATATCATGTGGAATTGTACAAGGATAGAGCAAAATTTCATAATGTTATATGTGACTTTACAAAAACTTCCTCTGGTTAGTTTCCTGAACATCTTTGTCAGTGGCCATGCAATTGTGGCTCTCAGTCATAATCAGGTGAGAGAATTCTCATTTTAAATGGCAAATGAGCACCGAGATAACAGCAGCTTACATATAAAAGTTCATCACACTGAAACAGAAAGGAGTTGATCTAATGCAAAGGACATCATTAGCTTAAGATCAGTTGTCTAATCAGATCCTGTCGCTATGGGGATTGATCCTGTTCTCACTGAGGTCGAAGGATGTTTTGAATTGGCTTCAACTGTAGCAAGTTCAGACCGTGCTCAGGTGCTGATTCTGTTACCCACCATCATGCTGAGTGATGCCTAACTCTGAAAGCAATCCAGTGAAGGGAGAAAGGGTGGAGACAGGGGCAGAACTGGTGCTCATTTTCTTGCCTTCTCACTGCATTGTCTTACACCATTGTAAAATGTATATATATGTCCACTTCAGGATGAGATTTAGGCGATACTGATGTGACTAAACTGGTTTCTAAATTGATTTAGTTAAATGAGAGCAACCCCCTTGGGTTGGTTTAAAAGCGTCCACACAAAGAGGTTGCACAGATTTAACTAAAACAGTTCTCTAAAGCCAACGTGTTTGGTTACATTGGCTCAATGGCTGAGTGTAGGTATGCCTTCAATAAATCCTTTAGGAAAAGCTTGTCCCATGACATGAATTTAAGTTTAAGTTGAGCACTCTTTGCGCCTTAAAAAATAAAAAAGGTAAGATTTTGAAAAAATTGTAACCTAAAGACAATTGTACTTCTGACCTTACAGCCCAAAGGGCTGATCCTACAAAGCCTTACTTGCATGAGCCGTTCCAATGCCTTCCATTGCCTAAGGATTACTCACATGGGGAAGGGTCTGCCGAATTGCGCCCTAAAAAGTTGCTGCTCTTCCTAGTGAATAATTGCATTTTCAACAATTTTTAAAGTGAAGGTGTTAAGAACCCTTTGAAAAGTGACTGAATATTTCAACGTAAATAAATCTTGCATGTAAAATATAAAAATCTCTGTGTGTTGCATTTTAAATCTGATAAATATTTATTATCAATGCTGTTTGCTTTTAATCTGTTCAGGATATCATTCCTCCAGCTTTTTAGTACTTAAACAAAAATGGCATTTACATTACTATATTGCTTGCCAACAATCTCATTTTCTGGTTTAGTCAGCAGCCTTCATGCTTGATTAGTCTTTAATTATACAAATACCTACATATTAAAAAAGTTTTCTTTTTTCCATACTTTGAGCATGTAATTATTTTCTCTTGCATGCAATAACCTTTAATTTTAGGATTAAGCAACTGATTCTCTTTAGTATGGATGGATTTTTTCAAGTGTTAAAGCAAATTTGGTTATTGTATTATGAGTAGGAAAATTAACTTTAGGAAAACCTTTCATTAGAGCATCTGACAGCACACTGATCAGCTGCTGACAGAAACTTCAACATATTCATACGTGAAGACAAAATAGGGGCCTGATTCTCTTTCCTTTGAAAGCAGTGGCAAAACATCAGAGGGTGGAGGATTGGGCCTACAAGACCGCTTGAATTTTCTTGCTTTTTATAGTAGGAGTATGATTTGTATTACAGTCGTACCTAGAGGACCCAGCTGAGATCAAGGCCCCATTTCACAGCACCAAAACAATGTAAAAGACTGTAGTTCTAGAAGAGTTTCCAGATTCTAAATAGATCAGACAAATGGAGAATCAGAGAAAATCAGGGAGCAGAGGCAGAGAAAGGTGAAGTGACTTGCACAAGCTCACATAACAGGTCAATAGCAGAGTTGGGGGTACAACAAAGATATCCTGATGGCTGCTCCAATGCCTTATTTTCTAGACCACATTGCCCTCCCTGTGTATATTAGTTTTAGAATGTTAACTCTACAAGAAAACTTTTTTTAAGTATCAATAATGAGCATAGAGTGAAACCCCATTCAGAACATTCATATTCTATGTAGAGGAAACAGAGGTTCCAGTCCTGCAGGCCTTAGTCACAAAAACTGCAGGACTGGACCCACGGGATACATGAATGTTATTGATATCCATGAATGTAAACTTAAAATACCAATGATTTCCCTAAAACATACACATCACCCCAAACTTCTTTGGGGAGAAACAGCAATGATTTTAGAATGGATTTGTTTTCTACAGTTTTGTGGGTTTTGTATTTACGTGTACTGTAAATATTGTAAATACACACATTGATTGTATTGAGAACATGTTTTGTGGGTGGGATAGGGTTAAAAAAGGATGATGCTATAATTCCAGAAGGTTAGATTTTTATTTCATAATGTCAGAGAAAGCCTGACCTTGCTCCATCTTAAAGCAACAGGAAAACTCCAACTGACTTAAATAGCATCAGGATGAGACCACAAATAAGAAGGAAAGTTAGCTACAAAGGGTAGTAAACTGACAGCCATCAGGGAGAAGGAAATATACTGAACCCCTTACTTCACTAGTAAACTCTTTGCTGTTATTGAGCCACAGTTTTGGGTGTCATTTTGGTGTTTTGGATCGCCTACATTTTTTAAAATCTTTGGATCGCCTGAGCCTGACTGCTTCTCTGTTATGAGTGTGCAATGATTTTGCAATAGTGGGCTAAGCACAAGTCTTTTTAAAATAAAATAAAATAAAATAAAATAATCTTATCTTCCCTCCCCCCTTACTAGCTCAATGGTTTCAGCAGTCAAAAACATTGTGAAACAATGCTATTTGGTGCAGAGGTTTAATGCACTTAGTCTTTCATTTCTGGAAATTTGGCTTCAAATCCTAATTTCTGTCACAAACATAAAATTGTTTTTTTCAATTTGAGTCCCCAGTGGCCATTTGGCCATATCTACAATGACCGTTTAGAGCTGGGTGAAATAGAGAATTTCTGTTCCACAAGAAATTCAGATATTTCAACAATTATTTTCATCCCAAATTGGAATGAAAAGTTGTATTATCAAAAAGTTTCATAAAATGAAAATTTCTGAAAAATTTCAATTAGAAAGTGTCAAAATGATTTGTTTCAATATTTTCTATCAAAGCAAAACATTTCTACATTCCCATGTATGTTTCATTTCAGTGTGTTGAACTGAATCGAAACATTTTGCTTTGAGTCAGTTCGACAGTAAACGGAATCTGCCTATCCTGGTGATGTGCCTCATGTGAACTGTAATTCAGGTGCCTCATGCAATCATTCTTCCCTTTGGGCAGGGCTCCCTGGCCAGACGACATTTCCCATGATACATCATGCAGGTCAGCCAGAGAGGAAACCACAAGTCATCATGGGAGATGTAGTTCAGATACGGCCCTTGGCTCACAGGAAAGAATGGGGGCATGAATTACCTGAATCACAACTCTCTTAAGGCTAGGGTGACCAGATCGGGACAGTCCCGATATTCGGGGCTTTGTCTTATACAGGTGCCTATTACCCCCCACCCCCATCCCGATTTTTCACACGTGCTTTCTGGTCACCCTACTTAAGGCACTGTATCACTCTAAGCAGATGCGGTTTAATGTTGAATTGACTCAAAATGAAATATTTTGGTTCTGTTTAACAAACGGAAATATTTTGCTTCAGGCTGACCCAAAATGAAATGTTTTGTTTAGATTTTCCTGATATAAAATCATAACATTTCCTTTGGAAAGTTTTGATTATATGTAAACTGCAGTTTCCATTAAAAAAATCATTGTGACAGAAAATTCCTGACCGGTTTTAGTGATCATGTTTGCAAAAGTAAAAATGGGCATATTTTGTGGCAACATTTTTAGGGTCATGATATAGCCATACAAAAGTGGTGTCACAACTACCACCTTCTGATGCAACTGCATATTTCCCAGAATGGGACTTTTTCTAGCAAGTTAGTGTTCTACATGAGTTTGTCATGAAACACTGAACAAATGTCACTAACAGTCACTTTGAGGAAAATAACAGCTTTGATAGCATCTGTACTTTTCTCTTCATTCCAAACACTATTCATCTCACTGAACACTTGTTCCACTGCACTGTTTGTTCTGGGCAAAAACACCAAATTCTACTCTGCATAGCAATAAATCTTGAACAAATGTAAACCCCCCCAATTGTTTTAACTGATTACAAAAAAACAAAAACAAAAACAAAAAAACCAACCAAAACCACCAAGGTGTTTTAGGTGTTCTGAATAAGTCTTGGCACATTTGGACATCCTATGTAAAAGTGAGGTGTATGGTCAACTTAGTCATAATATAATATCACCACACAAGCTGCAGAGTTACTGTGTATCAAGACTGAAGCTTATTGGCAGTACTTCACTTTTCATAAGCTCTACATTCACTCTCAAAGTAAATACTCCCTTTACTCACAGCTCAGCCCAGGCCTGACATTTTTTTGACGTTCAGCTTTTCTTTTGGTTCTTTCTTTCCCTCTTTTTTTTTTAATAGGTGCACACTTCTTCACTTCCTGCTTTTGGCTGGGATCAGAAGCAAAAATACTTAAGTACCGTAATACAGATTGTTCTAAAAATCGTTTAAGCAGTGCTGACACCAAGGATGCTAGAAATCTCACGGGAACAGGCATTCTCCTGAGAGATGCTCAACCTGATTTCCAGATTAAAGAGGTTCAGATGGAGCCAGATCTTGGTCCAATGGTATAGCTCCTTTTGACTTCAATGGAACCAGGAGTTGGTCCCTAATTATTTTTTACCCATTGTATAACATAATGCAATACATGGCAAGTACATGATTTAAAAATAAATCTTAGGATCATCTAGATCTGTGAGATGTCAAGTCTGATTATTGATCGATTATCTGCCAGGACTCCCCTTCTCTCACATGCTGCTTTATATCCATTTATTTAACTTGTCCCTAGTTTAACAGCTACGCTTCCAGTTGGAGCTTTTAAAAGGACTCTTTTCCTAGCTGGAACTATATGTCATGCCCTCTGATCTTTTGATTTTTCATTCTACATGTAATCAATTGTTGGTTACTTCAAATGAAAGTAAAGGGGTGGGGGAGAGGAGAAAATGTAACAAGTAAGATTCTTACAGCTCACCTTTCCAGTGCAACCACTCAGATAAAAGGAAATTTCTTTTTTGCCTTATTTGTTTCTAGTTGCAGTACTGAGGTCAGAATAAGCCAAGAGAACGAAGGGAATAAGCGTCCTGATGGGCTGCCCGAAGCTGGCTGGTGTTACGGATCAGCGTAAAGCCAGCTCTTTTTCCTGTGCCTGGGCCGATGTAACTCACTGGAGTGGCAAATTACATCAGACCTACAGCTGTAACCCGACATTATGATTAATTTGATCAGTAATTTCTCCTGTTTTTCATTTTAATCGGTGTGACTATTCTGCTGTGGCAGGTCTTTCAGATCTAATTAAGATAAATTTCAGAGTAAAAGACTTGGCAGAATTTTCGAGTCAAATCCGAGCATAAAGTGTGAAGACCCGCAGCACCAGTCAATCAATTTCCAGTAAAGACGGCAGACTCTAACTCAGCAATCAACCCATTAACACTTAAGCAAATTTCATAATCTTCAGGACTGTGCTTAGTCACTCTCTCAAAACATTCCGGCTTAAAAAAAACCATTATTATTTTTTTTTTTAACATTCATCCTTCTTTAAATCTGCTACAGCTGCCAAGAGAATCCACAGGTGGACACTTGGATAGAGCTCCGCAGTGCTGCTGAAAAGACTTAGTTTAAAACTTTTAAAAGCTCAGAGCAGAGCGCTTTGCCCTTTTCTTTACGTCAGCACCTGAAAGCCAAGCAAGCCTTGTGAGGTGAAGATGAAGCTTTAATTCTATGAGATCTGCAGGATATTGCTCTCCAATCAGACTCAGTGAGCTACTCAGAGAATTTCATACCATTTGCCTGGTTTCACTTGGTCCATGTGTCATAGGTGCTGGAACTAGGGATGCTGCCGCACCCCGTCTTGAAGTGGTTTACATTATCCACAGGGTTTACAGTTTGGTTCAATGGATCTCAGCACCCCCACTGTACACATTGTTCCAGCACCCCTGCCATGTGTCTCCAAGCAGAAGGAAATGTTTCTCACAGGGCTAGAAAGACTGAGGGCTTCCAATATATTTTAAAAACAGGCCACTTGCAGTTAACTCCCTAAACAGAAGAAAGTGCCCTTTGGCCCAACCCTATGAGGTGTTAATTGCTGAATGGGAATTGAGGGCATTTAGCACTCATAGGAGGAGGTTCTTTGTTCCTCTGGAAAGGCCCTAGGTGAAGTCCATAATTAGAATACTTATGATATCCTCAAATCTGTAGAGCATTACATAAACAAGAATGAAAATGTTCCTACCTTTTTGTGTAACTTTTTTAGTTCGTGGAACCACAGAACTGCCAGAACTGGAGGCAACCCATTGTTCATCATCTAAAAGGGACTTTCAAAACCATCTAAGTGACATAGTAGGACATGTTTCAATGGCACTTGGGCTGCTAAATCATTTAGGAGCTTTGAAAACCCCAGTCCTAATCTCTACTCCTTGTCCTTTTGTTTCCCCCCCCCTGTGATTATAATATCTCTAGTTTGTCTCCAATAAATGGGCATCAAGAGGTGGCGTGGAGATTTCAAATGACTTTATTCCATGGCCTCTTTTGTAAATTAATGCCATTCCCTAGTATATTTTACATATAAAAACTCTTCTCCTTTAAGTGTCAGATTGGAAAGAGGTTTCTTGGATGTAGCCAGCAGGTACATTGTTCATTGGGCCCTTGCTTTTCTGTTCTTGGATTCTTTTGTAAGGACAATATTATAAAATGTTCACCTAAAGAGTCCTGTGGCTGTGTGAAAAATGTGGGGGTGGGGAGGATAAGCCACTGGTTCTGGATACTTCCAGGTTCTTATTAACTTTTTGGAGCCAGTGATGAAAAGCAGGAAACATAAGACCAATACACTGATGACAGACAGACAGTTCCATTGGCTACAAAAGAACGTCTCAGGGCTGTGTTGATTTTTCTGTCACTGGGATCCCTGAGGCTTGCTGTGCCATCAACAGGAATAGCCATCCTACCACTTACCGAGGCTCTGGAAATGTAAGACTTCTTGGGATATGGATCACTTCCAAAATTTGCCCTGGGGAATATTTTTGCTTTTATATTTTTACAGTTTACTAAATACTCTAGTTGCTTTAGGGAGTTTATTAAGTACTCTCCTTTCAGAATCCAGAAATTGCTGGGGAAGCCAGCTCTACTTTCCCCTGCTTTCAAGAATTCTCTGGCAAATGGTTTCCTGTATTAGACTCAGCCTCTGGGGTGTTAATAATGCCAGTTGTTTGGCTTGAAGATTAATTTCTTTCACTTTAAATGTGAGTCAGAGACTGATGCTCTCTGCGCTTCTGAAAATAACAACACCTGCAGAGTATACTTGGATGGACCAGGTAGCCAGTGCTCCAACTGAAAGGAGCTCTCCTCAGGGAATGAAGACACTCTCTTATATATTCCTTCTCAGAACTCTTAAACTTCTCTTTGTTCGTTTAAATACAGCATTCAGCAGCCTTACAATGTGATGATCGAGTGCTTCAACTACCAAAATAGTAGTAAGCTTCTGGGAGGAGGAAGCCAGCTGTGACGAGAAGAGGACCCTTAACTGTACTTCTTTTGGCACTAATGTACTTTTTGTTGCAGAAACCTGAACTGTGGTGTGTTGCTGATCCCTACCTATCCATCGGTTAAGACAAAATGCTGTTTCCACATAGGGCTGAAATAGTCAGAGCCCCCATTGGGACTCTCAAATACACTAACAATGGTTAAGAGAACCAAATTGGAAGGTTACAAAGAGAGGGTTCAATCTCGCACCACTGAATTTTGCACCAAGGGAATTTTGTCTGTGTTTTTATTGGCAGTCGGATCAAACCTATACAGCTTCACCACTAAAGTTGGCACTAATAACTGGCTTCCTCGCTGACAGCGCCACTAGAGAGCAAGGACAGAATGGGTACAGAGGCTGAGGGGAGTGCTCCAGTGTAGACGGTGAATTCTTGTGAATGCAGCACTTCCTCTCCAAAACTCCCAATCTGGCAACTTTCCCTAGAGGGGCAATGTAATGGAGTTCATTCATCACTGGAGGCGCCCCTTGGAGTCGCAGCGCTCTCTCTTTGTGAGGCAGCCCTCAGGCCAGGTCACTATATAGTTTTCCCCATTAGAGGTATTAAAGTTTCTCCAGATCAGCTGTCCAGGTGCCGCCTTCACTGGTCCAGCGCCACTTTTCCAGTGGCTGGTAGGGCAACCCAGGCCCACCTGCTACTCTGAGTATCAGCACTTGGGCTTTCTCCTACTTTGTCTTCCACAGGCTTTCTTCCTCATCACTCCTCTGGGTAAACCCCTTCTGTCAGGGATGGGATCCCAGGGCTTTTGTGCCCTACCCCACCCCTGGTCTCCTCCTATCCACCTCTTTGTGCCCAGAGAGCAACTGAGGACTCTCTCCCTGCAGCCCCTTTCTGCTCTTAACTTCCTGCTCTCAACTTTATACAAGCTCAGCCTGCTCCTGTCCAGCTGGGCTCCTTCTTCAATTAGTTCTTGTCAGCCAAGTCTGAGGCTATGGGCTTGGCTACATTTGCAAGTTAGAGTGCATTAAATCAGCCCCGGGCGCCCTAACTCCTGAGGTGTCCACACTGGCAAGGCACTTAGAGCGCCTGGACTCTGCAGCTGGAGCGCTCCTGGTAATCCACCTCCACGAGAAGCATAAAGCTTGCTGCACCACGGCTGAAATGCCCGGGTATCAGTGTGGACGACATGTTGTATTACTGCGCTGTGATTGGCCTCCAGAAATGTCCCATAATCCCCTGAAGTCAAGTGGCCACTCTTCTCATTGTTTTGAACTCAGCTGCAGGCATGCGGATATCCCCTTTCAAAGCTCCGTTTCTGACAGCCCGCATGCTTATCTGCTCCGGGACACAAAGCAAATCATTACTGTGGAATGCTGCTGCTGCTGCTGAGGCAGGCGTGTGTGTGTGTGTGTGTGTGTGTGTGTGAGAGAGAGAGAGAAGCGGGGGGGTGTCTGTGTGTGTCTGCTGCTGTCTCACCTTACAAGACAGCATGCTGACACACTCTCAGCCCCCCAAACACACTGTCTCTCCCCCCACAAACACACAACACACTCCCTGTCACACTCCACCCCCCCGCCTTTGAAAAGCACGCTGCAGCCACTTGCACACTGGGATAGCTACCACAATGCACTGCTCTCTGTGGCGTTGCAAGAGCTGCTAATGTGGCCATGCCACTGCGCTTGCAGCTGACAGTGCAAACACACGGCAGCGCTTTCCCTGCTGCTGTCTCCGAAGGCCAGTTTAACTCCCAGCGCTCTACATTTGCAAGTGTAGCCAAGCCCTTAGTCTACGCTACCACTCAGGTCGGAATAAGTTACGTCACTCAGGGGTGTGACTAAGCCCCCTGACCGACATAAGTTACACCTACCTAGGCACTAGTGTGGACAGCACTACGTCAGGAGGAGATCTTCTCCCACCAACACAGCTACTGCCACTCATTGGGGGTGGATTAATTAAGTCAATGGGAGAGTTCTCTCCCATCAGCTTAGAGCGGCTACACTAGAGATCTTGCAGCAGTGCAGCTACTCTGATGCAACGGTGCCGCTGTAAGCTCTCTATTGTAGCCATAGCCTCACTCTCCCCTCGGGTGCAGCCTTTGAGCCACCTTAACCTCTTCAGGGCTGGTGTGGGGGTGAACAGCCCATCACAGGCAGTACAAGAACTCGTAAGGTTTCCAGGATTGTGAGCATGACACCACACAAAAATATGAACATGCTGGTAGCGAAAATGATCTCAGCTGGTGAAAATAGCATAGCTCCATTTATACCAGATGAGGATCTGATCCAAACACACAAAAAATCATTTCAATTTTATCAGAATTCTCAGGAACAGGGCTTCAGCTGTGTATATATTTCAGTGGAAAAAGCAACCCTATGAAACAATGACATGTTCTTTATCTGTTTGGAATGAGGTAGGATGGTATCGAGTATATTTGCAGCAAACTTTCAAAATTCGTGTTTGCAAATGGCTGTGGATGACACTTGTTGAATGCAGGGAAAAATCATTTTCAGAGAGACACTGCCAATTAATTACATTTCTTATGGATGAGGCCACCTGCTATTATTTGATTGTAAAAAGCAAAAACTGGAAAAACGACTTATGATTGCTGCATCATTTGACAAATTCACTCATATTAAAACTCTCAGCTGATACCACTATCGCCTCTCGTATTGTAAAGGCACACTATCTCACTTCTAACCAGTACTAAAAGTGAAGAATCATAGAATCATAGGGATCTCGAGAGGTCAGCTAGTCCAGTCCCCAATCCTATGTAGAGGAGCGGTTCACATCTTCTGTACTTCCTTCACTATTTATCTTTACAAAATAGTGTTTTGTCAAGCTGTTCTCAATCATTTGGGGCCAGATTCTGCCACCCTTATTCACACTGAGTAGTACCTTACACTGGAAGTGATCCAATTAATTTCAATGTGACTAGTCAGCCATTAAGGTGGTACCCAGTATGATTATGGGTATTAGAATCCAGATCTTAACTAATCTGGAGTACATGAATGAAAGGAGTACACAGCAATTTGAGAACTGTAAATATGGACAGACAGAAAGACAGAGCAATAACTACATCCTCTGTAAATTAATTATTTTCCCTGCCACTCTCAAAGCAATATAAACTTTGTTGTTCCTCCTGGATCTCAAAGATTTGTAATAAATTTCTGGAAATGTCAGTAAATGTTGAATTGAGCTCCTTTTTTTTTTAATGAGAAACTAACCCTTGAATACTTGTGGGGTTTTTTTGTTTTTGTTTTTTTTGCCTGTCGGAGCCCCAGGCGTTTGTGTACATACTCTCCCTCATTTATAGCTGAGTTTTTCAGTCTTTCTGACTCTCTTTCTTTGTTATAAAAATATCGAGGTGCCAAATACATTATTTAAGATTAGCATGAAAATTTAATCTGAAGAAGACTTTTCTTTCGCCAGCCTACGGTTTTCTTTTATTTGGAGGGCTTTTGTTGTCATCCACCCTTCCCCCCCACTTCTTCCCCTCCACCCTCTTTTTTATTTATTTTTACCTATCATCTTCCTTCAGCTTCAGTTACTGTATGTAGGCTTCTATGACAAAAGGTGGTTTGGCGCAGAGTTCTTAATACAGTCAGAATAATTTTACAGTTGGGACTCTTCAACGGGGAATTTCTGTTTGTGTGTTCAACTTTGCTCATGAGTAGAGCAGTGGAAATTAGTTGGGATCATTCTCCACCTTTAGTGGGGATCTTATTTTGAGGATATAGGTGTGGATGGGTTCAACTGATCCATAATGCTCAAACACCTGGGTCAGTGTTCAACCAGTAGCTAGCCTTGTCTTCGGGGCCAGATTTAAACATGTGTTGTCAACACAAAGTGCCCTGTTCTTGCAGCCAAGCTGATAATGGACTAAGTTATTCTCTAACTTGAATTTATATTGCAAATCATCAAGACCTGAGGGCTCCTAAAAGTATTCATGGAATGGCAAGTCCTCAGGATTTGCCCATTAATAGGTGGCTGTTTATCCTTTGAAATTTCAGCAAGGTGGTCTCTCAAAAACAGGCATAGTGTCCCTTTCAATAGCAGAGACCATCCAGGATCAGAATTATATTTATTCCAAGCTGCCAATAATTTTATAGAACTGAAGTCTTCCGCTGTGTGTCCCAAATGAGCTAGATTTGCTTCCCTGTTCTGGCTCCTTTGTGCTAGTCAATTGGTACAAAGCAACTGGAATCTGACAGCAGCTATCTTGGGGAGAAGTCCCCTGCTCTCAGATGGTGTAAAACCAAAAACCAACCAAACAAAAAAAAACAAAAAACACCCCAAAACTCCTCCATCACCAACTACCCCCCCCCCTTCAAGTCTGGGTAAAAGGGGAATGTAAGGGATCTCCTGGGATGAGGTTGAATGCGGCTCCACTCCAGCAATTCTCATCTGCTTTATTGTCCTTTAGAGATTAGTTATGGACCTCATTCAGCTCTATTTCACTCACATCAATATAAATCAGGAGTAACACCTCTGTAGTCAGGGCAGAACCAGACCCACAGAGTGGAATAACCAAAACTAGGATTTCTCCTCTGCTATTATAAAATAATGGTAAGACTTGCTAAAAAATAATATATATTTTTTGGAAATGCAATCCAGTCCACTGAATTGAATAAAGGATAGCAATAGAATTATAGTGCAATATTACAGAACAATCTGACAAGAATCATGCTGAGAATTTTAGCCAGTGTGCAGTGTATCAGCGTTATTAATTTCTGATCAGCTAGAGAAAGCACCTCACTCAGGTATACCTAAGCAAGTCACTTTCATTTAATTTTCTTTCTGAAGACATGACAGCATCTGTACATTTCAAGATATAATTGTTGTTATCCTTCAGAGTTTTTGAAACAAACGCAATCATCCTTCTGAATTACTGGCTTCTCATGACAATCTTTTGAGGTTGCATTGTTCTAAACTAATATCTCTCAGACAGATCCTGAATAATGTAAGAAGATAAAACCCACATGAAAAATCAAGAATTCAGAAATGAAATTTAAGCTGTCAAATTTTAACTTAGTTGATCTTTATTCCCTTAATATTCCTCAAACAAAAACCATTTCATTCTAGTTCATAAAGATCATTACCTTAGAGGCCATAATATCTTTGAATTTAGTTCCAGGTCGATTTTTAAGTTAAAGTATCAGACATACAAACAAACAAACATACATACATTCTAAGCAGGTATTATAAAGTAGATATATAAGGTGATGCCAAATATCTGCTGTATGCTATTGCTAGTTTACTTGTACAAAAGAAAAAAAAAACTTTGGACCCAGTCCTGAAACCAGATCCACCCAGGTGTAAAGGTTCATCTTTGCAGATCAGACTGCAGGATTGGGGTCTGAAAGGTTAAATTTTGCTTGACGAAAAGGAGTTTACCATTAGTCTAGGCCATGATTCAACACATCTCTAACTCTGAGTATGCAAGTAGTCCTACTGAAGTTATAATGTAACAGCAGCTGCTTTGGAGGCATTTGTATGGGTATCAATGATCTGCATATTAAAGAATCCCAAAGTACTGAATAACATAATATACTGTCCTCTAAATAGCCCTTAACACAATACATTTAGGGAGGTTTAGAAGCATTATGTTCTGTTGTAGAAAAGGTTCACAGGTTAAATCAATGGGATTACTCACGTGCATAAAGTTAGGCATGTGGTCAAGGATCTTTTTGAAGAGAATTATTTTGTTCATGGATAGCCATATTTTAGTGGTTAAAGAAATGATCATAGAAATACTTAAACTTATCAAGAACTCAAACGCTTCAAGGCAAGGTGAGAGTATAGGGCTACCCCTTAAAATCCCCAGGTCAGACTGTGACTGGCCTGATGGGGGTGCACAAGCATCATCATCTCCATGTTATAATCTGATACACATACCAAGATCCCTAGCAGAGTAACATCAACATGAGTGCTAGATTCCTGAGTCTGGCACCTTTCAGCGGCACTAAATACAATTAATTAAAAACACATTAAAATAAAAAAATGGGTCAGCTACCTTTAAATTTAAAGAAATTCTAAACAGAGGGAGAGAGCGAGAGGCAGGAAGGAATGGTTAGGATGCTGGCCTGTGGCTTAGGAGATCTAGGTTCAGTTCTGTGCTCCACTACAGTCTTCAGTGTGACCTCAAAGAAATCATGACTCCATGTGCCTCAGTTCCCCATCTGTAAAATGGGGATAATAGCACTGCCCTACCCCTGAGGTGTTGTGAGGATAAATACATTAAAGATTGCAAGGTGCTCAGATACTATGCTAATGGAGGCCATATAAAGTATCTCACACAAAGAGAAGTTACTGCTGTGACATGCTTCTTTGTGCTCCTCCAAGTGAAAAATGACTTTGTTTAGCTAAAACTTTGCAGTCATATTGGTCTGTACCTTTAGATCAGAGATGGGCCTAGGAGGGAGTGTTCAGATCCAGATTAGGTTCAGTTTAAGGTTCGAGGCCACATCAGGGCTAAGGGTTAAATTCTGATTCAACGCTGATGACATCTCTTGAACAGTTCTCATTAGATCTTAGTCCTACCTAGTGGAAATCTCAGGCGGAACTGTTCTCACTGGCATTTGGATTCCCCTTTACCAGAACTGGGAAATATGCCCCTTGCCATTTTGGATCTGATCTGCAGCCAACGCTCCAGCAAGTGGGTTTGGATCTGGGGAACTGAAATAGGAGCCCACACAAAACGTAAAGGCTCCCAGATTGAAAGGTTCTGGTTTTGGCTCAGCTGCATTTGAGATAGGTTGGAAATTAACAAACAGAATTAAAAAATGGGTTTTTTTTTGTTTAGAAGACCAAATGCACAGTAACTTCCAAAGCAAATAGCTAACAGGCATTTTTAGTAGCATATAAAAAATGTACTTAGCGTGCATGCATGGCAGCTGCACGGAGACAATAAAATGTAACCGCAGCTCCTTTGGAGCTATTTCTGTCTCTATGTGTCAATAATCTGCATATTAAAGAGTCCCAGAGCCCTCTCTAACATGATGGACTGTGCACTAAGTAGTACCTAAGTAGCCCTTAACACAATACACAGTAGGAGCTCTAGCAGCATTATGCTTTGCTGTAGAAAAGGCTCACAGAGTAAGGACCTGTCTCCAATGGACTTTTAGTGTATTAGCTGAACCATTTTAAAACACAGTTTTTATTCAGTTTAGTCTTAAAGAGGTTGCATATGATCTGACTGGCCAGCATGGACAGGGCTGAGTGCCTCATTTAAACCAATTGTAATAATTGTGTAAAAAGCATTTGAAAATAGTGAAATCATTATAGCGTTAAAGATGCAAGGTGAACAGGCCTGAAACCATAGAGTTGTCAAAGCATAAAAAGGGTAATGGCAAAGTTTATAAAATAAAGTAAATGAAAACCTTTTTTTGCAGTATTTCTAGCTGTTGTTTAAAGTACAGTTCTACTCTGAAAAGTGAATGTATAAAAACAGCACCTTTTTACTCGAGAGATCTTCTCCTTGTGTGTATTCACAGTCATAGTTATGTGTGTAGTCAAAACTGCTCTTGTGGGGTTTGGATCCAAGATGATGAAATTCAAGTAAGAACAACTGATCTTGTGAGAGTGGTTTTTTTTTTTAAACAAAACTTTCTGGAACTGCTTGCAAGGCTTTGGCCCCATCATACTCAACCCCTAATCTGGATCTGAGCACTGCTGCTTCAACTGCCTCTGGCTGAAATAGAGCTATATACTTTTTTCGTATTAAGAAATATTATGAACAAAAGTTCTAATATCCACCAATGCCTTTTCAAGTCTAGTGTAGAGTCATGAATCTAATTAATTATAAAGTGCTCAATGGGATCGTAGTGGCTTTGATGGAGTTGTAAGCCTATTATGTCAGTTACCTCTACAAATCTGAGGAATTTCCAAACATCAGGAGACTGTACATACTGTATTATATTCAGTGCAATAATTAGGCACACAGGGCTTGTTCCTGCACTACTGAAGTTAGTGTGAGTTCTTGCTCCCCAATAGATAAAGTTGTAGCTGGCTGTTTGAAATTTGTGCACACATTAGCTGACATTCATAGATTTTAAGGCCAGAAGGGACCATTAGAGTCTAGTCTGAACTCCTCTATGACACAGGCTATTAAATTTCACCCAGTTACCCCTATGTGGAGTCCAATAACTTGTGTTTGGCTAAAGCATCTCTTCCTGGAAGGCATCCAGGTCTTGATCTGAAGACATCAAGAGATGGAGAATCCATCACTTCCTTTGGTCATTTGTCCCCATGGTTAATCTCCCTCACCATTAAAATTTGTACCTTATTTCTAATTTGAATTTCTTTGGCTCTAACTCCCAAACATTAATTCTTGTTATGCCTTTATATATAGCCCTCTGTCTGCAGTACTGTATATTCATCTTCTAAAACTTCTAAAGTTGATGTGCAATAGCACTCAATATGATCATTAAGTACTGCGGGCCTGAGTCTCCTCTCACCTCTGTAAATCAGGAGTAGCTCTCCACTGTCTTTAATGGAGTTACACCAGTATACAACCAGAGTAGCTGGGAGAAGAATGTGGCCCAGTCTGTGCAAGTAGACACAGTTATGTCTAGCCATGTGTCAACAAAAGGCCTTATGAACAACAAAAAGAGCCACGAGTCACTGTAACTATTATTGCCCCCAGCATTTCAGACATGACAGTGGGGTGAGTAGGTAAGGATGGATTTAACCCTGGATTTGTGGTCCGCCATACGAGTCTCAATATTGTTTAATTTAGCTTTTGTTCTTAATAAGACTAACGATAAAATGTGGAGATGAGAGAAAGGGCACCTTTCCTACCCTCTGCTTTGAAACTTTTTGGAAATAGTGGAAGCTAAAGCATGCTGAACACTTATGTTATGACAGCAGAATTCTGAATGTACAATAATGATCATTTTGGGAGCATAATAACTTTAAATGGCAGCTGACTTTGTGGCTGCTTTCAGAAAATAGCAGATGGTGAGACTGGTGGGCCAAACTGATCTCTGCTATAACACCCACGAACCTAGTGGAGTTACATCAGAGAAGAATTTGGCCTGTTTCACCTAGGAGCTTACGATGTTTGTTTCAGGAGCAAAAGATAATATTTGCCCTTCAGAAGCAAACAGTCTAGGAATTTCACTTGTTTTGTTTTTCTAGTTTCCTAAGACAGGCTTAGGCTGAAAGCAGCATGCACATAAAGGATTGATTCAAATTAGCTGACACTGATCAGTGTGTATGCTCAGCACATGCAGTGTGCATTTTATTTCCCCCACAACGAGTGGATTGCTGCCTTCCAGAAGAGAGAAAGTTACTGTTCATTGCTACACAGTAGAGATTTCTATTCACCAGGGACCATCGTACCTGCAGTGGATTTGGAGAAGTGAGTGGAGATGGAAGGCCATGTCCTGGTGACTGGTTGGGTTTCTGAGGGGAGTTTGAGGACTGCTGGGCTGGCGGTGGTTGGGTCTGGCTCTGGGGCTGCGTTTGGTTCTGCTGTTGTGGTGTCTGCTGCTGCTGTGGTGGCGGCTGCGGTTGTTGGGCTTGTTGTGTCTGCTGAGCTTGTTGCTGCTGCTGGCTTGTTTGCTGCTGCTGTTGTTGCCCTTGTTGCTGCTGCTGCTGTTGATGATGCTGGAGCTGTTGAAGATGCTGAAGTTGCTGAAGCTGGGAATTCAGGGATGAGGTAGCTACAAATTAAAAAATTAAACCGAATTATACATGATACAGCTCATGTACTCCAGAGACACTTACTAGGTGAATTATATGCTGGACCAAATCCTGGTCCTATTGAAGTATATGGCAAAACTGATTTCAACCTGGCCAGGAACTGGCCCATTGTGAACAACACAGTGCAGGCTCCTGCAAGAGTCTAAGAAATATTCCACCAAGAAAACCAGCATTCAGTTCTGCTAGTGCAGCTCTTTGGTGAAATCCTGGCTCCACTGAAGTCAAAGGTAAAACACCCATCCAGTGAGCCCATGTGTAGGTTTGGAGCCGGATCTTGCAGTCTTTGCTCAGACAAACCTAGCAATGAAGTCAGTGGGAATTTTGCCTGAGTAAAGACTAGAGGACTGGGCTGATGGGATGCTGTTACACATACCATAGCGTGATTTGATGCCACTACATAGAGAAAGAGAGAATCAAGGTTATAAAATAAAGCATTCCCTGAAAAGATGAGCAATGACACAACAAAGCTGTAATATTGACACAGGGTATTTATATGGTAGGTATCAGGAGATAAAATATCAGGTGTGATGTTTTTTGTACAGCGCATAGGTAATAGACAGTAAAATGCACTTGTGCCTCTGAGCTTTGAGTCCACCTTATCATTCAGTCTAAAAGCTGTAAAACTCTTGTGAATTACTGCCAGCCTGGTAGACACCGCTCTCATCTGCTGGTGGCAAAAATATCACTTTTTCACTAGTATGGTGCCCTCAACCAAAAGCATCCAAAAGTGTGGGCTCAGTTCACCCTGTTGGCACAAAGAACACATGGTATCTCCTAGTGCCAGCAGGGCCACCTTAGGCAAATGGGAATCCAGTCACGGAGGAGGGCACACAGCGTTTGCATTGGGGACTTCATATGTGGAGGGCAATATTAAGTTGCAAGCCAGGCTTCATAGAAGCTGTGTCAGATGCAGCTGCCCAGAAGATTCACTGAATCAGCACATGTCCCAAGAGTCCATTTACCTATGCTCAGCCATCACTTTTGGAGCTGTACTGGCTGGCGACAGGAGCCCAATGGACAGGAGGTTGTAAGTGTCATTCACTGCTACAACCCACCGTCCAGAGGGTCTTGTTGCCACCAGGATGCTCCATCCGGAGTTGTATCAATGGAAGCCAAAGTAACCTTGGAGTGAATCAAGCCTATTATTTAGAAATATAATTTACATTTCATGGCAAGAAACATTGTTTACCAGGTTCAACTGTAGATTTGTCAAATAAACAAAGTTGATTCAGCTTTCTTTTCACGCTGATAGCCCTATTCCAGCTCTCTAGGTATGTATGCCCTACAAATGACACTGAGGATTTGGAGTGATTTCTGAAGTCACTGCATGGGTAAAGTGGCATAAAACAAAAGAAACGGGTGAGGAAGAGCAGGGAAGTATAAACCACATAGGATGCATGGTGGAGTGGGCAGCATATGGGAAGAACCTTTCATCACCCCATTCCAATATTCCTAATTTATCTGCAATAATATACAGGTATTCTTCAATCAACAAAGAGAATCAAATGGCTAATGTGTATTTACATGAATTACAGTCATGTATGTATGACTCACCTCAAAAGCAACCTGAAAAGGAAATTAAACTGCAGCTACATCAAGGGAAACAGGGCCGGCTCTAGGCACCAGCAAACCAAGCACGTGCTTGGGGTGGCACATTTTCAAGGGCAGCATTCTGGCCGTCTTTTTTTTTTTTTTTTTCCTTTTTATGCTTCGGGTGGCAAAAGCCTAGAGCCGGCCCTGGCGGCAGCAGCGCATCGCCCTGGGGCCGCTGCGGTTCGCGCCGCGGGGGAGCAGCGCCCACACCTTGTGGCTGGGCCGGGCAGGCTCCGAGCAGGGGACACTCGGGCTGGGAGCTGCCCCTCGGGGCACACGGAGCTGCCTGCAGATGCCGCAGGGCGGCCGCCTCCCCAGCGCCGCAGCCGAGGCTGGGTGAAGCGGCCAGAGCCACAAAGGGTCTGCGGCAGGGCGGCCAGAAGCAGCAGCAGGCCAGAAGCAGCTTGTCCTGAATTTGGTATTCTCAGTTGTGACCCACTGAGGCACCGTGATAGGCTGGCTGTAGAGAGCCACGGCGAGACACGGGGTGCTTGAGCCCAAAGTCCTGGAAGAAGTGAGGCCACGGGGCCCGGCTAGGTCTACACTACCCGCCTGAATCGGCGGGTAGAAATCGATCTCTCGGGGATCGAATTATCGCGTCTTGTCGGGATGCGACAATCGATCCCCGAATCGACGCTCTTACTCCACCAGCGTAGGTGGGAGTAAGCGCCATCGACTGGGAGCCGCAGAGGTAGATTTTGACGCCGTCCTCACAGCGGGGTAAGTCGGCTCTGATACGTCGAATTCAGCTACGCTATTCGCGTAGCTGAATTTGTGTATCTTAAATCGACCCCCCCCGTAGTGAAGACCTGCCCCTAGATGCCTACGTCTGTTTAGGGTAACTGCTGAACATAGCAAGTGATGATGAACAAAACAAAGGACATGTGATTGGGAAGATGGCGCAAATATTAACAAGACGACATGGGGAGTATTGAAAGTGGAGAATGTGGAGAATAATGAATGTTGCTGCCAAAATATTCCTATTACTGAGCTGTTGGAGAGGAAAACAAGTAACTGTTTAATGGAAGCTAAACATGACAAAATAAAAATAGAGAGCAACCATCAAATTAAAGGCGCTTACAATACACCAGGCAAGACACACCAACCGGGAGCAGTAACTGTATGCTCCCACCACTTTAGAAAACAGAACCATGAGCTAGATGACTCAAAGTCTTGAGGGTAATTTTAAAAAAAACCTTCTAAGATTTTTCTACTAGCATATGAAAATGAAGACTGGAGAGTACATGTATGTTGGAAGGCAACTCTGATTCCATTATATGAAAATATAGTTAGCACTAATACAGTCTGCAATACATACAACTTTTTTATGGAAGGAAGGTACATTTGCTCCAGGGGGTAAGCAATCTACACCAGCCTTTTACCTTGCACAGATTACTTCCCCCTCCTGGCCATCAGGAGTGCCAGAGTCAAGGCTCCCCCACTCGCTGTCCCTGCCTGCTCTTTCCCCAGCCTCTTGTGTGGGAAGGGGAGTGGTGGCTGCATGGAAGCTGCATTCCTCCCAGTTCTATAACTAGGGCCCTACCAGATTCATGATCCATTTTGGTCAATTTCACAGTCATAGGATTTTAAAAATCGTAAATTTCATGATTTCAGCTATTTAAATCTGAAGTGTCACAGTGTTGTAATTGTATGGGTCTTGACCCAAAAACGAATTGTGAGGGGGGTCTCAAGGTTATTGTAGGGTGGGTTGCGGTACGGCTAGCCTTACTTCTGCACTGGGACACTGGCTTCAGAGCTGGGTGCCTGGCTAACAGCTGCCACTCTCCAGCCACCCATCTCTCAAGGGAGCGCAGAAGTAAGGGTGGCAATACCATGACCCCCCTAAAATAGCCTTGTGACCCCCCTACAACTCCCTTTTGGGTCAGGAACCCCAATATGAGAAACACTGGTCTCCCCCATGAAATCTGTATAGCATAGGGTAAAAGCACATAAAAGACCAGATTTCACTGATGTGTTTTTCATGGCCGTGAATTTGGAAAGGCCCTATCTATAACCTATGATGTACATAGCCCATACAGAGGAGTAAGGGTGTAGCTTACATTCCCTTACCCTACTGTGCAGGTCAGAGTAAGCCACAACCTTGTCCTTGAAGGCTAACCAAAGCCCCAAATATTGTGATTTTACTCTAGAGGAAATTTTAAAAAGTGTTTCTGGAAAGCAAAATAATGGTCAAACCACACTTTTTAGTAATGCATTTGGGAACAAGGAAAGATGGAGATGGTATGATGGGGGAATTCATATGGTTCTGACCATACGAATGTGTAACAACAGAGTTGTCCTAAATTTGCTTTATGGTTGAAAGTTTAAAGTGTGAAAAATGTAACATTAAAAGAAATACAAGAAGACGCATTGTTAAAGTTAAAAGTGGCATTGCCTGGAGGTCTCAAATAGTCACTTGGGAGCACAGGCAGGGCAGTGAAGAAAAGAAAGGCAAAAAAAGGAATGAAGATATTTAACATAATAAAACAAATGAGGGGGAAGGTTCAGTACAGTGCCCAAATTACAAGGATATGTTTTTGTGACTGAGTAACACAAAACAACTGGAATACAGTACTAATATTTTAAGAAATATTAGTATTAATCTTTTTCCTCACAGAGCACATTATTTAATTTCAGAATGCTTCTTTTAATGAAATGTGACTTGTTGCCAGTGACAGAAGTGCAACTGAAGTAACAGCACACACTCTAGGGAAACAGATAATGGAATTGATGTTAAACTGTTTGCTTAAACCTAGGAGAGTAAAACCTGAAGAGGTAAAATTTCTTTAAATCTATGAATCTTCTTGAAAGGAATGTGTCGCTTGTGACTAAAGCAGTGACTTCAAACCCTGCAAAGAAGTAATTTAATTTGATGGAATGGCTAGCCAAGCAGCTTATGTCTTCCTGTTCGCACCACCTCCATTAACAAGCTATGCATTAGGCCAGCTTCAGCACTGTACTGTTTCAAATTAAATCTTCATTAAAGTGTTTTCTTGATAGCATATTCTGAAAAACAGTACAATTTATTTTTCTATTTTACAAACATTTCTACCTTCATGTCCTCTCTTCTCCTTAACCCAAATAGTACAGAGACAAAGTCCATAAACGCAACCAAATCCCTCTCTTGTCTTAGACCTTGTGACTTAGGGCCAGATTTTGATACTTTTATTCATGTTGAATGGCACCATACTGGAGAAGAATGTCTGGTGCTTAGAGCACTAGCCAGGGCTTAGGAGACCCAGATTCAATATCCTGCCCCACCACAGATTTCCTGTGTGACCTTGGGGCAAGTCACTGAGTCTCTCTGTGACTCAGTCCCCCAGCTATAAAATGGGCATAATAGCACTTCCCTGCCTCACAGGGGTATTGTGAGGATAAAGACGTTAAAGATTCTGAGGCGCTCACATACTATGGTAATGGTAACCATATAAATACCTATGACAGATACTCTATGATTTGCCCATAGAATCTGACACTTTATTCGCCCTGGGGATGGGAGAGGGTGGAAACAAGTGGAGATGGAGGAGGCAGTAGGCTCCTACTCTGTTTGTCTATTGGCAATCTGAGTCAATAGAGTCTTGTCTGTTTGGAAGAGCTCTGTACAAATCCTCTCTGAGGCAACACTTAATGGCCTACTAAGTTATAAATTACATTGAAGAGGTAAAAGTAGGGATTTGGTTTTCTTAATATGATGATAAACAACTTTTTCACTGACTAACAAACAGTTGTGGAATTGGAGGAAGGACTCTTGGAAACAGACACTGCTCTTGTATCATCTGAAATTCCACCAGGCTCCAAGCGCTGAAGAAAGTGACAAATGTCAGACAGGTATACAAGTCATAAAAGCTAAGGAGCGTAGACAAACGACATGATTTAATTGAAAGCAATAAATACATGACAAACCCCATTGATTATACTACATATGCAGTTTGTGAGAGGCAGTGTGATGAGGAGTGAGCATGGGACTGGATGCCAGATCCAGCACTCACTTTGACAGCAGATTCATTGTGTGGCTTTGGGTAAGCCACTCAGGATACATCTACACTGCAAACCCTCCCACTCCCTCTCCCCCATGGCAGTGAGTCTCAGAGTCTTGGTCAACTGACTTGTGCTCACAGTACAAGGCTAAAAATAGCAGTGTAGACGTTCCCACTCGGGCTGGTGCCTGGACTCTGAAATCCGGCAATAGAGGAGGGTCTCAGAGCCTGGGTTCCAGACCAAGTGAGAACGTTTACACTGCTATTTTTAACCCCATAGTAGGAGCCTTGCAACCCACGTCGGTTAACCTAGGTTCTGAGACTCGCTGATACCTTTTTGTTTGGTTTTGGGTTTTTTTGCAGTGTAGAAATACACTCAGTGATGTCTACGCTGCACACTAAGCCGCTCTCTATAGATATGTAAAACATAACATGTATTCACCTACCTCACAGGAATCTTATGATGATGTATGTGCTAATTATTGGCTAGAACTTTGGCGATAAGTGTGAAGTATTAATTTATTTTTTCAGAACTGTATATTTTATCTAAGATAAACAAAATCAAATTTCTGCAAAAAGTGTCCCGAAGAAAATCCCTCTTTTCTATCATTCAACAAAGAAACAGTAAAATGAATCATTTTAAGGGAGAGATAAGTTTAATGAGCTAACATTTTCTATATTGTATCTAAACTGTAAACAAGGAACAGGAAAACCCACAGGAACTGGAATTCATCTCAAATTCTATTAATGAAAAATGCATATTGAATTGATATTATGTATGAATCTAAGGAATCCGTTCCAGCCCTTTAGGAAAAGGAAGCTGGTAACATGTATGTATGCTTATAGACAAAAAGAAACAAGCTGGCTTTCTAATTTGAGTGTCTCCATTGTGAGTACAATATGATCTTGTCATACTACAGACTAGTTACGAATGTGTGTGATACAGTTGCAGTCACCCTAGTGCTGAACTGGTGTGTATGGCAATTATGATGGATCCTTAATTGTTGCAGTGCCCTGGTAAATCTCCTGAGGGATGGTCACACGTTTCAGTGATCACCGCGTTATATAAAAGGCTAACGCAAAAACTCTATAAGGGCAGAAAAACATGTAGGGAGCGACTTGTACCTGCTCAGCACAGCTCAGAGTCAGGGGTGCTGTAGAGCCAGGCTGTGCCAGGGGGAGCATCCACACCTTGCTTTTCTGATCTGCCCAGTGCCCCTGCTACTACATCTCTTAATGGTGTTGCCGGTTCCACTCTAGTGCAGAGGGAGAGCATGAGCTAGGCTTCTCCATGCCCCTCCCAGTTCCCTTTGGGCCAACATAATCTGCCTGGCCCTTATGTTGTTCACATAAGGTGGGGCGTGGGGAAGGCCCTTTCATGCTCCTCCACCTCTCCTGTTCATCCACGTATCACTCATGTAGGAAACTGGCAGGTAACTTTAGCCATTAAAGGTGATGCAATGGGTCCAATTCACCCCTGATGTAACTATGCTGAAGGCAATGAATTTACACCAAGAATTCATTCTGCTCCACGAGTCTAAGGGAGAGAAGGTCTGATTCATGGCTGTAGCAGGAAAAATGAAGGTAGTCATGGCACCAACTATATGTACTCCGGTCCCAGTTCTGCTTGCACTGACTTCAGTGGGAACAGGAGTAGGGTCTCATTTGTCATGGTTAGTATGTTTCTGCAACTGTCCAGGCAAAAAGAAGGGCTCTGAATGTCAATAATAGCAAAAGAAAAAATTATAAATATTTTTTTCCTAGCAACTGAAAAAAAAGTTAACAAAGCCACAAAAGCTTAATTATATTTATTTTCAGATCCAGACCCATATTTAACACCCCATTCACAGTATAAATTCAGATTCCAAAGATCTCTCAAGCCTAATCCTAAAATCAAATTAGAGCTCTTGTAATTCAACTTGTATTCTGAATTTGTTCTTGTGGATGAACTCCACATATTGTCTGATTAGAGAGAGAGAGTAAAGAGGAGAAAGGGATTGTGGGAGTTTGAAGGAATACTTTATTGTTACTTTTCCCTAAAGCCTCATATTTGCATAATTGCGCAGATGTTATACAGTGCCTTGATGTGATGTACAATTGACTAAAATGTAATGCGATGTACAACGGACAAAAAGAGAAAATCATACATTATACCTTTTCCTATTTCACTGAGCACAGAACTCGGCTCTAGCTGCTTTTAGAGGCTAATGTCTTTTTCCACTTCCCCAATAATGGAGAATGGATTTACATTGCCTCAAACTAAAAAGTGTAACTAACTTAAGCATCCGAGCTTGCGTCCGAGTTGACATGGCCTGCTTTTTCCTGTTGTTTCTCTTTTAATGAGGTATATCTTCTTCGAAACAGATTTCTAAAGATTGAATGCACACACTGAATAGTCTAATGCAGGCCCGTGTTTACACTCTCTCCTACTAGGGGTAATAAGGGGCGGGTTAGCCATCTACCCACTTTATTTTTTGCATATGCTTGGATTTTCCTTTTGAGGGGGAAGTGAGGGTTGTTTTATTTATGTTAGCATCTGGTAAAAAAAATAAGGAAAGGGTGGCACATAATGGCTCAAGGGATTAGTAATAGAATACAGAGCATATTACTTCTAAATCACTAGTTTAAATCCAGCCTGCATGAATACAGGGAACAAAGTCATTGCATTCTGATGGTTGCAGGGTACCCTACTTTCAATAAAATGAATTGGGCATCACCTTATATATATACTGTTTACATTTAGAATAATGTCACTAGGTAGCTTCTATGTAATGCATTGACAGTATCAAAAATTTTAAGCGGCAACATCATAAAAAAACACCACTATAGGTGTCACCAATTGACACCTTTATTTGCAGTTTCAGTCAAGAGGCTAAGGATTGAAAGAGGAAGGAGACCAAGTCCTCTGCTCATGCCTAAAGGTGAACCCTCAAGGTGAAGGCATGGCAGGGGGGAAAGCTTGCATTGCCAATGCTCTTGTTGTACCAACTCTGCAGATATGCAGAGGGCTTCACTTTCCACCGTTGTCAAATTCAGGATCTTTCAGGAACACTAAATTCACTTTAAAGAATATAGGCAATAAAAAGGAAGTATTACGGAGAAAACCATCATAATTTATCAGGTGCCTGTGGTGTCTCAATATTTTGATGTATACTGGAACTTCCCTGAAAAATGACCACTGTATTAAATAAACCTGACATTTTCCCCTACCAAACTTTAAGATGTACAATAATACACTGGAAACATTAAAAAAGTTCTAGATGGGGAGGCGTGACTAGGCAGTAGGGCAAATGTATTTGGAATAGTTCCTGCTTTGAGATAATCTAGAAGCTATTTTCTCCTGGTTTATGACAAGTTCCTTGAGAGTATTGTAAAAATTGCATTAACCTATTTAAAATGCCCAAAGGCAAGAACAAGCCGGAGAAATTAGACTTTAATAAGCCATTTGCTTCCTCGGCTCAAATGGGAGCTCAGGCCCCATACTGTACAGATGGTTGAAATATCATCCTAGATACTGGTATCACCAAGGCAAGAGAGATCAATCAGGAAATCATCTTGAGACTTTCATGCAATGATAAACAATTAAAAAACCTCTGTAACATTGTCCGAGGGCAGTGCAAAGGCTTAAATTACCAAAGGAGAGGCATTGGGTGTCAAGCACAGACAGCAAACATCATCTAGATCTGGTAGCTCCAGATTTTGTGAACATGAAAAATCTCTTGTGAAAATGTGGGCCCCTATTAAACTTCTGTTGAAGCACAATGGGCCAAATGAGGAGTCCTGACACCAGTTCTGTATGGAAGCCAATAGGAGGTTTCTGCCTGAATAAGGGCTGCAGGATTTGGTCCAGATCATTTAATGATAGGAAAGTGCAGTGTCTTGAACATAAGATACAACATAAGAATGTGCAAGTTCATGGTGTTCCTGCCTGCTGGACAATCCAGAACCTATTGAGCTCATGGGAAATGTTAATTTTCATCATCGGGAGGCAGGATACAAAGGATAACCTGTTATTTCTTGGGAATTTCTTCAGGATTCCTTCAAAGGAAAAAATGTATAGGGAAAAGTTGGAAGACTAAGAGGGAAAAAATCCTCTCCAGGACAAACAGAACCAGATGTGAGTTCTCAAAGCAATTTGGCCATGCCATTTCACAGGAATCAAGTGTTAGTCTGCTAGAAGAATAGTGCACAAATACCTACAGAAGCACAGACAGGAATGTATGATGGTCAAGGAGTGAGGTCATAATGAAAAAGTACTTAAAAAGAAACAAACCCCAAATACCTCAAAGTTGTTTACTCGTTTCGATTTCCCACTTTGTCATTTTGTCTCTTTTTAGGCCCCAATCCTGTGAACTGCTCCCTGTGGGCAGACCCTTATACCTATGCTGAGCACTAATGGGATTACTGTGGCTTCACTCAGGCACAAGAGTCCACCCAGCCTCTGCAGCTTGCAAGATCAGGGTCATGGCCAATATGCTCTTTGGGACAGGGGATGCTTTTATCTTTGTGTCTTTGACAGCACTGAAAACACTGTCAGTACTAGACAAAGAATAAACAAATAAAGTTAAACAGAACCTTATATGTGAGGGAGTGGTTATATGGTTAAAAGGAATATACAGAGTTATAATGTTAATGCTAATGAAGTTTACTGTAAGGGAGATAAAACCAATCTCTAATTATGCCCTGGCCTACACCAGTGGCAGCATGTATAGGTACGCGCAGCTACATGCCATAGTGAAAAGTAGGCTATATCCGCACTGCAGTGTGTAGCTACTTGTGTCAATGAAGGTTCTGGCAGGAGGGAGGCAGTGGGAAAAGGCTCCAGCACTGGGGAGGCAGGGGGAAAATATGCTGCTAAAAATAGCAGTCTAGACATGAGAGGCACTGCTTGGGCGCAGAGAGAGCCATGTAGGGCACGTACCCTAAGGTTCTGGTGTGTCTGTATTCTACTTACCTAACTGTGACTCACCACCTATATCGCTGTTTATACCTGCGCTAGGAGGGCATGCAGTGTATGTACTCTACATGTGGTGTAAGTGTAGACATAGCTTATTAGGGATTAGGTTGAGACCTTCGGGAGGAGCAGATTTCTCCATATCTGCCTATTGCAGACTTTCTTGAACCTTCCCCTGAAAGATCTGGAGCTGGTTACAGTCAGAGACAGGACACTGGATTAGATGGACCTTGGGTCTGATCCAATATAGCAATGCCTATGACCTTATGGGTAGTGTTTGTCTTTGCAGTGAAACTGCAAATAGCTCACACACTGGGCTCCTTTGTTTTGGAAAACAAGGGATTCTGCTGACCAGATGATGATGATGATGGCTCCCAATAGACTCCCTGACAACGAGTGGGCAGCACACGCACACAAAATGTGTATTGATTTTAATACTATCGCTTGTAATTTATAATTTTTGTTACTTGTCTGTTTCCCATGTTATAATATTGATGTGGCTCTGAGATATAAATCCCCATGGCATTTATAAAGACTACAGGCCAGACTGTGCCTTGAATGCACTAGCTTGTGGTGGATGCAAGAGGAGTGCCATACCATGCCAGGGGGAGCTTGGGAAGGATTGCGCAGAATCCAGTTTTGAGCTCCAGGAAATGCAGAGGTGAGTCCGTAGTCCCGTGGGTGCCTGGCCATTTCCACTGGTACAAGGGCCGTAGCAAGAAGGACTCATTGAGCTGTCTGGAAATTCTAAAAGAGGATTTTGTATTCTTATGGACAACTGAGAGTTCTGTACTTGTCTATGGTACATGGGTCTCCCGACAAAGAAATATTTATTCAGGTGCACTTTTAGTATTGCTTCTTTTGAACATCAGAAATTATTAGAAGTCTCTTCAAAGAAAGTCTTTGAAATGAATCACGTTTCCTTAACTAAAAGTGAAGTTACCGTAAGTAAAACATACTGTTTTGTACAATACAATGGAACACTAGATCAAAGTGTTTGGGGGTTTAAAAGGTTGGCCTTGAAGCTCAGCTAGTGGAAGAGTCCTGGGAATGACAAAGGAGGGTATCACTTCCCACCAGCCTTGACCAAGATATGTAGCAGAGGCTACTGTGCCTCAGAGATGATTTGGTATGATGAGATGCTTTTATCTAACAGACTTTCATTATATCTGTGTTCTCTGTCATTTCCTAATGTCAATATAGGAAGTTTCTGAAAGTAAGAAATACTTGAGTATGTGGATCTTTGTTTAAATATGTGCACTGTCACTGGTTTTCTTTCATTGTGTGTGTGTTAAGTAGCTTTCAGGGACTGGCTCTGATTAGGAGGCTGTACAATGGGGCCCTAGTCATGACCTCCAGGGCCTCCAAATGCTACTGCAATACAAATATATAATAATCATGTTTTAATATGGAGTGGCTAGACTCTAATATACTACATGCTCTGACACACCTACAGAGACAGTCAGTGTTGATTTTGTCTAGTCAAATAGCTAAGAGACATGAGACAACTCCATGTATGTATTCAGAACTCTTCAAGTTTCAAAAAACTGAGTATTGCATTCCAAGGTCCAAATTCCAAGTGGCTAGAGAAGCAGGCGTAACAATGATGAGTGCAAGTCACTGAATAAAGGAAGAAGGCAAGAAAGTGTGTGTAACAAGGAGCAGAGAAAACACTGGTCCAAAAGTCTTCCATTCCTTATAGACAATAAAGCATCAACAGCGAGTGGGAGGCACAGATGCAAAACTGACAGAGGCAGCTCCATTCCCTACAGAGATATGCAACTGAATTAGCCATGAAGGTCTTGGATTTGGGTCGAGACTCATCAACACGGAGCTGCGCCTTCCCCATTATAATATCTAACTTCTTTTGCGTCTGCCTCCCCCACCCCCCGCCATGTAAAATTAAAGGCAATGCGGCAGACTGGGCAAAAGAACAAAGTAAAATAAAAAGCAAACAGGGTATTAGTCTTCTGTCCAGAAGAACATAGGGCCAAGTCCTGCAAGAAGCCGAGTGCCCTTAATTCCTACCGAAGTCAACAGGAGTTGAGGGCACTCTGCATCATTCAGGAGATGCTCAGCACATTGCACGATCAAACCTATTACGCTGATCACAACTACACAATTAATTCAATTAAAAAATTAGAACAGGAATGAAAAACAGTTTAATGATCATTCAGTATTAATTATTATTTGTACTACCACCATCCTCCGATAAGATCAGGGTCACCATGTGCTAGGTGCTGTACATACACATAGTTTTAAATAGACCATACCTGCAGTGAATAACTTGTAATTTCGGCAGACAAGACAGAGAAAGGAAGCATAACTTCCCTCTTTTACAGGCGGGGGATTAAGCACAGAGAGATTAAATAACTTGCAAAAGGTTATATAGGAAGTTTGTGAAAGAGCCAGGAAGTGAATCCAGATCTTGAGAGCCCCAGACTCATCACGGGACCTGCCTGATTATATACTAGCTCACTGCTGCCCCAGATAATAAGTCTGCCTGTTAGTAACTTTATTTTGTTCTCTTCAGCTTTGTTCACTTGTTTGGTTCATTTCATTGACAATTATACGTCAAATTAAAACAAAGCGAGCAAATACAAGAAGCATTTTGTTTAGGGGCTAGGTCCACATGTTCCTTCTCAAAATATTCTGCAACATTACCAGCTGATTTTGTTTGTTGTTTGCAGTAATTCCTTGGTAGGTGTAAGGGGCCCAATTTATTTTTTCTCTCCTGTTTATTTTATTCATTTCTAAATAGACTAAAAACAAAGTCTAGCACTGGGGTCAACAGCAGTTCTGGACCCTGTTGCTGGCCACCCCTCTTCTGCAAAAGGAACTATTGCTCATGACTTTATTCACAATAACGTGAGAGTGGCTATAAAATCAAGAGGGTGGCAAACTGAACACAGGCCCCTTTGTCCTCCTCCTCCCCCCAAGCTGTTGTTGCTTTGGGTACTCAGCAGAGCGCTGTCATGCCTGGCTTCTACCTAACCTCTGGTTCCGCAAATTGTCTTCCCTGCTCTACTTCTCAAACAACAATGAATGCTCTCTGAGCCCCGAGATGCCTCTACCTACCTAACTTTGCTTGGCAAATAGAGGGTATTATTCTTACTGCCAAAATAAGTGCTTCTGCTACTGAAATAAGTACAAATTAACACAGTAGTGGGAATTTTTGTTTTAACAGGAGGAATTTACTGTACCAGTGTCCAGTAGGGCAGCCATCAGTTAAGGTAGTCACAACTGATATTACTGTAAACCTAATGACTTAGTCCTTTTTTGGTTTGGCTAGGATTTGTCTCTTTCTGCTTGTCGATGGTCACCTTTAGGGTGGAAGTTAAAGATGCTGGCCTGATTCTGCCTGGTCCTCACACAGGTGCCTAGTGGGTGAGTGGCCCGCTGGTGGCAGGGTGTTGGGGGCAGTGACCTCTGGTGTGGTTTGCAGAAGGACAGACAGAGTTCCAGTCCCCCTGCACCTGTCTGCTTGCTGGAGGTACATGGTGCTCTGAAGGTGGCTGGAAAGAGGCAGCCCATGGTTCTGCCCCACTGCATCTGACTATCGGGCATGGAAGAACAGCCTGCTCCCCATAAAGGAGTGTAGTAGAAGACATGGTCCCTTCTGTGCACTACGGAGTTAATGGATATGTTCTGCCTCCCGGTGCTCCCCCTAGGAGTTGTTCTGCATTGCACCTCTCTGAGCTGTGCCCAGCAGACACACTCTAGCCCTTTTCAAAAAGACTGGGACATAGCCCCTGTGTTTTGTCCAACCTTCCTTCTCTCAACAAGATTAGAATGTGTGAATGCTGGGAAGTCCAGAATGGCTGCTGCAGTCGTCTACATAGTCACTGCAATACCTAATTCATTGCTTTGTAAAGCCTGTCAGGGTTAGAGCTGGACAAAGCTTTTTGGTAGAAACTTTTTTGTGAGAAATGCAGAATCAGGGACACTGATTTTACTGAATTGTCCATTTAAAAACAAACAAAAATTCAACCCCCCCACCCTGAAATTTTTGTTCCAAATTTTCAAAATAGAACATTTTTTATTTTAAAATTTCCTTTAACTTTATTAAAAATGCAATGTATGCAAATACTTGAAATCCATATATTGATTTTGTTGAAACAAAACATTGTGTTCAACCTGAAACAATTTTTTTCTTTTTGATTTTCTGAAAATTCTGGAAAAAAATCATTTTTCATTTAATCTGAAACTTTTCCCCCGACTATTTGAAATTGCCAATAAACCAAAGAATCTATTATTTGCCTAGCTCTAATCAGGATTCCTCATATATGAAAGATGCCATTTAACCTTGGGTGCTATTCTATATCTTATTTGGCTTAGTTCCCTAGTATACCACAAAGAAGCCATGAGAAATTTGGATGAACTGAAAGATATTACAATTCAGGGGTCGGCAACCTCTGGCACGCGGCTCGCCAGGGTAAGCACCCTGGCGGGCCGGGCTGTTTACCTGCCACGTCCGCAGGTTTGGCCGATCGCAGCTCCCACTGGCTGTGATTTGCCGTCCCAGGCCAATGGGGGCTGCGGGAAGCGGCGCAGGCCGAGGGATGTGCTGGCCGCCGCTTCCTGCAGCCCCCATTGGCCTGTAGCGGCGAACCGCGGCCACTGGGAGCTGCGATCGGCCGAACCTGTGGATGCGGCAGGTAAACAAACCGGCCCGGCCCACCAGGTGCTTACCCTGGCAAGCCGTGTGCCAGAGGTTGCTGACCCCTGCATTACATGCAGCTAAATCTTCCCTTTGCAGCTAATCTACAAGTTTCTCCCACAGCAACTGATTAAGCATTTATAAATAAAGAGGGCTACAAAAACATTTAATAAAAGACATTTGAGTTAATAATCCATTCATTTTTGTTGGGCATTTTTGGATGGGAAAAAATGTGAACACAGATGGCAGGCTTGCAAATTGAATGAAAAACCATTCATTATTACTGTCCAGTGTACTAATTCAGGGGGTAAGCTTTTTGCTCTTTATATGTGCTGATTGGTACCTTATTATGCAAATCAATGGGACTACTTGTGGAATATAGCACCACTCAATGTGAGGGAGGCAAAATTGAGCCCTACAGCAATGATGCTCCAAGGTGCTCACAGGGAGCTAATCCCTAATGCACTCCTTTAGGCACTATTGGCTTAATTTTAATAGTTAGGATAATAAAGGATGGTTTTAATTAAGTGTTTAGACCCTACCAGCTGTATGTGCTTTGCTGATTACTCAAGCGCTAGCTGCAGTTTGAAAACATTCTGCTCACTGCTGTGTCACTTGTGAGTAGCCTTTACCCCTCCCCCTTGAACAATCAGACAAACTGCCCATGCATGTACACACACACACACACACACACACACACACACACACACACACACACACACACACACACGCACACAGACATATACCTATAAACCATGGGTTTATTAACAGCCATAGTGTGTACCTATAAACACATTACTGCTGCTAATAAATATTAAAATTTTGGTTTGGGTCTAACCTGAAATGAATATTAAAAATCTATTCTGTGAATTCAATCCTTTTTACAGAAAAGTCCCATAGAATTTAATAGGGATGAAACCATTACAAATTGAATATTCTGTAGAAATTACTCTAAGAATTTATAAAATTAAAAAGAGAAATATAGCCTGTCTACAGTTTTTTTTTAAGCCATCCTACAGAGGCTATTAGCAGGCACATAATTCTCTATTAAATCCTGTAGAATGTTTCAAAAATCCCATAGAAAGCTTACAATTTTCTATTCAATTCTTTAGGACTTTTCCAAAAGAAAGGTTAAAATTTAACTTTTAATTGTAGAGAGTTCAGGAAATTTTGACAATTACTAGAATATTGGATGTGGTTGAAGAAGTTACTAATGTTTTTTAGTGTTGTTACTTAGGGGGAATTCTCTGTACTGGAGTTTCCCCATCTGTAAAAGTGGGGGTGATTACTTACCCTCGTTAGGAAAGCCCTTTGAGAAGTATAGATGAAAAATGCAATGTAATGTTAGAGACTCATTATTATTATTATGCCATTTTAGAATGAAGATACTGTCTGTATCGAAATGGAGCGTTTTTAAATAAAAAACACAGTACAAAAGAAAGGATTTTTACGAACAAATTTCAACTGGGATACAAGACACAATTTTACAATGTGTCTTGGTATGCTTATATTAACTTTTTAAATTAAAAACCAAAGGTTTAAAGTGTATTTCAAACTGTGTGAACTATGATGGCAATGCAGGAAGCAAAAGATACACCATGAGCACACGCAGAAATCTGAACCCATTACGTCAGATTTGTTTTGCCAACTTTTAACTAAAGAGATGCAAAACTCTTCTCTTCAGCTGCAGTGCCAGGGCATTTTGTTTTTACTCTGTTGATTTTAATAGCCCGCGCAGAAGCTTGGAAAGGAACATTTCTTCCTTTGTTAATTTTAAACTTTTCCCATTTGGCAACCCTGGGTTTTTTTTCCACTGGTGTGTTTTCAGTGAAGCTGAACTTAATATGGCTCTCTTTGGTTTTGTATCCAAGCTTGCTCTCTGCTCTTGGTACAGAGCCAGGGCTCAGTGCCACCCGGCCCCAACTGTCCTCCTTTACTTCCCTTCCAGGAGCACCTTGTGAGCTGGAGTTTTCTAGGGAATATCCTGGTGCAATGGCTCTTCAAGAAGGTCTCAGCTTTCTGGAAAAAGAAGAGCCTCAGCAGCAAAAGCTACGGCTAGCACCACTACTAGCTGACCTGCCCTTCCTCCCGCACGGAGCCAGGTCTTTGGGAGTACAAGGCTCCAGCAGTCTCTGTGACGGAATACACCATTGTACTCACACCCGACACCCTATTGTAATAATATTTGTACAAGATATGCTTTGTAAGGTATGATTTAAAAACTCATAATTTTCAGGTCAGTATTGTCCTGATTAAAATACATGTGGCAAAATCATATGTGATGTTATAAGATTCCCCTGTATGATGCTATTAACACATGTTCCAAACCCCACAGCCCTGTCCAGGCAGAAGTTGGTAAACAGGTCTGTCCTAAACTAAGGGCACGTCTTCACTGGCAGCTTTAAAGTGCTGCCGCTTGTGTAGTTGCAGCATAGCACTGGGAGAGAGCTCTCCCAGCACTCTAAAAAAACCTCTTCTACAAGGGGCGTAGCTACCAGCACTGGGAGCACGGCTCCCAGTGCTGGTGCACTGTCTATATTGGCACGTTATGGCTCTGAAACTTGCAGTGCTCAGGGTGTGTGTGTGTTTTTTCACACCACTGAGCAAGAAAGTTGCAGCGCTGTAAAGTGCCAGTGTAGACAAGCCCAAAGGAATGTGTGATTGCCTTAATTTGCATTGAAGCAGTAAACAGAGTCATCAAGCTGGAAGGGAAAACCAAGGAAGCTCAAACAGGTGAAAAAACCTCTAGGGAACATCCTTCCACATAGATTCTTTGTCTCCTGGTTCTCAGCTAGAAATGTTTTTCAAGAGGAGGACTGAAACTATTAAAAAGAAGGGGGATCACCCCAAGGCACGCCTTTTTCTCTCCCTGCCATCACATTCTCTGCACCTGAGATAGAAACAGCTGTTGGACTCTGGAGAAGGGGTTCTGACCAGAAGAGTTTGGCCCATGGTTTACATATTAAATTGAAACTTTACTCCCTCAGTGGAACAGTTTAATCAGAAACCATTTTAATAATTTGTAAACACTGCCAAATGTTTGATTTGCTGGTAAGTGATCAAGCCTTCTACTGGAAAATCAAATAAAAAATTCAAACTATCACACAAACAAAACTTTATAAATGAAACGTGTTGTAGTGAGAAATACTGTTCTCACCGTATGCTGCAATTCTGTAATGCAGAAGGGCACAGTGTCCTGAAAAATCAGCTTTCAAATCAACTCGTATCAAAAGGAAGCCACGTCAAAAAGAGGAAGGGAGGATGGTTAGACTTGTCATTAAGGCACAAACTTGGAAATCAGGAGTTCTATTCCTGGACCTCCTACAGACTTCATGTGTGACCTTGGGCAAGTTAACTAGTCTCTCTCTTTCATTTGCCTCATCTGTAAAATGGGGAATAAAAAAAAACGTACTTCCCTCCCTCATAGAAGTGTTCCGTGTAAGGCTAAATTCATTAAAGGAAGTAAACTGCTTTGAGATCCTCTGATGGAATGTGGAAGTGCAAAGTATTATGTCCACATAGGAAGTATCATGTTATAAAGCCATCTTAGATACCATGCTAAATCATGGAATGGTGGTTTAAAAGCCTGAATTTATTGTCTCACTCACTCATCTCTACAAGGAGTATATTTTTGGATAAAAATTTCTGGCTTCACTAAAACATGTTTCAAGGGAAGATTTCATTTCATTTTATTCTAAAATCTCTATGAGTTTGGAATGTTCATAGACACCAGGGAAATAAACAACTTCTTGTAAATCCTTAAGAATTAGAATGCCTTTTAAAATGAACTCTCAACTTAGAAACTTTATACACACTTACATAACACCAGATTTTAAAAGATATCAAATGACAAAACTAAACTCCAGATCTCCTGGAAGACTAGAACTGACAGCCAAGCACATACAACTACAGCCACCTTCTTCATAAAACTGGGGCACACCAACAGAGCCAACTAAACCACACAAGCTAATGACCACAACAATAAAAATCCATGAGAAAGTTTCAGCAAATAGATATCAAAGGTAACAAAGTGTTTCCTCTAGCACAGCAAGCAAGGCCACAGAACAGAAAGATGACAAAAGAAAATGAAGAAAGGAAAACAGATTCAAGGGGAATAACTATGGGCCCCAAGTGGGCTTATTATATGAATAGACTGCAGGTAACTACATCCTTCCACTGTGGTGCTTCATAAATTCTGTCATCTTGTTAAGACTGTGAAGACCACTGACCTCACTTCCTCCATTAATAAGGCTGCACTGCTCTACTCAGAGACTTTTATTTTGTTTATGAAACTTGAACCACTGTATAAAAGTCTCTTCTGTCTGCAATGAAGCTCATTACTTTTGAAATCACAAGAGTAAGGGAAAAATGCCCTCCATACTCTACTTACCACCTACACAAAAATAATTAAAACAAAAAAACACTTTTAAGGCTCATTCATTCTGGTTTCTGAATATGCTACAACTAAAGATTTGTTGCTTTAGTTATAATATGCCGGGAGAGGCCAAGATGGTTGTGTGCTGCTCATGTCTTGGCAACGGATATTTTAGACAGCCCTAATAATCTCTCTTCTTAAAAAAAATCAAAACTGTTATTTATAATTAACTATAGACAAAATTCAACCTTTGCACCACTAAGGGACACACATGGAGGGATAGGGGACAAAGAGGTAGTGGTCAACTGGAGTGTTCTTGGGACATTCTTCCTACACAGAGCAGAAAGACTCAAAAGCTCAAGCAGGCAGCATACGCTGCAGCACTCTTTACTGCTGCTCAGAAAAAGAAGCAGCATACATTCCATTCAGCACTTGCTTCCGGACAGCAACATGTGTGTAGGAGGCTGAGGCCACACCCAATCCAGTTGACCACATCCATTCCTGGCTGTGAAACCCTGGTAGGTGACTACTTCAAGAGAGCAGTTGAGCTGTGACCTGTCTTGTCCCTGGCCTCTGCAACCTCTTCCTCCCAACCTGAACAAGCACAAGACAAGGCAGAATTGTCTCCTCACATAAAAAGGAAAAGATGCACTTAAACAGTATGTAATCCATGTTTTTTTCCCCCGTTGCTACAGTTCTGAGTGTTCTATGACCAAGCACATACAAAGTATGCGTCTTTAAATTTCACAGTATGCAGCCCAGATAAATGTTCAGCCATTATCCTCTGACTATGAGACTAGAACCTTTACCTAAGTTGCAAGCACAGTCAATAAAAAAGAATCTTTTCCTCTATAAAAGCTACAAAAACTCCCTGTGGTCACCTCTTGTAGCTGGTGAACTGCAATAATGTTGCTGTTGCTGACTAGTCTTAGTTTTAGTGTCTCAAAGCAAAAATGCTGCAAATAAATACATATCCATCAACAGTGCCAGTGAGAACAAGGGGGCAAACTCTGCTCTGAGTTACACACTGTACATATGGGGTAATGCCAATGAAATCAATGGCTTTACCTTGGATTTATTCTGGTGTAACCAAGAGCCGAATGTAGCCTCTTATCTCTTAGTTCTAAGGGTTTTCTTTCTCACTGACTCACTTTTCACTTCACTTGAGTTACATATGACTTAGGTATGTTCAGTGCTTGCTTTGCCACCTCTACTAGATAACAAAAAGCTCTATTGTCTAGACTTAATGCCCTTTCCAATAATGAGGGAATACAAACATATGATAGTGCACATCACAATGAAACCCGCAATAAAACACTAAAAGCAAAAAATCCCCCCCAAATCATAAAGAATTCCTAACGTTCCTTTTACTGGCTTTCTGCACAGTTGCTGCACTGGATCATAGCCTGCAGTTACTGTGCTGCTGTTCTTATTAAGGAATGGAGAGTTCATATTTCACAACTACAATATTTTCTTTTAAGCATTACATAACACAGCAGTGAGAGACTGCTGTAACCTTCAGCCACCGTCTGTTGTGCCCCCCTACAGCCCAGAATCCCTCTTTCCAAAATAGAAGATGACCTTTGGTTTCTGCAGCCACACCCCATAGACTTATGTAACAATGACAGCAGCTCCACCCACTTATTTGCATCAGACACATCACCTAGTATATGGCACACTTAGAAAGAGGGTGTCAGGTTGCTGTTTATTTATGTCAGCCAACCGCCCCCTCCCAAGACATCCCTGACATTTGCAAATTGAGGTTTTATTGCTGCCTTTCCTCCAATCCACCCCAACCCCAATATCTGCATCTCTCCCTTTCTCTCTCTCTTTTTTGTCCCCAGGACAATCCTCTATTTTGTGTGCTCTGGTATACACCATACACATTTATCTTCTTGGACTATGCATTCAAAAAAAAAAAAAAGTAGTAAAAGGGAATAGTAAAAATCCAGTCCAATGTGAGTGGCACAGCTATAATTCTTTATGAAGCAGCAGGTAAGATTGATTGTCAAGGGTCAAAAGGCTAGGTCAAACTCCGCTCATTCGTCAGCTGAATGTCATTTTTGTTTTCCCTGTCACCAGATAGCTTTAAAAAAAAATTGCAACTCCTTCCTCATTATCTGGGACTTGGCTCCTTTCCTGCCATCCAGTATTAATGAAACTGTGCTTCAAGCCTGGCCCACATCTTTGAGGTTCTTCTTCATGTACTTATTCCCTTTCTTAAGCACTAAACAGCAAGGACAATTTTAAAGATCGTTTTCTCACACAGAGAAGTTGGAAAATTGCTGCTACGGTGAGAATGATATGAAAACATGCATGCAGCATAAACGTCTGGATGAACAAAAATGTAATTAAATCAAAGCAGGTCCAAAGCCCACACAGTGAGGTAACTGAATCATGGTTATATCCATGCATCTCATATGGAATCCTTAAAAAAACCAAGATATAATATTTTGAAGTCCTCTAAAGAAAGAATAACTTTTTGGTGTTGTTATAATTACAAGCTGTGCACCAGTGGAATAATACTAATAGTGAAATCATCCATTGATTTACTGTGAGCTTGATTTATACAAGCCTGATTCAGATGAAAACTTAACCAATAATTTCCTTAAAGAGAACTAAATATCTAAATTAACAGAAGTTTAATTACATCCAAGTGAAAGGGAATGGAGATGTATTAGCTGGACATTTGGGAATACATTTTCAAACCTACCTAAACAATAAAAAAAATGATGTATAGAAAATACCACTCTGTGTGTGCAATTACCTCTTTGTGCACACAAATAAAGATAATAATTTAGCACCTTTCGCAAAGGGATCTCACAGCAATTTATAAGAAAAACTAATTAAGCCTTACTACGGAACCAACTCCACTTCTTCTAAAGTCAACTAGCAGGACTGTCACTGACTTCAGTGGGAGTCGGATCAGTAACTCTTTACTGTTAGGGAGGCAAGTATTATTCAACTCATTTTACTAATTGATAAACTGAGACAAAGCGATTAAGTGGATCGACAGGTTACACAGTGAGTCAGTGGCAGAGCTGCGACTAAAACAATAGACAACACTGCTTTCGGACTTAGTGTACATAAACTGTTTGCATGTGCACATGCATATTTGATAGGCACAAGTTAGGTACCCATGTTTGAAATTTTGACCCTTAATACTTTCTTTCATAACTTTAAAAAAATAATCAGAACTCTAAAGTTCTTCAAAGCTTGAAAGCAGGACTAATCCTTCCAGTTAAAATCTCTGCAGTGATGAAGACCTCATATATACATTACTATATTTCACTATGGTTTTTGTGCTGTGGTCCTACTGGAATTATTCAAACTTTTTCCATGGCTTTGAGATACATATTTAAAGATATAGGCCAACATTTTGTAAGTAAGGTGCCTATAGGTACCTAAATCCATTGGAGGTATTATTACTAGGGGTAGGAAAAATATTTGACTAATTTCCAAGCCACAAACATTTATGTGTCAAAAGTTTGCCTAAGACTTGAACTTCATTCAGTTTCTGGTCCATGTCAGGGAGACTTTGAAAATAATGAGCAACAAAGGATAGATAGAAAACAACGAAAAATACAGGTTAAAAAAATTACAGACTGGACAGAGTGAAAAACAAATGCAGAAAGAATGTGAAAACTCAACTGAAAGAGGAGAGAGAACTCCAATAAAATGAAATAAGTACATATACTATGTAGATATCTAGATAACTTCACCCAGCTGAGAGAGCCTATGTTTTACAAAGTGCTCTTTTGTCCCTAATACCTAGGGCATACTTCACTTTAGCTAGAAAAATGACCTTTAAAATATTTTTAATATTTTTAAACCATGAGTTTAATTTATAAGGAGCAATCTTTCACACTAGTTTAAGTTACCTGTGTTAATTGACTTCAGTGGCACTAACTGTGGGAAAAATGATAGATGAATGAGAGTAATCGCCCACAGTAATCAGCTCAGCCATCAGCTCTTTGGTGGAATTAGACTGCGGTTTCAGTGTGCGCAAGAACATCATGCAAGAGTGTAGGGAAATGAATACAGCTGGTTGAAATTCCACCTGTTCCCCTCCGCCCCCCCCAATTTTTATGTGGATCAAAAAAAATGCAGTTTTTGTCAACATTGAAACATTTTACAAAAGTAGTTCGTGTTTGAGAAAGTCCTTGATGAAAATAATCCAAAAGAAAACGAAACTTTCCTTTTGCTTTGACAGGAAATTTTCATTTTGTTTTGAATTGTTTCATTGAAAAATGGAAATTTTCTGCAAAATTTTTTGAATGAAATGGTTTTGTTCAACATTGTTTGTGGAAATAAAACTGGATTTCAGCCAGCTCTAGCAATGAAAAATAATGCATCCAACTGGAACTGTGGGATGGGATGAGGATGGGGGAATTAAAGCAGGCAGATCCTGCTTCATTAAAAAATATCACTCATGGCACGTGTGAGTTTCATGATTTTCGAGCCAAGCTGCAGAGCGGACATCCTGCTGTGTGTGTGCTGCAGTATGTCAGTATAAAACCTGAATTTGCTCTATGTCACTAATCTGGGAAGTGGCATAGTGGGGTCTGGCCAAGTGCATAGATAAGAGCAAATGCAAACCAGAGTTGGGCACTGTCTGGGAGACACTCTTTTCAGTCAGTAAAATGACTGATTATATGTTCCCAGCTGGGTTTTGCATGGGGCCTTGTTCACTAAAATATTAATGCATGCCATTTAGCTAAACAGTACAACAAATCCATGATATTGTGCCGAGAACGGCTGCAACTGACACATTTCAGATTCATCGCAGATTACTGCCAAACCAGGATGCTTTCTGCTGACAAACTACAGCCTTGTCTAGTGTCCACAGGTTTTAAGAATTAAGCTGTTTTCAGTAACATCTATGGCACCATTTAGCTGAGAGATAGTAAGTGCTGCATTGTACACAGGCAGGAATAGAGAGAACAAAGAGGCCGGTCCCTGTAGATACAACAGAGGAAAGGGCTTTATTTGTGGTGACCTGGAAGGGGCACAGACAGTCAGCACAACTTACAGGTGCAGTGAGACCTATAGTCTTAGCTTTTGAAGGGCCTTCCAGCATATCTCCCTGATTAAGCTCCAGAAACATTTATTAATTTTGAAGAGCACAGTGATAATCCGTAAACTTTAATGGACGACATGGTAGATTAGCTGACTCTCTATTTCAGATTTCTTACATTTGCTAATGAATCCACTATTGAGCTAGGACTAGAAATCTTTAGTAAGATGCTCCTGATTTGGACAGAATGACCAAGATGGTGGAACTTTGTTCTCAGCACTGCCTCAGTCAGACTTTGGCAGCTCTAGAGCTATTGCTATTGTGGACCTGTCCTTGTCTGGTTCTTCTTCACCATTCTCAACATTCTGACACGGAGATGTCAACAACCATGTACCTGTGTCTGCTGTGAACATTTCACTACAGAACATTGTCTCCTCACCCTTTTTCTTTGTCGCTATTTTCTGCACTCTCATGATCAGATATTGGCAGCCCTATAACTATTTCTAATGTGGACAACTCTTCTTTCTCTGATTCTTTTTCTCCTCTTTCTTTCACCTCTACGTGCTGTGCAGAGCCATATAATTAAAGCACAGCATCTCTTTTTCTAACATTCAGCTTCTTGGGCTGAGAACATTTTCCAGGGATGTTGGGGTGTCCTACCGTATCTTCCATACAGAGGTTTCCATTTTTTTTTGTTTCCCCCAAAGTCATAGTTTCTCAGGTTTTCTGCTTTTTGAACTTTTTTTCTTGAACCTCATTACATTGAGATTTGCCTCCTCATGGTTTCCCAGTGTCATTCTTTGTGGGTGGCTTGGTTTCCGTATAACATTTATGTTAATCAACTTTTTCGGTGTTTTGGATACATTCTTCTTATCTGAATTTAGGCCTGGTATCATCAGTATATCATCTGACTAATCTCCCATGATGTACATCATTTTTAGAGAAGCCCTGGTATAACATGTAACAGCTCAAAATAGTGTCTCCATTTTGGTCATGCTGACTTATCTCTTCATCTACACTTCACCTGCCCGATTTGTGTTGGCAGGTAGAGGGTAGCTCACAGAAGCCCTAGTGCCAGTGATGGCAGCCTGTGTGGCCTCCATAGCCAGAAATCAATCCAGACCTGCCACAAAAAACAATGGACCAATGAGGAGGGGACATGGCACTCCCTAAAGAATGAGCCCAGGAGTCTGTGTTGGGGACTATGAAAATAAATCTGTGATTTTCAGGAAAAATTGCCATAAATTTTCCAACCTAACAATTGTTTTACTATTTGTTTAGCAGCAGAAGAGGCTAGTCACATGCATTTTCCCCCAGTGAAAGCTGAAATTCAGTCTGACATTTACATTGTTCCTAAAAATGAGGCACTCAGGCCCTTTGTTGGCTGGCTCTGGCACAAATTCTTTTCACATGGTGAACAAGCATCCATCAATTAGCAATTACTCTTGTTCTTTATCAGCCCCAGTCTACTGTTCTGCACATCTAGACCCTTCATTTAAGCCGAGTCCCACTGATTTCAGTGGAACACCACGTGAATGTAAGGGTCCATCCATGTGGAGGAACTTACAGCTGTTCATTACTTACCCTGAGCCAACCAGCTTCTCTTTTGATTTCAAAATAATCTTAAGTACACCACATGGCGACCTACACAATAAAGCTATCTATACCATCTTCATTTTAACACATTTTTGTTAAATTAAAATAAGTTTTAGCATTTAAACACCCAACATTAATTATCTCCAAATCTTTCCAGTTACTATGGTTTTGTTGAGAGCCACAATTTGATTTTATCTGCTACAAAGTATTTGCGACATTCACTTGGCAAGTCTTCAGAATTCAGTACAGGCTGTCTCTCTCCCCAAAGAAAAAAAGGCTCATATTTTCAAAAGTGACTAGTACCCAATTTGAGACACTCTTAAGAGGCCTGATTTTCACAAAGTGCTCAGCTCTGAAAATCAGGCCCTTCTAAGGTGTCTGAAAGTGGGCACCAAACAGGGCCGCCCAGAGGATTCAGGGGGCCTGGGGTCTTTGGCAGCAGGGGGCCCTCGCCGCCGAATTGCCGCCGAAGACCCGGCACTTCGGCGGCGGGTTCCAGGGCGGAAGGACCCCCCGCTGTGGGTCTTCAGGGCACTTCGGCGGCGGGTCCCGGGGCGGAAGGACCCCCCGCCGCCAAAGACCCGGAGCGGAAGAAGCTCCGGGGGCCCGGGCCCCGCGAGAGTTTTCCGGAGGCCCAGGAGCAAGTGAAGGACCCCGCTCCAGGGGCCCAAAAAATTCTCGTGGGGCCCCTGCGGGGCCCAGGGCAAATTGCCCCACTTGCCCCCCCCCCCTCCTTGGGCGGCCCTGGCACCAAACAGTGTTGGCACCTAAGGCTACTAGTCACTTTTGAAAATTTGGGCCAGGGTTTATGATTCCCTTTTCCTCCCCTTTTTGGTCACTGTTTAGCGACTTATTTCAGTTTCACAGAACAACATGGTATATGGAAACTGGGAAGCTAAGAGGGCATGTGAAGTGTTTTTCTGCTTCTGTACTTTGAAGCTATTCGGACTTTCTTGAAGGAAACTGGTGTCTGTCTGTATCTTGCGGAGAAAAAAGCCTTGTGGAATTATAAGATGTAGAAATATGGATCAAAGGGTAGAGAGGGTACCACTGTTATTTCATTAAAGCACAGTACTATCATTTTATTGCATTAAATTGAAAGAACCATAAATACTCAGACTATGAGTCAGATCATGCAGTTATAATTTGGGCAAAACTTCCATTACAGAATGGATCCCAATGTCTACCTTGTTTTAAAATATTCTTTGTGCATAAGGTATAGAGAGACCAGACTACATACAAAATCACTTAGGAAAAGATTGTGGACAGAAACAATTTCTCAGAATTTGTAGGGCTTTATAAGAAGTTGAGTGCAGAAAGTGCTGAATTGTATGAATTTGTTGCTTTTCATTTTAACATTAAATGGAGATTTAATATGACTACTTTCATTTGTCATGAATGCACATAAGCAGTGTTGAAAGACTAATATGCAGAGATCTGAAATAGATTTTTTTCAAAAGGAAGCTTGGTATGTCTGCGTGTGTAGCAATACCACTATTTTAAGAAATGAGGATCAAATTAAGTATTTACTGCTGTTCAGTGTTGCCAATGGGGGTCAGTAAATTTATGAACAGTTTATAATTTTAACTGTCTTCCAGACAGTGGGTCATATGTGTGTTAAAGTAGTCATAATAACCTGTCAGTAAAAATTTCCTGCAACACAGTCATTGCAAAAAATGTTTGCAAATAGAGCAGCATTCTTCAGGACTGGCAGCGCCATTTCCCTTATGAAATGATACAACCAAGCACTGTAAAAAGAAACCCCAAAAAGCAAAGGATTTACTAAGTGGAATTTTAGGATTTTTTTTGTTTCCTTTGTTACTTTGCCTCCACATTCCAGAGAGTTCAAGTCATCAAATATATATGTTTTTAATACACAGGTAGTGACTGGAAAATATTAATGATGACATACAGCCTCTGCCTCCAAACTAGAGACAGCAAGAATAAAATATAATCTGTATTTGTTTTTCTGAATTATTATGTATTATTTATAATACAGTAGTGTGCAAAACATGTGAGACATTTTTCAAATACAGAGGGAGCTGGTGTCACCATTTCTTATTTGTCAACTGGTTCACTGTCAGTGCATCGGAGACTATCTAATTACTTGTGTACCTAATGTCTTCTTATCTTATTTGGTATTGATCCTGCTCACACTGTAGTCAATGTAAGTTTTCGTATTGATTTCAGTAGGATCAGGCCCATTCACAGTGCACTTGCTGTTCATTCTCTGCTGGCAGAATGTTTTCAAGGGTCTGCATCCACCTATGATGTCACCTAGCACAGTATTGAAATCTTAAATATTACCCATCAGTCATTCTCAGCACCACTTGTCTCTCTTGGGGGTCATGGCTCCAGCAAGGTCAGCAGCAATCTAAAGTACAGTGCTCACTCACTAAAATACAGCCAGGAAAACATCTCAATTCTCTTTTCCTCTTAAGGAAGGCAGAAAATGCAAGAGAAAATATTTTGCTTTGAACCTTTTTGCTGTGAGTTGTTATTCATTGGGATATTAAGACGGGTTGTCATATACCCATGCATAACTCTCATGGACTACTGCAGGAGTTTTGGACATGTTTCTGAGGGAAGAATTTGACCCTTAATCTACACAGTACACCACACACATTCAGAATGGACCTGAACCATTGCATGATAGGCTAGATTCAGCAATGGTAAAAGCAGGTTAAATTCACATTAAAGTAATGGAACTGCATTTCATTATACCAGGGAAGAATTTGACCTAGTTATTTCAGCTAAAACTGTTTTGTATTAATAAACTAAAAGTTACCTGCTAATATTTTAACAAAAATGAAGTAACTGTATTTTTATGTGCTCATTGACACAAATGCAATGCATATTCAGCATATGGCTCCTTTGAAATAACCCTCATTTACTCCCTGTATGGTATGCTCCAGAACTCCAGACTTATTCTGCTATACCACAGCTAGCATTTGTCCCACAGGACTATGGAAATGGCTTTTGGAAGGGGGAAGGGAAGCAGCATCTTTTTATTATGTTGATGACAAGATTTTAAAATTCCTTGTCCCACCTGGGATAAAACATTTTACAAATTGCACCACACAATAACATACTGCCACGTATCTGATACTGAAAAGGCTAGATTTAAAACCCAGTAGGACTGAGCAGTAGCTGAATGCTACAAAACAATGCATTCTGGGGTATCACAGAGTAGCTCAGCTAACCAAGATGACTTTGAAAGGACATCATTTTTAATTTAAGCCTTAATTTAAAATCTATTATGTGCTGAATGCCCCACCTCTATGTCTTGCTTTTTTCTTTTTTAAGTAGTGACCAATGATATAGATGCTTCAAAGGAAGGTGTAAAACTCCCAGAATGCACCTGGTCAATTAAGCTGTGCCATGGGGGACATTTTGTTCTAACTGCAGCTGGAGTTTTCTTGTGCTAGGAAAGAGTGACAGACCCTTGTGGAAGTAGAGCAAGAACTGACAGGGATTTGAAGGGGATTTCAATGCAAACAGTCTCTTCTGTGAGCGAGAGTCAGGCTAGCTGTAACCCTAATAATGCGAGATATGTAGAAGCAAGGATTGTGTGAGGCGAGTGGGAAAGAGCTGTGTGAGAAGTTGTTGCGACTTTGTGTAGATAAATATGGAATGTAGACTAGAGTCTAAATAGATGTGAAAAATAAGATATCAGGATGACCTATGTATAAACAAAATGCAGCTGTTGCTCATTATTGTATGTAACAAAAGGTATAAATGCTTGCTGTAATTGTTTACCTAGAGAGAGACCTGTCTAGGAGAGGAAAGCCCTGTGTCCTAGTGCACTCTCTCCCTCTATGCAATTGCTTGAGAATAAAGTATCTGACTTTGCTGAACCCAACCAAAGAGAGTGAGAACTCTGTTTTTCTCCGACAATTTGGGGGCTGGTCTGGGATTGTTGCTCCAAAGCCCTGTAATAAAGTTATTTTACTGGAAAGGTGTATGTGGCATACATTGAATAATAAGACTAAAGTACTGTATAATGGCAATGTGTATGTGTTCATTGTGGGAAAAAGGTTAATTCGTTCTGTTCTTTTTCCTTCTCCTCTTCTTGGCTTCTTTTAACCTACAAAGGAAACTTCCACTCTCCACTCACACATCTTTTTCCCACAATGAACACATAAACATTGCCATTATACAGTACTTTAGTCTTATTATTCAATGTATGCCACATACACCCTTCCAGTAAAATAACTTTATTACAGAGCTTTGGAGCAACAAGCCAGGACGAGCACACCCACTTTTGAGGAGTCCACTCAGTACAACCTCTGGTGTCCAATAGCTTGCCTCCCTCCCCAGCCCTCTGGCTAGAAATCTGAGATAGCCAGAAAGATCCCATGTGCAATATGGGGAGTGGGTTAACCTTCATGTCCTTGCTTCCAAAGACTGTTGGTATGCAAATTTTAACAACAATTTCAATTAAAAGATCTGACCAATGAAGTCTCTTTTCTTACTTAAGCAAATGTATTAGACTTTAGTATATCACATTTTCCTGATATTATCCAAACACTTTGTTTTGCCCTTGTTATTTTATGTTTGCTTTGCTTGGAATTGTATTGGTGTTGTCTGGTGTTATATGTTGAGGACTGCATAATTAAAAGTGCGTCTACTCTCAGCCGCAGTAAGTCTGAGAACCGGAGAAGGGTTTAGCATTCCTCTCTCCACCCCGGTTGACAGGGAAGGGGAATACAAAGTGTTTGGATATTATCAGGAAAATGTGATATATTAAAGTCTAATACATTTGCTTAAGTAAGAAAAGAGACTTTGCTGCACCCAACCAAAGAGAGTGAGAACTCTGTTTTTTTCCGACACGCTATAGTGGATCTAAAGCTGGAGCTAAGATTCCCACTGAAGTAACTGGGAGTTGTGTTTGCTCAGCACCCCTGGAATTCAACTTGCTTATCTAGTTGCCTAAATATGGATTTGGGTTTTTGGCCCCAATTCAAAAAGGTACTTAGGGACATACCTAAACTTTAGCACTACTTGAGTAGCCCCACTGATTTCAATGGGACTAATGATGTGTTTAAAGTTAGGTGCATGCTTAAATTATGTCAGTATTAGAGCCTTTTAAACACCCAAGTATGAAAATGTTGGCCTTAGTTCTTACTCGAGCAAAACTCCCAAAGGCCTCAAAATGGGAATTTTGCCTAAGGACTGAAGGATTTAACTCTTAATATTTTATATGTTATTCCCTTGTACATACAGCCTCTATCTTATTCACCTTTTTGGCTTGCACTGTGTAATAAGCAGACATACCCTTTGAGCAATCTTTAACAATTCCTGAACATTTTAACTGATAGGTTACATCTAATTTAGAAGCTGTCATTAAATATGTATAGTTTAGATAGTTCCTGCCAATGTACATTATCTTGCACTTGTCTACATTTCATTTAATCTCCTGTTGTGTTGCTCAATTATGTAGTTCAGTTAGTTTTTCAGGAAAGAACAGACCCTTTTAATGATTAGTTATGAATGTACTAAATGTACAGTTGTAAAGTATAGTTATAATTACTGTTTTTACCAATATGTAACTAATTGTCTTTTTATGTGTGCAAGTTTCAACACTATGATTGGCACAACTTTTAATATTGAAGTTTGGGTCCTTACAGAACAGAACTAAATCGATACAAAACTTCATTAGAGTGTCTTCTCATTGGCATATTAAATTGTATACAGTATTTAACTGATGACCAGAGTGATATCCATCTCCCACAACATAGACATTGGAACAAGAAGGATTTGCTACAGCAAGATAGAATGTAGCTGAATATTTCCCAAAACAACAACAAGGAGTCCAGTGGCACCTTAAAGACTAACAGATTTATTTGGGTATAAGCTTTCATGGGTAAACAACCCACTTCTTCAGATGCATGGAGTGACCACACATCTGAAGAATGCATGGAATGACCATGCATCTGTCACTCCATGTATCTGAAGAAGTGGGTTTTTTACCCACGAAAGCTTATGCCCAAATAAATCTGTCAGTCTTTAAGGTGCCACCGGACTCCTCATTGTTTTTGTGGATACAGACTAACACGGCTACCCCTCTGATACAGAATATTTCCAAAATTAAAAACGTTCCAGCAGTATCAATAGTTTCTTTACAAGATGCTGGATGGGAGAACAGAACCATCTTGGTAATTATTTTGGAAGGTCATCGGATGTGCTGTATTGATGAGCCTTCTGTTCCTCTTGTGCAACAGCATAAATGGTATTTGTATTGCATGTCTCGAGGACTATCCAATACATAATCTCATTGACTCTGCCCATAGCGACTACAAGTAGAATGGGGGACACCAAGCCCTTGTACAGCAACTGTTTCTTCTTGTTTTTTATATTTTATTGTTCTTGGGGCAGCTGTTGGTTTGATTAAATGTAGGGTTCACACATCTAAAGTTAGCATAAAGGTCAATCTATTTCATGGTGCCTTGTACCAAAGGAATAATGACGGGGTACAATAAGGTTTAAAAATGTTGCAAATTACTGGAAATTGGCTGATGTGATTATTTAAACAAAATAAACCTACTTTTACCTAGACAGCTTGAAACTTGCTATCGGCTTGTAGAAGCAGCAGCAGTCTTCTACAGTTTAACCCTTTCATCTCACTATTCACCCCCTCCAATTCTCCCAAGCTGCATGACTAACTGTCCCCAATATGATTTTTTCCTCCCCTCATGCTGATCTCTGTATCTTCTTCCAAGCAGCTCCTTCTGCTGAGAAAACCCTCCCTGCTCTTGTCTACCATGCCTCCATTCTCTCCTCCATTAATTCTCTCCTCGATGCACACTTCCTCCATGAGGCAAATACAGGATCTGGTGTTCCCCTTAAAGACGCATAAGCAAAATAAACACCAGAAACACTAATAAAGATAACATACCTCTAAATAAAATTCATGGAACTGACAAGACACATGTTAAACATCACCACTCAATCTTGTGGTCTTTTGTTGCATCTCATCCCTGTCATTAATCTGTGCCTTGTTTACTTAGGGCCTGATTCTGCAAACACGTCCTGGATGCAGGGTTTACTGTCATGAATATCTGTCTAATGCAGGGTTTCTTGCACCTTTCTCTTATGCATCTGGTACCAATCACTGACTGGATAGATCTCGGGTCTGATCCAGTATGGCATTTCCTATGTTCTTATGACTCCCTGGGACCGCTCATCCCCAGGCATAGTGCTTACTGTATTAGTGTTTCCAGGACTGGAGCCTTAAGATTACTGACTCTTTGAGTCAGGGATCTTGCCTTCCTACTGAATTTATGTGAAAAGCACTTAGCATGCTATCGAAATAGCAACAATGGGTGTCACATGCACCACATGCAATCTCAGCAGTTCTGTTCTACTCACCAGACTAACTAACTGCAAGAGTGACCGAAAGACTTATTGTTTCCATTTCAGACATAAATAACAGTATTGTTAATAAATTATCAATGTAATCATTGCTTTTCTTTAAGAAATAAACCTGGAAAACAGTTATATTCCAAGAAATGTCCAGTAAAAATCAAAGATGGAATTTCCTGAACTTCTTACCTCTATTATTATAGTAATAGCCTTCTATCAGAAACAATGCTTTTGAATTGAGAACTCCGGGTATGATACTGATAGGAATTCTGTGGCACTTCACGCAGGCTTCTCCAGCGAGATTAAGTGGATACTGTAGTGATTTTGCTGCTGTGATAATCCGTAGCGGCCTACAGCGTTGCATCAGCAGCGTCCCCTTAGCTGGCAGAATACTAAGAGCTGAGGCATTTTATATAATTTTTGACTATAGAATCATTCCCTGGCTATAAAAATTATTCATACCACCAGCTGAACACAAAGCGGAGCCCAGCCTCTTAAATCCATGTAGGAGGATTCTTTTCTGTTTGTTTAGACTAGCACAAATGATATATCACCTGGCTGATGCTGAGACACATTAGGTATTCGGTAGGAGGAAGACAACATGTAGTTTGTATGTCATGTTGCAACTAACCCTCCACAGCCTGAAACTATTTTTTTTTTGTTTATAGTCAACCCTGGTAATGAAGTGGCAACTGGTGCATTAGTCACATTATCATATGGTAACAGTGAACAAGAGTGATCTATCTTAGATCACCACTCAGGATGGCTGTAAGCAAAATATCAAAGATCTTGATCTGTTTGATGAATTCAATCAATCTCTTCTTCTCTACACACTCTTCCTTGGTCTTCCATCACTTTCTACTTCAGGATTCTCTCTTAACTGACTGACCGTTTTTCATGGAATCTTTTTCTTTTCCACCGTGTTTCTGCATCGTCTCCAGCATTCCTTTATCATCTTTTTGGGTGTTCTCATTCGCTGCTTTGAATTCCACTATTACTTCTACACTGATGGCTCCCAGAGAGTTCTTCTCCCCACCCCTTCACCAATCATGCATTTTTGTCTGCCTTTCCAATGTCTCCTCCTCTTGGAGGCCTCATTGCCAGTTCAGTATCACCATGTGTAAAATGTATTATTTATACAGAACCATAGGTAGGCATGATGCTTGCCAGAGCAATACACATGACAAGCCTCTGCCTTGAGGCCCTTACAGTCTAAAAATGAGCTTTATTCCATGCCAAATTCCATTCACTCTCTATCAACATTGACAGCATGACCATCTCCACATTACCCAGATTTGTTGTCATCTTTGTCCTCTCTCTCAGCAAAATCATACTGGTTTTACTTCAATATTATCTCCAGTCCAGGGGTTTTAGACACATCTTCCATTCAAATTAATAGACTCATAACCCACTTTTTTATTTCATATATTTTATTGCTTGTAAAGTGCTGTGTACCCTGCTGTACAATGCCATAAAACTAACTAATAATGACAGCCAAAAGGAGATGAGTGTCGTAAGGGAAGGAATACTTGTTAAAGCACTTTGACAAAATTTTCTCAATTTTAGTAGTGTGATTCATACCCTTTTGGAAGAGCAAGCAGTGATTGGAGAATTGGTCTAAATGCAACAAGATGAAATTCAGAAAAGATAAGTGTAAAGTACTTTATCTTAGGAAGGAAAAATTAAATGCACATCGACAAAATGGGGAATAACTGGCTAAGTGGTAGTGTTGCTGAAAAGGATCTGGGAGTTATAGTTGATCAAAAATAGAATATAAGTCAACAATGTGACGCAGCTGCAAAAAAGGCGAACATGATTTTGGGGTGCATTAACAGGAGTGTCATATATAAGACATAGGAAGTAACTGTCCCACTCTACTCAGCACTGGTGAGGCCTCAGCTGGAGTAACGTGTCCAATACCATGCACCAAACTTTAGGAAAGATTTGGACAAACTGGAGAGAGCCCAGAGAAAAGCAATAAAAATGATAAAAGGTTTAGACCTATGAGGAAAGGTTAAAAAACCTGGGCATGTTTAGTCTTGAGAAAAGAAAACTGAGGGGGGAACCAGATAACAATCTTCAACTATGTTAACGGCTGTTATAAAGAGGACTGTGATCAATTGTTCTCCATGTCCACTGAAGGTAGGACACAGAGTCATGAGTTTAATCTGCAGCAAGGGAGACTGAGGGTAGATATTAGGAAAAACTGTCTAACTATGAGAGTAGTTAAGCTCTGGAATAGGCTTTCCAAGGGAAGTTGTGGAATCCCCATCACTGGAAGTTTTTTAAGAACAAATTGGACAAACACCCATCAGGGATTGTCTAGGTTCACTTGAGCCTGCCTCAGTGCAGGGGCCTGGACTGGATGACCTCTTGAGGTCCCTTACAGTACAACATTTCTATTATTCTAAGATTAAATGACAGTGGAATGACCCAGAATTGTGTTCCTGAACCTCTCCATGTTTTGGTGCAGGGATATGCAAACTAAAGGTCACATATTGTCTCTGACTCACAAGTGGAACCACCATAGACGTCACTACACAGCTCTAAGCATACTGTGCACAGCCCCTCACGGGTAATGTACTAGGGAAGCTGCAGGTTTTACCACTATTATTAGAGTTCACTAGAGCTGTGGGCCTCATTCACCCCTAGCTGGGAATAACTGGCAGGAGGGAATGGGAAACTCCAATAATTTCAAATCACAAATTGGTACTAGGCCTGATGCTATACAACATGCTCATCAGGGATCTGGATGTAAATATAAAGCCACTACTGATAAAATTTGTGGATGAGACAAAGACTTGAGACATGGTAAATAATGATGACAGGGCAGTTAGATAGAGCAATCTGGATCGCTTGGTGAGCTGGGACCTATTCACACAAAATGGGTTTGAAAACAGCCAAACACAAAGTTATACTTCCAGGAACAAGGAATGCAGGCAATACCTAAAGAATGGAGGGCTGTACCCTGGAACGCAGTGACTCTGAAAAAGATTTAGAGGCTAAGTGGACAAGCAACTCAGCATGAGCTCCATGTGCAATGCTGTGGAAAAAGGGGTCATGCAGTCCTTGGGGATTAGTGAGTACGAATATGGAGTTGTTCTGTATCTGTCATTGGTAAGACCAATACCGGAATACAGTTCCAGTGTTCATGTTTTTTAAAGGATGTTGAAAAACTGGAGAAGGTGCAGAAAAAAAAGCTATAAAAATGATATGAGGGCCAGAGAAAACACCTTACTGTAAGAGACTTAGAGAGCTCAATCTGTTTAGCTTATCAAAAAGAAGAGTGAAAAGTGACTTGATTACAGTGTACCTTCATGGGGAGCAAATACCAGGTACGAAAAGGCTCTTTAATCTAGTGGAGAAAGGCATAACAAGAACCAGTGGCAGGAAGCTGAACCCAGACAAATTTAAATGAGAACTAAAGCAGAAATTTCACAGTGATTAAACATTGGAAAAAACTACCAAGTGAAGTGGTGGATTCTTCATCTTGATGTCTTCAAATCAAGGCTGGATGCCTTTCAGGAACAGATGCTTTAGCCAAACACAGGTTTATTGGACTCGATACAGGGGTAATTGGGGGAAATGTAATGGCCAATGTTATATAGGTCAGACTACATTATATAATGGCTCTGGGACCCTCCCACCTCACAAGGTCCTAGAGCCTGGACTCCAGCCCGAGCCAGAACGTCTACACTTCAATTAAATGGTCCCTTAGCCCGAGTCAGATGGCAGGGGCCAGCCATGGGTTTTTAATTTCAGTGTAGACATACCCATAGTCCTTTAATTAGAGTCTGAGACGTACTGGACTGGATGGGTTTCCTGAAACTGTGAATGCATCACAACTGAGTGTAAGCCTTCCTCTTTAACCTTCTATAAATGTTGTTTAGCAGTTTGGTAGCTGGCTAGCATCTTTTCTCCTTAGAACAAATGCATCCTCTATTCAATAGGCCTGGTTTTCCATTGGTTAGCCCTTAAGATCAGGTCTCCTGCTTGACAGAAGTACACCCCAGCTCTCATAGTGCAATATAAGGAAGAATGCACTGCAGATTTTTTTCTGTTTTAGACAACAGGAACAACCAAGGACTGAAGAAAATAGCTGCTGAATCTGAAGAAGGCAGAGTGCTCTCTTAACTGAAAGGCATGTTAAAAGGAACAGTTTTAAGTCTGCAACACCAAGGGGCCATTGTCTTGGTTGATAGGCCCAAAGTATGGCCTATCTGTTTACTGAGACACAAGCATGTATGTATTTAGAGAAGGCAAATGGCCCTTCCCAGTTGTGCCCGTCTGCTCAGTCTTTACATTAAAACTTAAAAGGCTCTGCGACAATGCAGGATTGCTGTGCATACTATGCCTGTTTGGGTTATTGTAGGTTGTAAGCTCCACTGACTTTATTTACATTTTGGGTTGTTTGTTTCAGTGCTCATAAAGGATACTGGCTTGACACCCCTGCAAAATGAAGCATTTATCCAAAGAGTATAGGGAATGGAAGTGCAAGGCGGTGCCATAACTAAATAAAGCCCATGGTGAAACAGTAACCTTCTCTCTCTTCTGAGACTGCCGATTATTATAAATTGTGACTCTTATGTTTGTGATGTGGACACCTCCCCACTCAGAACAGGTGCACCTTTTCCAGATAGGCCAGTGAATAGCCATCAGACTGAAATATGTTTACCAGTCTAGGCTTGTTTCAAACAGATAGCCTAGACTTAATATCCTACTACTGATCATTTGAGCAATCCTACTTCCTCTGGCACTTTTTAAAAATTACATACATTTATTTGCAGACTGATTTATTTTGGGCATAGGGAGGGAGAGAAGCTTGTGCAAAGTCTCAGGGGGACTCCTATCAATAAGTTGTGGAATCCTGTATGATTAGCTAAAATGTGGACCTAATAACTCTGATGGCTCCCCTGTTAACAAATAATAACAAATAATGGTGAATCATGTTGCCTTTGTGATACCCTTAGCTGGACATTCATTTTTGTCCCATTTGACAAACATACAGTCCATAGGAATAACACAGTTAAATAGCCTCATTTTTTTAAACTGGCCTGACTTTCAGAGGCACCTCCAGCTCCCACTGTAATTGCTCATCACCTCTGAAAATTAGGCCATATATTTCCACGGCCTCATTTGTATTTGCTTAAAAAATAATGTGTGGAAACTCCAGATTTGGTACCCATAGAGTTAATCAAACGTTAGCTGATGAGGGAGAGTTCTTCCCTGCAGGTCCTCAGAGACAGTTGTAATTAATTTGATCTTCTCTAGTCATTAACTCAGATTCATAGTGAGCTCTCCAGATATCACTCTATTAATTCACTGGAGATCAGTTCTCAGGATTCATTTAGTTAAGCAGCACTGTTGGATTACATTTTAAACCCCTTAAAACTGGTTGTAATTGATGTCTGTTTATGGAAGCTTACTTTAATGGAGTTGAAGTGAGATGAAAATCTAGCATACTAGTCTGAGATAGTACTATACTGTTTAAAGCCTGTCTCCAGAGGCATCCAGTTAAATAAGAGACACTGCAGAATAAAATACATTCCTCATAAATCACTAACCATCTCTGGGTGTTTTTAAAATGGTTTTTAGCCATTCTGATTGTTGGCGCCTTGGTAACCAACCGACAGTAGATCCTCATTGTACAATATGTGTACATGTGATATGTAGCAAGGGCTTGACCCTGCACTCGTTGATGTCAATGGCAAAACTCCTATTGGCGTCAGTGGTGCAGCATCAGATTCTAAATGCACAAATGCAAAGAGCTTAATATTCTTATCCATTAGAACTCAGTGCAATTAACCCAATAGCCACCCTTCCAATTGCATCAATAGCAACATACTTGCAAACACCCCTACTGGAACTCCCTGAAGTCCCAAAGCACCAAGAAATCAAACTAGTACTCTGCAGATAGCATTCTGCCACTGCAGTTCACCACTTAAAAACACAGCCTGGATAACTGGAATTTTATGACTGTTGCTTTAGACAATTCGACTGCTGTGTGTTCACTGTGGCTTTGAATTTCCATAGTTCTGTTAGTAACTGATAGTTATAATTGTCAGCACTTAAAAAGGCAACATAGAGTGTATGGCTTTGTCACAAAACAGAGCATGAAGTGACCTTTCAGGTTGTTTTAGGGAGAAGAGTGATATAGTAATTAAAGTAGGAGGCTGAGGTCAGGAGTGCTGGTCTCTATTCCCATATATGCCACTGACTAGCTGTGTGACTTTGGGCAAGTCACAAAGGTCAACATTTTCAAAAAGCATCCATTGCATTTGGATGTCTCAGTTGATGGCTGACAAACCTGAGACGACTTGGGTCTAATTTTCACAGGTTCTGAGCACCCACAACTTTAGATAAAGTCAACAGGACCTGCAGGTGCTCAGCACCTCAGACCATCAACCTAAAGTGTCTTAAGTCTGGTACCCAAAAATGGAGGCACCAGAAATTAGTGTCCATTTGGAAAAGTCCGTGCCTCAGTTTCTTTACCTGTAAAAGTGTCAATAAGCATATGTCAAATTCTCTGCTGTAATGCTATGGACTTCAATTTGGTCTACTAACACTTAACGTTTTCACAGGGGTGTCATGAGGCTAAAGTCATTAAAATTTGTAAAACCCTTTGAGGTCCTTGGATGGAAGGTGCTATAGAAATGCAAGAAAGTACTATTTATAAATGTAAAGTCATGATTGCTACAACTGCAGGGAAAGAAATGGGAGTTCTCATTTTGAAGCATATTTTGTTAGACTAATATGCAGTTGATACACCTGACTTGTTGTGCAGAAGATCCACAAGAATAATACCATGGTAGCACCCCTTGGTGTATGAGTGATAGTTTTAAAGTTCATGGGACAAATTCTGTACTGACTTATAGCCAATGACTTTAGTACAATTGCACAGGGTGTAAATCAGTACAAGAATATGGCCCCTGATGAGATAAACATTTTCACTCTATTTTACCTCATAGGGTTTGATTTTATGGGGGGGGACATGGGGGAGATTACTTTTTAAACTCAAATACTAAGGGGACAGATAATACTGAATGCATTTTATTCTTGAGCCCTAATAGCAACAACATATTTACTCAGCCTACTCTAAGTCCACTCAAGGCTCCATTCCTAAAGTACAGCCTGAGTTGTAGGGACTATATGTGCTTTCACAACAAGATGAGACAAATTGCCACAATCTTCTTTAATGTGATCTCATACCATATGAGCTGAACAATGGACTGGAGAAAGCCAATGGCAAACTTGACTGTTTTCTGCCAAATAAAAGTAAGGTGGAAATGGAGGTCAGTGATTTTCTTGGGTATAGCATTCTTCTTGTCATAACAGAAGTGAAAAGGAGTTGGCTACTGCTCAGAGCAAATGGACTGGGTAATTTTGTTAAGTATATGTTCTTCGCTGCAGTTTATAATATACAAAAAATGTTGTCAGGCTCTCCCTGGCTGGAAAGAAATGACTAACATAGCATAAGCAAAACACAAAGTTAAAAGTTATAAAATGTAAGAAAATGGACAAAAAGAGATTTTGATATATATTTTATGTATTTATAGGCATTTCTATGGACCACCATCATATTATCTCAGCATCCTGTAAATATTAATGATTTCATTTTCCCTACATGCAGGGAAGTATTATCTCTATTTTAGAAGCAGAAGATGATTAAGCAACTAGCCCAATGTCACACAGGAAGTCTGCAACAGAGCAGGAAACAGAACCCAAATCTCTGAAACCCAGAGACTTGATCACAAGACACTACTTCCTCCCTTGGAAGCAGGTATAGAAATTTTATATATTTCTTAAAGTGCCTTTTAAAGAGTCTCCCAAATACAAATTTAATTTTTATTTTGTGTGTTTCTATTATTCTCTTTATTCTATAGTTGTTCATGATGTTACACTCACAGTGCTGGAGACTATAATACCTGGTTTATCCACCTTAACAGTTACAGAATGGACAGCAGCAGTGGAAGCTGTCCCATGCTAACCTCCACCAATGTGCTTCTACCTTGTTTCAATGGTACCAATCCTTAAGGGAGCAATGACACTTCAATCTCCAAGGCCATTCAAACTGCCAACAAGAGTGCCATCTTAATGCTGTTTAGACAACTGTCCCTGAGACCATCCAGTCGGTTCATCTATGTCAGTGGTTCTCAAACTTTTTTTTTTGCAGACCACTTAATGATTTTTCCAAATGTTGTTTGTACCATTATCTAACTATTGTAAAGCGCGTTGGATAAAAGTGCTATATATAAAAAAACCTTAATAATAATTAACTATTTTTGTTCTACAAATAAAAGCACACAACTCATATTTTAATATCAATAGTCTTAACTTTCTAATGCGATGGATGTGCCCCCTCTCCCCCGCTGCGGCAGCCCCTGAGCTGGGGCTGGGAAGGAGGGGGTTCTCTCCCCAGCCACAGAGCTGAAGCTGGGAAGGAGGGCCATCTCTCCCCAACAGCTGCAGCCCTGGAGCTGGGGAAAGTTGCCTCTTTCTCTGGCCACTGCAGCCCTGCACGTCCCCAATCTCCTCCACCCCCTCTTCTCACCCCACTGCCCCCTCCCACCTACCCCCTATTCCCTGCAAGGCCACCACCTCACCTTACATGTGCGTCTTCTCCAGGGTCCAGGCACCTAATTAGTGGAGCCACGCCTGCACGGCTCCACTAATTAGGTGGGTGGCCCTTCATTCTTTCGTGTGTGGCCGCCCAGGCACGCACCTTAGAGGGAACTATCCGCAGACAATGTGAATGGAGTGGTCTGCGAACCACAGTTTGAGAACCTCTGCCAATGAATAGCATGAGAGTGAGAAGCACCAAGCGCCTGCAACTCCTCACTGAAGGAGCTGCAGGTACTCAACACCTCTCAAGTCTAGTCCTCAGTATTCAACTGAATATTTCACTACTGATAGTATTTAATCAGCTAAAACAACACAAACTCACCTCAAAAGACTACAATACTTTCCAAGTATAAACCATCACAATTAAAGATCAAAACTCCAGTGGGCTGATTGCTTTAACGTTATCAACTACATCCAGTTTGAGCCGATACTGGATGTTTGATCCTCAACTCTAAATGCTCAGAGTGGTTTCTGGATTTGATAGAAAGACGTATTAGGAATCTGAAAATCCTGTTTGCATTGCTCAAAAGATTTGAACAGGATATTTCATCTCCAAATAGACTGCTAACTTGAATGCATTCCACCACTTTTCTTTGAGAAAAATGTAATTTTCACTCAGTCAGGGGGTAACGCAGAGAGCAGCCACATTGGCGGCACAGCTGAGTATTATCTACACAAGCCTATCTGTGTGGTTTTTAATGCAAGTTATTTCTATCTGAATCCTTATCATTCCAAATTCCTTAGTCTCCTTTAAGGACATGTCTACATTACATCTTTTAGTGTGGTATCACTCCCACTTTATTGCACACACCATACTATGGTGAGGTGGTAGTCTATGTATAGTTATAGCCGAGGCTTGCCTTTTATTATAAACCTGTGGCTTACACACACACACTTTTCACAAGAATATCCACTCCACATGTGGTTGTCAGTATATTCTAACATTCCGTAGTTCTAACTTTCCATCTCTTTCTCCTTCCACTGGTATCAAAGAAGTACTATTGCCATGGGGGAAAGATACCATTTCACATTACTACTATTTGCATGTAAATATTCTACTACATACATCCTACATAGGAAAGTGTGACGATACGGTTGTGAGTGGCCTCCAAAAGCAGGGGTTTTGTGACGCATGGTAAAGAATCTGCTGCCTTGGTGCCTCAAACCCAGGAGAATAAGGTGAAGGGAGAGCCAGTTCCTTCCCCAAATTTGTGGCATAGGACTAAGACTCATTTCCTGGAGTCTTCTAAGCATGCAGAAATGCCTGCAGGAGACCCAGCTCAGATGGACTCCATACAACATTTGAAGCAGAAGGGACCTTTTTTAAAAAAAGATTTTAGGTGGTGATGGGTAGGAGGTGGGGGTAATATCAAGTTTACAAAGGAATACAAGTGTCAATCCTAACTATTGAGAAGCTACCACCTCTCCATAATAGGGTATATGCCTCTCTCTCTCTCTCTCTCTCTCTCTCTCTCTCATCAGATCTCCAATATCTGCAGATATAAACTCTAGCCAACCATTACATTTTTTCACTGAAAACACAGTGGCCATTAAGCTGACATCCTTAACCAAACAAATGGCAAAGAATTTTGTATTTTATTTTGGAGGAAAAAGTGGCAAAGTTATGGCCTGCAGAGCTTGCTTTTTAAGGAAACAGATCTACAATATTATACTCAGGTTTACGAACCAAATATTTCTATTTTGAAAAAAGCCTGCCATTTTACTGCTGATGAAATCCACAGAAGGAGGACTAGGTTGGATATTAGGAAACACTATTTCACTAGGAGGGTGGTGAAGCACTGGAATGCGTTACCTAGGGAGGTGGTGGAGTCTCCTTCCTTGGAGGTTTTTAAGGCCCGGCTTGACAAAGCCCTGGCTGGGATGATTTAGTTGGGAATTGGTCCTGCTTTGAGCAGGGGGTTGGACTAGATGACCTCCTGAGGTCCCTTCCAATCCTGATATTCTATGATTCTATGAGAACTTAGTGTAATAATGAATAGCTCTGTCATTATCAAGCTGTACTACTCCCTCAACGTCCCTGTTTAATACTGCATCTGGGTAATCACTGTTGTTTGATAAAGTGATTACCAGATATTGCTATCAAATAACTATCATGATTAAGCAAGTTACATGGGCCTTGAAGCACTGGAGCAATTTATGTGAATAATGAGTTTCTCCTTCAAATGGCATTATAAAAATATTTGAATAGTGTGCTAAAGTTAGGTCAAGAACACTAAATTTACATTTTCTGAATGGCTACAAATACTATAAATACTATAAATTACTTTTTTCTACAAATAGTACAATTACCTTAAGTAGCTCAGTTATTTTCCAGTCCCTTCTCTTGGTACGTTGACTCATTGTGTGCATAAAATTTGTAGCAAGATGTTTACAGCTGTCACTATGGCTTTCTGCACACCTAGGCTATTTTATGACATTACAAATTTCCTTTTCTCTACCCAAAGTACAAGATGCACAAATCAGCCAGAAAACAATTTGTAGCTATTCACATCCAAAATGTCAAAAGCTGTTAACGATAATTTGAGCTCAAGCTCACATGTAAACTGGAGGTTGAGATGAAAGAATTAGCAATCAGCCAGAGTGCTACTGAATCAGACTATATGGGAAATCAGATTGACCTGTGATAGGAAATATTTCCCACCAGCTGAAATTACCAGCAAACAGATAGATAGCTGCATTTAGTACGTACATTTCATAAACAGAAAGCAAAAGATTTACTACAGTACAACCTCGATTTTCGTGAAGACATGAGGGACTTTGAATAAATTTGGATAACAGAGGTTTTGGAACATTTGGGAATCTTAAATGTAATTAACAGACATCTCCCCCCTAGGTCACTGCCTTCTTTGTGTCACAGTCAGGTCTAGTGAGGAAAACAAGAAGAAGCATAAACTCTGGCAAATCAAGTGTAAAAAGTATAATTAGGCAGGCCGAAAAAGAATTTGAAGAACAACTAGCAAAAGACACAAATTATCAGCATTTTTTAAAGTACCGTATATACTTGTTCATAAGCTAAATTTTTTTAATAAAAAAGGGAAGCACCAGAGAAGGGGGTCGGCTTATGAACGGGTATAGAGAGGGAGAGGTGGGACACAGCCCCTCCCCCCAACAGAGGGAGCAAGGAGAGGCAGCACAGCCAGCAAAGCCAGAAGGGAAGAGGCGGGGCCAGAGTCTCTCTGCTTCTGGCCACGCTGCTCTCCCCCCAGCCTCCGAAGCAGCTGCAGCTCCGGGGCTGGCAGGTTGCAGCCGTGTCGCTTGGCCCCGTCCCCCAGAGCAGGCTGCGGCCACGCTGCCCAGCCTGCTGGAGCAGCTCCAGCCAGGTCAGAGACATCCTCCCCTGGCCCTCCCCAGATAAGGTGGGAAGGGATGGGATGGGGAGAGTGTGGGGGTCCCGAAAGGATGGGATGGGGAGAGTGTGGGGGTCCTAGACTAGGGGTGGGGTCATGTGGGGGGTGGTCACAGGGGTTATTTCCCTGACTCCCAGCTTCCCCCCCGCCAAAAAATTTCCCCACCAGTTGCTGTCCTGGCCCATCAGGGTAAGCACCCGGTGCGCCAGGACACTTTGTTTACTTAGGTTTACCTCCGTGCCTGCGGACGCTCGAGGTAAACAAACCATCTCGGCCCACCAGCGGCTTATCCTGATGGCCAAAGTTTGCTGACCCCTGAATTATAGGGTCGGCTTATGAACGGGTTATAAAAATTTTCCATTTTTAATTATCCATCTTGGGGCGGGGGTCGGCTTATAAACGATCCAGCTTATGATCGAGTATATACGGTACATCAGAAGCAGAAAGCTTGCCAAACAATTAGTGGGGTCACTAGACTATCAAAGGTGCTAAAGGAGCACTCAAGGAAGACCAGGCTATTGCAAAGAAGCTAAATGAATTCTTTGCATCAGTCTTCATTGTGAGGGAGAGTCCCACAACTGAGGCATTCTTTTTTTAGGTGACAAATCTGAGGAACTGTCCCAGTTTGAGGTTTTGGAACAAACTGATACGTTAAGCAGTACTAAGTCTCCAGGACCAGATGGTATTCACCCAAGAATTCTGAAAGAACTCAAATATGAAATTGAAGAATTACTAATTGTGGTCTGTAAACTATCACTTAAATCAGCCTCTGTACCAGATGACTGGACGTTAGCTAATATAACACCATTTTTTGAAAAAGGCTCCAGAGGTGATCCCGGCAATTACGGGCTGGTAAGCCTAAATTCAGTAGCAGGCATATTGGTTGAAACTATAGTAATGAACAGAATTATCAACACATAGATTTGTTGGAAAAGAGTCAACATGGCTTTTGTAAAGGGAAATCATGCCTCACCAATCTATCAGAATTCTTTGAAGGTGTCCACAAACATGCGGACAAGGGTCCTCCAGTGGATATAGTGTACTTGGACTTTCAGAAAGCCTTTGACAAGGTCCCTGACCAAGGCTCTTAAGCAAAGTAAGCAGACATGGGATAAGAGGGAAGGTCCTCTAATGGATCAGTAACTGGTTAAAAAGATAGGAAACAAAGGGTAGGAATAAATGGTCAGTTTTCAGATTGGAGAGAAGTAAATAGTGGGGTCCTCCAAAGATCTGTACGGTACCAGTCCTGTTCAACAATTCATAAGTGATCTGGAAAAAGGAGTAAAGAGTGAGGTGGCAAAGTTTGCAGATGATACAAAACTACTCAAGATAGTTAGGTCCAAAGCTGACTGCAAAGATTTAAAAAGGAATCTCACAAAACTGGGTGACTGGGCTGGCAGATGAAATTTAGTGTTGATAAATACAGAATAATGCACACTGGAAAATATAATCCCAACTATACATAAAACATGATAGGATCTAAATTGGCTGTTACCACTCAAGAAAGAGATCCTGAAGTCATCATGGATAGTTCTCTGAAAACATCTGCTCAATGGGCAGCAGTAGTCAAAAAAACTATGCCCTGCATAACAACTGAGATCTCATGTTTTATCACATATCCCAGTTACACCTTTGCTCCACCATGATGCCAGTCTCAACTTTTCTTTCTATGTCCTTCTGCCACTTGCATTCTTGTGCCCTCCTATGCATGGAATGTGCTCCAAGGCCCAGTGCCCACCTGTCCTACAGTCTCACTTCATTTATGAGAACCACAAACACTTAACCATCATTAAAATAATAATACATTTATTTTTTAGTAACTCACCCCATATATCTAAGATAGTACTCCCCTCTGTCTTCTCCACATCTGTCTTTTGTATTTTAGGTCTTGAAGAGCCTGGACTCTCTTTACATTTATTCCTTGTACAGCCCTGAGCACACCGTCAGCACTTTGGTCGACCCAAAACTATTTGTGAATTCTACATGAATTCACCAAATAGTTTCTGTCCAAACAATGTCTTTTGGAACTTAGACGTCTTGTGGGCAGAGGAGGTGGCCTCCATTACAATCTTTCCCCAGGTGCTTACAGCACTCACTTGAGATCTGGGAGACCTAGGGTCACACTATTCCCTCCTCTCCCGGATGTGATAAAGAGATTTAAACTTGGGTCTCCTCCCACTGTACAGAAGCATACCCTAGCCACTCGTGTTTTCTTGGGCAGGCCTCTCTCGAGCTCTCCTGTTGAAGCTGTTCCACTTCGCATCAATAGTCCAATAGTCATTGGAACAGTGACTTGAACTTAGGTCACCCACATTCTAGGTCAGTACCTTAACCATCCGGCTACACACTCACTCTTAGTCTCATTGCCTGGACCATGGACTATCCATTGTCATTGTGTATGAGTATGACTTGCCACCATGATTGACAGTCAACATGTTTTTTCCAATCGGAAACAGATTTTTTTTTCCAATTCGCTGGAAGTTTATGACATTTTTAAATTCAATTTGACCCTAACCAACTTTTTTTTGAACTTCCAACAAAATGAAAAAAAAACCCAGCTATTCTCCAGCAATAACTGCAATACAAATAAATAAATAAGAATCAGACAGGTAAAGGATTGATAATATTTTTATAATTTCATAGATTTTAAGGCCAGAAGGGTCAATGGTGATCAAGTCTGACCCCTGCATACAACAAGCCAAAGAACATCACTCACTAATTTCTGCATCAAGCCCATAAGCTCTGTTTGAATTAGAACAGTGGCTCTCAACCTTTCCAGACTACTGTACCCCTTTCAGGAGTCTGATTTGTCTTGTGTACCCCCAAGTTTCACTTCACTTAAAAACTTGCTTACAAAATCATATATAAAAATACAAAAGTGTCACAGCACACTATTACTGAACAATTGCTTACTTTCTCATTTTTACCATATAATTATAAAATAAATCAATTTGAATATAAATATTGTAATTACATTTCAGTGTATAGTATATATAGCAGTATAAACAAGTTATTGTCTGTTTGAAATTTTAGTTTGTACCGCGCTAGTGCTTTTTATGTAGCCTGTTGTAAAATCAGGCAAATATCTCGATGAGTTGATGTAACCCCAGAAGACCTCTGTGTACCCCCAGGGGTACATGTATCCCTAGTTGAGAACCACTGAATAGAAGATAGCTTTTGGAAAGACATTCAATCTTGATTTAAAGACTTCAAGCGTTGGAGAACCCACCACATCCCTATGTATGTTGTTTCAGTGATAATTACCATCACTGTTAAAAATTTGCACCTCATCACCCATGTTTGACCTCATACAGCTACAGCAGGATGAAAACTACAAAGCTTTGTCTCCACTTGGATTTTACATTGAGACCCCTAACATGTGACAGTTATCTCATTGTAAAAAAAACATCTTTTTTTGTCAGTGAAGACAAAGTCTGTGCATATTATGTCAACAGAATTACGTTTGTCAACCAAATTTGTAACCTCATCAAAAAACGACATCAAGATTGTTTTACAAGGCCTATTTTCCATAAAATTGATTGGTATTAATTATACTGCTATCTTTACTGACTGCATCATGTATCAGCCTTTCAATGATTTTGCCCAGGTTGATGTCAAATGAATTGTCCTATATAGTTATCTAGGTAATCTGTTTACCTTTTTCATATATTGGCATAACATTTGTTTTTTTCCAGTCCTTTGGAACTTCCTCAGTATTTTAATATTTTCTAAATATCAACATCAGTGGCTCAGAGTTCTTCAGCCAATTCCTCTAAAACTCTTAGGTGCAAGTCATCTGGTCCTGCAGATGTAAATATGTAAACTTTTAGCAGTTGCTGCTTAACATCCTCCCTAATTACTTAAAGTATTTCATTATCACTATAATTTGTGAATATGGTCTCAAGCTTCTTTCTGAAATCAGAACAAAAATATGTATTGAACACTTCCTGCGTTTTCTGCATCGTTATTGAGAATTTTACCATCCCTGTCTAGTACATATTCCATTGCTAAGATTTATTTTGTTCCTGCTGTATATTTAAAAATATCTGTTTTATTGTCCTTAATGCTACCGGTCACAGATGTTTCAATTAAACCTTTAGCTTCCCTTATTAACTGTCACCATTTCATGACTTCTAGTGTATAGTCATTGTTGCCAACTTTTGCCTTTTTTATTTGTTACTCATTTTTTTATATGTATTTATTGGCGCTTTCACTTTACTTTTGAACTAGGATGATTTTTTTAACTAAAAAAGCTTCCTTTTGCATTAGTAGAATTTGGGGTTTGGACATCTGGTAAACTTTAACTCCCAATTATCATTCGCATGTCAATTTAATTTTAATTATGACTTCTGGCTACTGTCTAATGTGAGGAGGTGAAATTTCCTCGGAAAACAAACAGAATAAGACAATCCAACTTTATTTTATAACTCCTAGATTTTTCAGGGACCAGAACTGAAGCACTTGGCTCTTAATCAAGTTTCCTCTCTGAAAGATATACATAGGATGACAATGGTAACTCCAAGGAAGGAGGCTGAAACATTCAAGAAAGGGTTTATTTTAAAAGTAAACACTGATAGAAAAAGACTCTAGTACAGTACCCAGGCCCAGTCCTGAAGTGACTCCAAAGCCCTGTGGTGCTATAGCTTGAACCCTTTCCCCCTCCCCCAGTTACTCTGTTCATTTAAGTTCTCATGTTCTTTTCCCCAAATTTTTATGGAAATGCACCTCCACAATCCTTTTGAAGCAAATAAGAGGTAGTGGTGTTATTAATCAAAGGCACTAGTTTGGATCTATTTTGACATCTTTCCTTGTTGAGTGATGATGTACAGTATTATTTTTATTATTATTTATATAGCAGCACAGGTGACCCGAATGCTTTATAGAGAAATAAAATGACAGGTCACTGCCCTGAGGTGCTTACAATCTAAATTGGACAGACAGTGAAAGATGAAAACAAACAATGAAAAGAGGCATGGAGGGTGAGGATTACAACAGTGAAAGAACAATATATGTGGCTTGTGATTAATTAATTTTAATATTAATAGACATAACTATCAATTATTAATATAACAATTAATACATAACTACGGTACTTCAGTTCTTTGAGGTGTGTATGCTTTTTTTTTTTTAAAGATGAATTATAGCTAGAGGACAGAAATGAAAGAAGGCAGGGGCTGAATATGTTACTATGCCTATCACAAGAGGATAGGACTTGAGGGCTATCTAGCATTCTCGACTAGGTCCCACAGGACTGGACTATTGTGGAAGAAGAAGAGAGGAACGAGAAGAGAAGAGGAGAAAAAACTTCCACAGGGGTTAAATAAAATCAAAAGGTGAATTTCTTTTCAAATGTTTTATCTTATGTTGAGAGCTCTATGCTACATGAAAAGCATACACACATTAGAGAGTTACATTGTTTGTCTTATCTATTTCAATTTTGGGGTTGGGAACCTGAATTTCCAAGCTGTGGGAAATTCTGACATTTTAAAAAAGTTGTTCCAAATCAGAAAGAAAAGTTGAGATTTGGAAATTTCCCACAGACTGAAAATTCCAATTTTTTTGATTCAGGACTATTGAAACTTTTGCAACAGTGTTGAAACATTTCACTTCAATGCTATTACTTTGATTAACTAGTTTTGACTTCATAATATAGTATTAACTATAGGTGTCACATATATAATATGAAATATATTAAAATATTTTAAATATAAAAATTGAAACAAAATGAGCCAAGATAATAAAGTCACAATGAAATGTTTTCAATTTTGTTGACTTTTGTTTCCAATTAACAAATTCTGATTTTTGTCCCCTCATACTCCTCATTGATATATTTTATTTACTTCATTTTTTATGCTTCAATGGTATTATCAATGGCATCAGCGCCAGTGTCCACGGCAGCAGGGGACCATTGGGGGGCCCCCACTGCCTGTGGCAGGTTGGGAGCCGTGGGGGGCCCCCTGCCACCTGCAGCAGCTGGGAGCTCCGGGATACCCCCACTGGGCAGTGGGGGTACCCCGCAGCTTCTGGCACCGTGGGCGGCGGGGGGACCCTGGAGCTCCTGGCCGCCGTGGGCCACGAATGTCATTGGAAGTCATGGATTCCGTGACTTCCGCGAGCTCTATGAAAAAGTCCTAGCTTCAATGATAAGGCATCTTACTTTGGGGGTTCGAATCTTCAAATGAATCCTCCTGGGCTCACGCCTGCACCCATGCAGAGCCCCACTGAAATAAAGCAAAGAGCACAGATCCAGTTGCAGGATAACATCCATAGTTTGCACTGTCTTGGCTTGTTTTGCAGCAGCACAGCATAATTTTTTTTCTTTAAAAGACCCTTTGAGAAGCAGAACTGGGCCCAAGTCACGAAGTTTGGAACCAGACTCAACTTCAAATCCAAGCTGTCCCAAAAATCAAAATGGCATTTCAGTTTCATGTTCAGCATCTTACAGGCTATGTCTGCACTTTGAGCTGGAGGTATAATTCCCAAATTCATGAGACTTACCCAAACTAACTCCAATCGAGCTACCATGCTGAAAATAGAGCGTAGCAGTGGCGGGAGGGGCTAACTTCCCCAAGTATGTGCCTAGCATCTCTGATGGTTACGTACTCTGGATGTGCTGCCATTGCTACCCTCTAGCACAAGTATGTCTCCATGAGCTGGGAATCACACCCCCAGCACTACTGTAGACATACCTTCATGACAGGCACAAGTATGGAAGCTCAGATTTGGATCCAGATCATAACTCCCCCAAAATTGTTTGACCCATCTCCAATTTCTACAGGCAAAGTTCTGCAACCTTTACTAACGTTAACCTTACTTTGCATGTAACCCCACTGATTCCAGTGAAGCTACTCAAGGAGCAAGGTACTCAATACAAGTAAAGATAGTAGAACTGGGCCCTAGCAGTCTTCAGACTGAAAACTATCCATTTTGCAACTATTCCAATTTTCTAAATTTTAAATCTTGATTTGGAAATTTCCTAAGTATACTGATTAAAAATAAATCAAGTATTTATTTTTCTAAGAAATTGTTTCAAGGCGATATGGTTGTAGGGATTGTGTAACAAGGCCTCACACATTCAATTATTTTTAATCTTTTTTTTCAATTATTTTTAATCTTTTGTCATACATCAATACCTCCAACCCTTTAAATCATTTTCTATTCTCTTTCTTAAACTCCTCCCAAGTTGTCAATGCCTTTTTAAATAAAGATTCTTGAAAATGCAGAAGAGTCATTATATTAAAAAGTGGATGGTCATTAACAACCAGCTCAAATGAAAATAAATTTAAAGACTAATTATACTTTTGAATAAGGAGTAGTTCAGATTATATTGTTTTGTCGAAAACCAGTGTTTCCCTTTTCCTACATAACCAAATGAATCTTTAAAATAATTGTGCATGCTGGACTTTTACATATATTCACATTGCTGCAAGCCTACTGAGTTTTTGTCTTGTTTTTGAGACTGGGTCTACTTTAGTGTCAAAGAGCTGAAACTTCTGGAATCTTCATAGCACTCCTTATCAGTAAGAATAGCATAATGTAGAGAGAACACGCCAAAACAGCGTCAGTCAGCAGATGTGGTTCAGTCCTGTGGTCTAATGGTTTGAATCCTTTGCTACAAACCAGTCTGTACATCAAACAAATCCTAGTTCCAACAAACTTTAAGATTATGTAAGGGTGTTCTTTAATTTTCACCTCCCTATGTCAGGAATATTTTATCTCTTCAGTTTATCTGATTGATGATGCCCAAAGGGCAGAGCTCATTCAGGATCCCTGGAACGTTATATAATTTCTCTGCTGCTGCAGAATGTGTGGGGTAGGGAAAAGAGAAGAATATTGGTGTAAATAAAAATGACTCCATTGGCTTCCAGAGTGATACTGCTGTAAACGAGACCTGAATTTGGGTCTGTGTTCGCAGTCTGCTCCCTTCCCCACCTCAGTAAGGTCTCAGCAGTAGTGATAGCATGGTAACAAATAAAATTACATCTGATTTTCTAAAAATGCGCCCTCAATCGTGGAGAGACCCAAAGGGCTTCAGTGCTTACAGTGCTTACATACCATTCTACAGACCACCTAAGCACTAAGTTGTGGTGTGTGTACGTGGGTATACAGTTACCTTAGTTATATATTGATCCCCCGACATACTTAAAATGGATTAGAAATCTTACATATGGATAGAGGCAGCATTGGGTGACGGTTAGAGCATAGAACTAGGACCTGAGTTATATTCCCAACACTGTTATTGATGACAGTGAACTTAGGCCTAAATTTTGAAAAATGTCCATCAGTTTTGGGTGCCTCAATTTTTGGGTTCTCAAACTCACACACTTCTCAAGCTGAGCACCCAAAAATTCAGGTATCCCACACTGTCTTTTACTTCACTGTGCCTAATTTTCCCCAATTCAGAAATGTGGCTGTCACCCACCCTTTTAAAGAGCTTTGAGAAGTTAGGGTGAAAAGTGCCATACACGGGAAAAGTATTCTTATTTTATACTGAATCAAGTTAATTTTTAAAGATACTATGACTTCATATCATATAAATGGACTTGGATAGCTTTAGAGTCTCAATCCAGAAGTTTCTATAGAAAATAATGCACAAATACCAACAATTTCAAATCTAGAAAATTCCAGCAAGGACCCTACCTTAAGGATTTAGGGTCTTCCTGAAGGAACTCTCTCCTAGGAATCTACCTCGAGATTATACTGGAGACTAAATCTGATCCTCACCTCCCCCAAAAATAGAGTGGACACTTCATATTCCTTCTCAAAATCCCAGGAAGGGTGAAGAACACCACAAAAATGCACTCCTTTATTTTGATCATGTATTTTCCGTCATGTGAGCGACAAAGATGAGTTTTAAGCCTGACATGGAGGCAAGAGGGAAGTCTGTATCCATCTAAGCATATATCGATCTACCCAGATATTGCTAAGGCCATTCAGGCTCCCAGGAAAAGACTTATTTCTTTAAAGGTGGACTATGCTGATCTTAAATTGGACATGTCTATATTATTTCCTGCAAAACTTCATATCCTTTCTGAGGGGCATAAATTTCTTTTTTACGACTACGATGATGCAAAGCAATTTTAAATGCCCGGAGGAGAGAACTAGAAAAGATGTATAGAAAGGAATTGAATGATTCATTAGACTCAGAAAAGGATTTGATGAGGAATTCTATAATTCTGGACTTTTAATTTAACTGTCTCTCTTTTTATTACTTATTTTTTCCTCTTTGCCTTCATGCAGCTTGAGAAAATAAAATTATCAAGAGCTCCTTTTCTTACAGCAAATAGTAAGAAATATCACACTGTTTATTTTGTTTGGCTAGTACATTTGGCTATACAGATTTTAGGGGTGGTGATTTATCAACCTTTAAGCATTAAGCATATGTGTGTACCTGGAATATCCTGATGCTTATTTCAACACAATTATGCCTTTGTTATGAATTTCTCATTATTTCTTATCTTTACAGCATTTTCTATAGGTGGGAAATGAGCTCTCTGACCTGTCTCCTTATTCTCTGTGCTATAGGCCACATTCTGTTCTCAGTCACACCGGTGTAAAGCCACAGCAATGCCACTGAAATCAATGGAATTGTTCTGGATTTACACAGACATGTAAGCAGAATTTGGCTCTCGGTGTTTGTGTCTAAGGTCCTGGTCCAAATCTCATTGAAATCAATGGAAAGACTCCCACCGACTTTACTGGACTTTGGATGTGGATGTAAATCATGTGTAATTAATTGGGTTATAGAATTTTATATCATTTTCTTTTCAGTAATATAGATAGTGCAGGACTGATTCTAAGTATAAATCAGCCTAGCGCTGTTGAAATGAATTAAACTACGCAATTTACACCATCTGTAAATTGCGTCCAGCCCTATAAATTACAAATCTAGCATCTGATCTATTCCTGTTGACTTCAGTGGGCTTTGAATCAAGCCTCCAGGCTGTGATCCTCCAATCTGTTTCATTTAGGTGGACCCTTATACCTGCTCAATTGGTGTCGAAGAACATTTTTAGGACCTGCCTACTATTTTCTAGATTATGGGCCACTCATGCACATCAGATAGCAAGGCCAACGTCTTGAAATTTGAAAAAGTCTTGCATAACCTGGAAGTCCAGGGAAACCATATTAACTATTCAGTGCTGCAACCCTTTCACACATAATTCAGGGTTACAGGATTCAGGCCATATACTATCAGTTTTCTTGTTTTACACTAGAGCTGTTTGAAAAATGTGTTGAAACAGGGAAAAAAATGCACAGTTTTTCCAAGCAGCCCTATAGCTGGTAGCGGAGTTTTCACTATTTTGTTTTCTTGAATATTCTGCCAATTTTTGCACCAGTTCTTGTGTTTACCTTTTCGAAGAACACGTGTCACTTGTCCTTTCTTCAAACACAACAGTTTTAGAGGTACAGATATCCTTTCTTTTCTTCACTTTACTGGCAACCTTCTCAAGGTGAGCATCAAGTTATAAGGGGCATAATGGTAAGTTTGGGTCCCACCCTTCTCCCATTAAAGTCAAAAGCAAAATTCAAGGGGAATAGGAATGCCTCCACTGGAAAATGAATCTCTCTCTCTCTCTTGGTAGTCCATCGATCCAATGATGACAAATCTGTGCAGATCATCAGTTGTTGGTCTTATGGTGTGCCTCTGATGGCTATACAAGCCAATTCTAGAGGTGCACATTTTGCTGCAGATGGTGCATGGGAACTTCGCGGTCAGTGGATTGTGCGCTGCTGATGCTCTGTGACGTTGTTCGCGTGCCTCTTGTAGATGCCAGCAGCGGTCTTCCTCAAAGGCGATGCAGGTATTTCTGACTGTTGCACGCCACTGTGTTCTATTGCTGGCGGCGTCCTCAAGGTCCCTAGGTTTGATACTGCTGTACTGCAGATTGGCTTTGATGGTGTCCTTGTAACGTTTCCGTGGACGACCTATATGCCGGATGCCCTGGGAGAGCTCACCATACAGAAGCTGGCGGGGGATTCTGTTGGCATCCATGCGGCTGACATGACCGGTCCAATGTAGCTGTGACTTCATGTTCATCATTTCGATGCTTGTCATCTGGGCTTTCTCGAGGACTTCGAATTGGGCACTTTGTCTTGCCAGTGGATCTTCATGATGTTATGGAGGCAGCGCATGTGAAATGCTTCGAACTGCTTGATGTGATGCCTATATAGTGTCCATGTTTCGCACCCGTACAAAAGAGATGAAAGAACAACAGCTCTGTACACAAGCAGTTTTGTTGACATCCGGATGTTATGGTGATTTAAAACTTTGACACACAGACAGCCAAGTGTCTGGCTTGCTTTGGATATTCGTGCATTGATCTCATTATCCAGTGATCCATCATTGGATATGACACTACCCAGATATTTAAAGTTCTCCACTACTTTCAGCTGAGTGCCATCGATGGAGATACCCGGGTCAGAAGCATTTGATCCAGGTGCAGGTTGATAGACAACTTCTGTCTTTCCGAGGCTGATAGTTAGTCAGAAAAGTTGCGAGGCCTCAGCAAACTTGTTGACAATGTGCTGAAGATCATTTTCAGTGTGAGCCATGAGGGCACAATCGTCAGCAAAGAGTGCCTCAAGAAGGAGTTTCTGCACTGTCTTAGTCTTTGCATTCAGGCAATGGAGGTCAAAAAGTGAACCACCGTGCTGGTATTTCAAGTATATACCTCGGTCCAGATCTTTCACTGCATGGTTAAGGACACATGCAAAGAACAGGTTAAATAGGACAGGAGCGAGAACACATCCTTGTTTCACGCCGTTGGTGATGTTAAAGGGGGCTGATGTGGCTCCATCAGACAATACTTCGCCTGTCATGCTGTCATGAAAAAGGCGTATAATCTGGACAAATTTTCTTGGGCAGCCAAGTCGTGTTAGAATGGTCCAAAGGGCTTCCCTGTTGACGGTATCAAATGCCTTTGTCAGATCTATGAAGACAGCATACAGGTGCATGTTCTGTTCAATGCACTTCTCTTGTATTTGTCTGACAGCAAACACCATGTTGACTGTGCTCCGGCCAGGTCGAAAACCACATTGACTTTCAGGTAGATTTGCCTCGGAAATACTGGCTATTAGGCGGTTCAAGATGATGCGGGCGATGATCTTCCCTCCAACAGAGAGGAGGGATATGCCTCTATAGTTTCCACATTCTGCTTTGCTGCCTTTGTTCTTGAAAAGAGAGACAATAGTAGCATCGCGAAGGTCCTGTGGTATGTTTTCATCCTCCCAAATGTTGATGATCACACTGTGGAACGCTGCTAGTGCTGCTGGACCTGCTGCTTTATATATCTCTGCTGGTATCCCATCTTTTCCAGGAGCTTTCCCTGAACTCATCTGGCTAACAGCTTTCTTAATCCCATCTATAGTGGGCAGAAAGTCAAGATCTGTCAGAGCAGGTTGTTGTGGAATTTCATTAAGGACATTATTATTCACGGTTGATGGTCTATTGAGAAGGTTGCTAAAGTGTTCTCGCCATCTTTCGCTGATGCCTTCTTTATCTTTAATCAGTGTTGTGTTGTCTAATGAGAGCAATGGGGTGGTCCTTGGTTTAAAGGGTCCATAGACAGTCTTAATAGCACTGAAGAACATCTTTAAATTGTGGGTCTCAGCATAGTGCTCAATTTCTTTGGTCTGTGAGAGTGAGGGATAGGTTGTAGATCGTTGATGATGCGCTGGAGAGGTTTTAGTTGGGGGCTGTAGGTGATGGCTAGTGGCATTCTGTTACTTTCTTTGTTGGGCCTGTCTTGTAGTAGGTGACTTCTCGGTACCCTTCTGGCTCTGTCAATCTGTTTCTTCACTTCACCAGGTGGGTATAGCAATTTTAAGACCACTTGATAGAGATTCTGTAGGTGTTTGTCTCTGTCTGAGGGATCGGAGCAAATGCGGTTGTATCTTAGAGCTTGGCTGTAGACAATGGATCGTGTGATGTGGTCTGGATGAAAGCTGGAGGCACGTAGTTAAGTATAGAGGTCAGTAGATTTCCAGTATAGGATAGTGTTTATGTGACCATCGCTTATTAGCACTGTAGTGTCTAGGAAGTGGACCTCTTGTGTGGACTGGTCCAGTCTGAGGTTGATGGTAGGGTGGAAATCATTGAAATCTTGGTGGAATTCCTCAAGAGCCTCCTTCCCATGGGTCCAGATGATGAAGATGTCATCAATGTTGCCAAGTAGAGTAGGGGCATAAGGGGACGAGAGCTGAGGAAGCGTTGTTCTAAGTCAGCCATTAAAATGTTGGCATACTGAGGGGCCATGCGGTTACCCATAGCAGTCCCGCTGACTTAAAGGTATAAATTGTCCCCAAATCTGAAATAGTTGTGGGTGAGGACAAAGTCACAAAGTTCAGCCACCAGGTTTGCCGTGATGGTATCGGGGATGCTATTCCTGATGGCCTGTAGTCCATCTTTGTGTGGAATGTTGGTGTAAAGAGCTTCTACATCCATAGTGGCTAAGACGGTGTTTTCTGGAAGATCACCAAAGGATTGTAGTTTTCTCAGGAAGTCAGTGGTGTCTTGAAGATAGCTGGGAGTGCTGGCAGAGTAGGGCCTGAGGAGAGAGTCTCCATAGCCAGATAATCCTGCTGTCAGGGTGCCAATGCCTCAGATGATGGGGCATCCAGGATTCCTAGGTTTATGGATTTTGGGTAGCAGGTAGAATACCCCTGGTGGGGGTCTAGGTGTGTGTCAGTGTAGATTTGTTCCTGTGCTTCTTTAGGGAGTTTCTTGAGCAGATGATGTAGTTTCTTTTGGTAATCCTCAGTGGGGTCAGAGGGTAATGGCCTGTAGAATGTGGTGTCAGAGAGTTGTCTAGCAGCCTCTTGTTCATATTCCGACCTATTCACAGAGTAACCATGGAGCAAGCATGGGGAAGAAACCCCCAACCGGTTTCAGTCCTCTGCTAAGTTAGATCAGTCAAGTTTTTTTTTAAATGAGTGCCTAAAGTTAGGCTCCTAAGAATACATCTAGGCAACCAAATAAATGGGCAGTTGTCAGATGTGCTGAATACCCAGCAGCTCCCACTGAAGAAAACAGGAACTGCTAGATGTTTAGCACTTATGAAAATCAGATTACTTGTTTAGATGCCTAAATATTGATTTAGGAGCCTAACAATGCACTCACATTTGAAAATCTTTGATCATTTCTGTTATTATCTATTATTTTCCTGTTTCATCCAGCAGCATTTTATTCGCTTTCCACTACAACTTTCACACTTCTCTCATGTATTTAGGCATTTTAAATGCGAATGAGAGAGAGAGAGAGAGAGAGAGAGAGAGAGTGTGTGTGTGTGGGTGAGAGATCTCTCTCTCTCTATCTCTGTGTATGTGTGAATGACTGAGTATATGTCCTTAAACTATTCTATATGTAACAAACAAAACCTTGTCCTGTTCTTCTGTCTCTTGATATCCTGTGCTCACTAACAGGCTCCTCTCCAGGAGCTCACGCTCACAAGTGGCATAATGTTCATTACCAATCTGGAAAAAGCTCATTTCATAGAATACAGGTCACCTCAATAGCTTTGGTTTTAAACAGAAACATTTCCTGTGATACACTCAACCTAAAAATATAATATAATATAATATAATAATAAATAATTTCATACTTTTCGCATTAAAGAAAGGGTAGTGTGATTATACTGCATCCTCGGTAACACAAACAAAAGCAAACAAACCCCTAAAATACCCCCAATGACAATGTATGTTTCTTCTTAGCAGTGCACATTCTAATAAAAATACGATCATCTTCCTTTAAAATGCCAAATGCCAGCCCATGTGCACTCTAGACTAACTCCCTATTATTTAAACATTAAAGATTTATTCGGATTCTGCATAAAAATAAGGACAACAGTAGCCATGTTTATAGTATCTTGCCCAGTCTGTAATAGTCATGTTGCTGTATGACGACTACACTGAAATCTTTTTACAAAAAGAAAAGAGAATTCATCTGCAATTATTCATTACAGTGGGACCCTCTCTCTTCCTATGGTTGTTATTTGAAGTGAAATGGCTCGCTCCTTTTCTCTGACTAAAATTGTGGGCTTTTTTGCTTACAGGTAAATTTTCCTCTAGGTCAGTTCAACTTAATTTTAAGAGGTTTCATTGCGTTATATTATAAATTAATTACATCAATTGGCTGTAGTTAATGCACTTTAACCAACAGCTAATGCACTGCTGCACTTGTTCCTGAGAAATTACTCCTTGTGGTGTTATTTCAGACTCAGGTTTGTTAGGATTACTTCTTCTGTCTTGTTCCATTGACATGATCCTATAACAGGATGAATGTAGTTTAAACTGAACATTTAAACAATAAAAGACAAGAGAGAGAGACTATGAGAATATTAATGAGTAGAGGAACTCGTACCCGGCAGCAATCAGAGGAATAGAATGTTGCTATTAAGGAGTGTTTTCACTCCTGCCTGTCTATCATGGGGCCGAATCTTTAGATAAGGCCTTTTCAGCATGATACAAGATGTTATCAGATGCTGTTGTACAATATTTAGTCTCAAGGGCTGACTTAAAAGAAATGGCATCAGCTACAAAACAAAACAACAGCAGCAACAACAAAGAAACGTAGAAGCGAAGTGGAGGAAGGGGTTCAAGTTTGATACACAGTCATTACACAGCTTTGCTTTTCCACGAAGCTGATTTTTATCTGGAACGGGTATCGCTGATAAGGATATTATATGTATGTACATGTGTGTATGTATGTGGGGTTTTTATTTCTCTGAAAGGGAGACGTGAAAGTGTAGGAGAGAAACAGAAAATAAAATTGAATGCCGACTGCCAAGATGGAAATGATATTTGTTTTCTATCACACCAGAGATGCACCATTCCAGCTTTTGTCCTTCAAAGCTGTGAGAGACCACGCTTTAATGCCTGCAGGTTGACCATGCATTGTTATTATACAGTCTTCATGTTCACATCATGTGTCATCTGACCAAAGGAGAGTCTACAAAGTGAAAGCCTCATGCAAAATTTATGCTTATATGGCTGTTTCAGTCAGTGGAAAAATCAATACTGCAGGCTTGATGCACAGAAATGACTGAGTGCTCTCTGACTGACACTAAAAGCACCGGGAGATTGAGGGGCTGCATTTGCCGTTCAAGGAATAGAGTGTATTAGAGCTCTTATAATAGTCTGCTCACCTTATATTAGCCTTTCCTTGGGATTATTTTTTGATAACAATTATGATTGTGGGGTTTAAGGCAATTACACTATTACAAAGAAAAAGCTGCTTTTTATGTCCTGTAAAGCTGTCATATATTTCACACCACAACTGCCTTCCAATTATTTTGCTACAATGCACTTTGGAAGCAAAATGTCCTAACTGATATATATTAGTCCTTTATGTTTTATAAATAAAAATCAAAGCCATAATGTAATCCTTCAAAAGAAGCTTCTCAGTTTCCCAGATGTGATTTTTAAAAGAGTAAAATGCAATGTGTGCTGTAAGTCTTAAAAAAAGACATACACAGTATCTGTTTTTATATAGGAGGATAACAGAGACCAAGGATGTTACAAAGATCATGTAGTCAGTCATAGCTGAAAATGCTAATGCTGTCTGTTGAAGATGAAGGTCCAAAAAGGTGGAGTTTAATGAAAAAGAGAAAAAAAATCCTAGAAAGCATTTTCAAATCTGGTTTGAAGATGTAGTTAGATACCAGGGTAAACATCTTACATGCTTTATTTATTTTTAGAACCATTAAAGACTTCTTTGTATGGGGAAATCAGTGTCAGAATTGTGGACCAGTGAAATTCAGTGTTTGAGATGAGGAACAAACTCTGATAGACTAGCTTAAGAAAAGAAGGTGCCTGTGAACTAAGTGTACTCTCACCATCATGACAGGTTTCCTGAGTAGAACAGACAAGACTTTTTGTTGTTGTTTTTATTTTGCAATTTAAAATAGGGGGAAAGATTATATTAAATGCTATTATGATACCTTGAGCAACATCTTTTAGGTTTCTCATGATTCATTTGGAATGAGTAAAAGGATTACTATAGATAATAAAAGAGGATAAAGCAAGAAGGTCTATGTTATACGTATATGGGGGTTATTAACAATTGAGAGGGGTTTTATGCTGCCAAGAACCATGCGGGAGGGGACCATTTTAGTGCACTCTACCCCTCCTTTAAGGAATGGGATGAGACTTGGACACCACCACCACATTGTCCCTCTCCTCCTCCAGACTCTGTGGCATGCACTGTATAGGCCACGAATCCACAGAAAGAGGAGAGGTGTTTTCCCAACAGCTTGGGGCTATTACACCCAGAGCAGCTTGTATTCTATAGCACAATGGACCCAAACTTGATGGCACTAACCACCAAATTCTGCAAGCAGTAATTCCTAAATTCCACAGCACAGTTAATGTATTATATTGTGAAATACCCAGAATTCCCATCATTCCCATCCCCCAACCCTCCCCACCTCCACATGCAAGCCTACACAGCTGTACTGGAAAATACTCATTGATGTGAAATTAATTTCTAATTATTTTCAAGGAATTAAACACATCAAGTGAGTGTTGTTTCAAACACAGACTGTAGAACGAGGCGGGAGAGAACTCCTCATACAAAACACATAGGCCTGTCCAAACATGTATCCAGAATAAAAATTAAAACTGTGACCCACAAAAACCAAAGACAGCATCTGTCTTACTTAAGACATGGGCATATATATGGCATGGAGAATATAGCATGCACAATTGGAACAATAATTGTACTATATTTTCATGAATCTAGAATGATTGCTTACTGGAATTCACAAGTGGCTGAGCCAGCAGTGAGCTGTGTTCTACAGTACCTTCCCCAAAGCAAATCGGTAAGGGAGTCATCCCAATGGATAAACAGAACTGGGAAACATTTTTAGAATTTTCAAGAATTCGACCAAATTCCTTTCCATGATTTTTTCCCCACCATTTTCCAAGTAGCTTATACATATATAGTTTAGTCCACTTTTAAGCTGAGGCCTTATACGGAATATCAATTGTGAATAGGATTTACATCCAAAACTGCCACCACATTTATGTTTTTTCTGTACCCCTTGAACTTGGGACATCAACAAGCAGCTTCCATCCACACAAACTGAACAGGCATGGGAGCAAACCTGCTATAAAGCCCTATTTAACATTCTCTGCTCAGGGCCTAGTTCCAAGAGATCAGAGACCGGCAATCTTCCACTGACTTCATTAGGAATTGTGCGTGCTCAGCACTTCTCTGGATCGGTCCAAAGTCTTTTATTTGTGCAACATTCCTGTGAAATTAATGGGGGAGTCTTGTGTTGACAAAGGACTGCACAATTTTGGCCTGTAAGGAACATAGAAGGATACTTGGCACACTGATTGTTACAAGCAGGTGGGCTGAATAGAGTCTGCATAGACGGTGGGAAGGAAATTCAAAGAATTCTGGTGGAAGGGAAGCTGGCTCTTCATCTGCTCATTCTGAGAAGCAGGGAGAGACAGACAGTACCTGCAGAATCAGAAGGTAGATAGCTGATTGATGCTGATAGGAACTAGTGAATGTGGAGCCACAGTGAAGCCCTATAGGAGGTGGCTGTCAAGCCTCAAGTATAATATCTCTGAACAAATGCTAGGGCTGACTTCTTCCTGCTGCAGAAAGAAAACAACAGGGAACATGCAGGTTGGCAATATTTCTTATAGTGAGGGTATTGTCACATAAATTCCAGTCTTGTCTGTCTTCACTTGCTGTCATGGAGGAAGGTTATGCAAACATCTGGCATAACAGAGGAGTATGTGGAAGCGATGCAGATCACATAGCACAACATGCTGCAGAGATGTTCAGGGAACATTTCATATGGGGTTAATGAAACCAACTCTTCTGGGAAGTTAACTTTCTAAATTGTAAAACTTCTCCATAATTTTCTTGTTTCTCTCTTCATTTACCACGAGTTTCCATAGTGACAAAACCAAAATGAAGAGGATTGCAGAAAGGAAGCTGCCATGTAAAAATGTACTTTGAATCTTTACCGTCATTTCTGTGTGGTCTTAGTCAAAGAGATTCATGACGTGAAAAGGTAGTCGCCATTTGAGTGCAATCAGGCTGGTAGAAGGCAAGATGCTCAGATTCTACAGAGACAGAGGCCATGTAAGTACCCAGTCAGGCAGATAGATTTCACTGCCTCAGATAACTATTTCTGGAAGGAATTAACATCACCCCATTCACAGACTGATGTTAATCTTCATTAGCTTTCATTCCTTGCCAGGCATTCAGAATAAAAGGAAAACATCCATGGAACAGAACATTCCCACAGGATAATGGTCTCTTATCACTAGATAAATGCTGAGGTGAAGATAAGGGGCTTGTTTCTGACCCCATTAGCTCCAGTGCAACACCCATGACTTCACCACAGCTGCTTCTCATTTACACCAGTGTAAATCAGAGCAGAATTTGGCCTGATCCAAAGTAAACTGGAGGCAGACATTTCTTTTCAAATCAGAAAGATGCTTCTACTCTAATGCGATTCTAGTCTCACGGCTTTCCATTCAAATGGTTAAAAAATAAATAAGTAAAATAAAAGGCATCGCTAGATATTGTTGAAAGAGAGCGGAAGTTTCTCATTGCGCCATAATTAAGAACTCTTACTAATACAGCAATATTTTAAAACTTTAATAATGAGAACTAAGAACAGCAGCAATGAAGATTATGATCTGACCACCTCTGAACCATTCCTCCCCCTCACCTCTTCAGAACCTGCAGCCCTCGGTTAACTCTCCCACTGACCAAAAGGGCCATTCACTTCACTTGAGCACCAATTTGTTCAGCACTGTACAAGTTCTAAAGACAAAGTCCCTCCCCTAATAAATTTACAGTCTAGGGGCCAAATTCTGCTCTCAGTTGCACCGGTGTAAACCCACAATAACTCCATTAGAATGAACATCTTTTCTAGTGTTGAGGAAATTCCCATCCATTTTTGACTCAGTTTGACTGAAGAGTTTGAATTATGATACAGGATGCACAATACCAAAGCTGCTGCTAAGATCATCTTCGTGGATCGTGGCTTTGACCCTAACACTAGCTTCTTTGTGTAAGCACATGGGGACTAGAATCTCGGTCTGGGGAGCCTAGTACAGCTGATGTTCCCACAGTGCCACCTGGAGGCCACGTAGAGATCCATCCAGGGAGCAATGATTAGAATAGGTGCTGCAGGAAGCACCACCCAAGAAACCCAGAATGACAGTATCCTGAGGCCCTCTGATTGGCCAACCACCCTATGTAACCCTGGAGGTAGTTGTCTGGGCAACAACATAGACGTTGGGTCTGCTGCAACTCCAGACCTCAGCTCAACTCCTGATCTCTGGTCTCCAATCCCAACCTGACCCTGACCCTTGCCTCCTGACTCTAGCCTGGTACTATCTCTGATCTCCAGTCTCTGACCCTGGCCTGGCTTTGACCCCAGCACTTGCTTATTGAACCCAGCTCTAGCGATTCTGCCAAACCCTGCTCACTGACTACCATCCCTGATGTGTGGATTCCAGCCCAGCTGCGACCGCTATGTCAGCCCACCTACACCCGATCCCTTATGCTCTGTGTCCCTCCACCCCCACAAATTTTCTCTTATCTATTACTGTTCTGCTATATCAATTTATGCCTTCACTTTGCCAACATAAGCAGCTTTTGTCACCCACCAATCTGCATCTCACTCAAAACCGCCATGCTTTCTCCCAAGACACACCTTGCACATGGGAAAAATTCCATGGAAACAGCCACAAAGCTACTACATAATCCTCCTTCAAATCCCTCTTTAAGATTTACCTGAGCCACCGTGTCTACAAAGCTCTCCCGGCTGACAATGGGTAAGGAGGTGATGAGCTGAGACTTCAGCTTAATGTACAATACCTTGTTTGTCTTAGTTACCTTGTTCCCCCACGTGTGTTTGTTAGTCTCACCCACTGCATTTTAACATAGCCTCAGCTGTGCACTCTTCAGGACAGGGACTGTCTTTGTAATGCATATATGTGCAGTGCCTAGCACAAGGATCCTGGATCCTTGATTGTTGCCCCTAGATACCACTGCAATACAAATAAGTAAAATCATCAGTAACACACCACTTGTGTGGCACAAACTGTTATTTGTTTCTGATAGAGCCCTCAATATGCAAGGTGCTGCACAATCACAAAAGAGATTATGGTACCCGATCCGAAGACCTTACAGTCTGAAAAGGACAGATCAGAGCAACAGAGGATGGGGAAAAGGCAAAAAGCACCAAACAACTAAATGGGCCAGCCACTGCCTGATAATTCGTAGTTACAAAGGCACAGTTATCTTGGAAATATTATACACGAACACAAAGATGTATAGACAATCTCAGATTAGTTGAAAGTCCTGCTGTTATTGATACTTGTGGGTGTTGCTGTCCACTGAGTCTTCAAGAGGGATATGAATAAGGAGAGGCTTTGCGAGCCAGGTCAGGAATGGTATTCCATGCATAGCGAGCAACATGGAAGAGGGTTCATGGGTCTTTGTTAGAGAAGCAGACACATGGCATATTGAGGCTGCATTGTTGGTGGAGAGGAAGGGATGGAGTCAATGTGAAGAGAGAAAAGGGCAGAAAAGTAGAGAGGGTCAGAATTAAATAGGGCCTTGAAGATGAGGACAAGAAACTCAGACAATTCATTGGAGGAGAAAGCAGTAAAGGTATTCAAAATGGGAAGGGTGATATGGTCAGATTGATGGCTATAGTGACTGAGTTTTGTACGGACTAGATAGGGGCAACAGGGGTATTAGGAAAGGTAATGCTGCAATAATCAAGACAGAAGATAGCAAGGGTCTGAACAAGAGTTTGAATTAATTGAAGGGATAGACGGAAAAAAACAGATGCTTTGTAAGATGAAGTGGCAACATCTGGACATGGCATGGATGTGCAGGATAAGGGAGAGGGAAGTTAAAGACAGATTATAGGCCTGAGGAATGAATGGGGAGGATGTTGGTGTTGTCAACAGTAACAGAATGGCAAGTGGAGAGAGCTCAGTTTTTGGCCATGTTAAGTTTAAGCTGACATCTAGACATCCAAAAGATGATGCCAGCGAGGTAAGGCGAGATGCAGAATTGGACAGACTGAGACAACTCAGGAGTGGATGGGTAAATTTACAAAGTTTTCAGTGCAGAGATGCTAGTTGAAGCTATATGAGTGAATGAGAAATTAACATTTCCAATTCAGTAATTAATAGGTAGCTGAATAATTAAAGGATATTTCATGAAGTCTCTGTAACTCATGAATGCAAATGCTGTAAATACTGTGAATTCATTTTGTAACATCAAATACAGTACAATCCCGCAAATTAGTAGAGTACATCTGTTGATTTTTATACTGAACAGCTTGGTATATATAATGTAAACGATACCAGGTATGAACTGAATTTAGTCAGAAACCTCCAATGAGGCAGTTTATCTATCAACAGAGAAATATTTTGCTGACTACAGCACCAGATATAAATGGGACTAGTCATGAACATGGAGAGTTCTAACCTTTCAATGGTTTCTAATCTGCTTACAATCTACATGTCCTACAATATTCTGTGCTTATATTGAGTGCACCCGATCACCATTTTTCACAGCTCCTCGTTCACTCTCCGCTGTTCCCCCCATCCCACCCACACAATCTCACTCACTCACTCCTCTTGAGATCTTCATGGGAAAAAGAATCTTTATTTGCCTCAATTACCACTGAAACTACTGGAAAAATAATATCCCAAATACACATCATCGCACCTCTTTTCATTTATTCTGTGGTGCAAACCTGTGACTTGTTGACAAAGGTCTCTCTGACTGAAAACGGGCCTTACAGCTTTGTTCTCTTTCGCAAGGGTGTCCTTCTGGACTTTACATGGCTTTGGGATAATGTTCTCACCACGTTCAACAGCAGCATCTTATAAAATTGTTGTGCTCTTAAATTAAATACACTTCCCCTTAAACAAAGAAAATAAATACTGGATGAAAAATGGCCCGATTCTGCTCCTTTTAGTCATGCTGAGTAGTGCCTCACTTTGCCAGCAGCCTCACCGAAATCAATGGAATAGTAATATTACGTAATAAGGCACTACTCAACATGAATAACGGTGGCAGAACTGGGCCCTAATGCAACAAAAAGTATATTTGGTGGGCAGTGTAAAAAGTCCTCCTCTAATCTCTTGCACTCATGTGGAATTAATATTTGCCCAATGCACAACACAGACAATCACACCTCAGGATCATCTGAGCAGGAGTGGAAAAGACCTATTGGATTACTAAATCAATCACCCTGCAGGTACATAATAGATTTTACACTGATACGACACATGATCTTAGACAAAGAACCTTTGAGAGATGCTCTCAATTTCCACATTGGATCAACGAAGACATTTGGAGAGTTACACAAATTTTCAAGTGGCTCCACACAAAAATATCTGACAGATAGATAAGTCAATAGGTTTTGGTGTTTGTTTGTTATCTGTATCACGTAACTAATATTCTGAACTCACGTTTCAATGTGTTGGCATCCGAGGGTATGTCTGCACTGGAGCTGGAAGGTGTAATTTCCAGCTTGAACAGACATACCTGAACTAGTTCTGACTAAGTTAGCACACTAAAAAACAGAAGTGTAGCTGCAGCGACTAGCCACCTCAAGTACAATCCCATCCGAGACCCTAAGGCCGTACTTGGGTGGCTAGCCTCTACCTTTCAGTGTAGACACACCCAAACAAATACAGTGGTCTAATTCAGAGGATTATTGGTGGGCTTTAACACAACAATACTTAAATCAGCTGGTTCAGGACCTATGAAATGGTGTAACATGTAGCTGGTCATTACCCACTTTGCCATTGTTGTTCCTGCACTGGGGAAGGGGCAGTGGACAGCAGAGAAGAGTGGCTGTGGCAGTTTTAAAAAGCCCATTGCTACTGAAAATCAGAGCCGCACCAGGCTTGAAAGTGGTTGCTGCAAAAGACAAGTTGCAGGGAAGTGATGGCCAGCAAAGAGCTGCTGCTATTAATTTCTTTGCATTTGCAGCTTGAGAAAGCAAGTGGTAGCTTGACCGCCTGTAGCTAAAGTGCTAGTTAATTTAATGCTGTGTATCTCTTCCAAGATGGAATTTATTTTTAAGTACCAGTTTGCAGAGAGAAAATTAAAGAAAAGATGTCACTCCCCCTTCCTCCCCTATTCTTGCTGTTTCTGGAATACTCACTCCAACTCTAAAAATATCACAGCCATCCATGACCTCTTCCTATCTTGCTCCCTCCAGCTCCTGGCTCTCATAGAGACCTGCATCCCTTTGTCTGACATTGTTTTTGTTGTTGGCTTCTCCTTCTCTCACACTCCGTGCCCTAGATCAGACTCTGGTACGGGTGTTGCACCTCTTTCCTCTTGTTCCTGCTGCTTCAAACCCCTTCCTCCTCCCACTTGCCACTCTTTCTACACTTCTGAACAGCACTGCATTGACTTTTCTCTCCTCTTCCCCTCCATGTTGCTATCACCTACCATCCATCAAACTCCTCCTCCACCAGCCTTCCTGATTTTGACTCATGACTCTCTTTGTCTTCCACTCCTCACAGTTTTCCACACTCAACCTCCGTGACTTCAGCTTCCATATTGATGACCCAAAATCTGACCTCTAATTTGCACACTTCCTTGCCTCTTCAGGACCTGCAGCCCTGGTTCAACTCTCTTGCTTGCCAAAAGAGTTGTTCATTTGACTTGGTACCTTCTCTCTGATCTTTCTGTTGCCAAGTTCCCCTGTTCTGACAATCACCTGGACTCCTTCAGCATTGCCCATCAGCCCCACTCCTCACACCACCGCTCAGCCTTTCTATGACTTCCAGTCCATCAGCAGCACGGGTGAAAGTAACTTAAGGGACTTACCAGTATGCAGGGTGGCTGGGGTCTTGAGCAAGGTGGGGGAGGAGGGGTGGCTCAACTGGAAGGGGCGGGGCCTCCAGCAGAAGGGCAGGGCTGGGGTCAGACTCCCCCAGCCAGCTCTTCACCGTGGCCCGGCGGCGATTTAAAGGGCCCGGGGCTCCTGGCCGCTGCTACCACTACCCCGGGGCTCTGCCGGTGATTTAAAGGGCTCTGGTTGTGGTAGCAGCAGCCCGGAGCACGTGGCCCTTTAAATCACTGCCAGAGCCCCATGCTAGCAGCGGAGGCAGCCAGGAGCCCCGGGGCTCTGGCGGCGATTTAAAGGGCCAGGGGCTCCGGACGCTGCCGGTAGCCCCACGCCCTTTTAAATTGCCAGGCCCCGGGGAAGCTGCCCCTTTTGGCCCCCCTCATCAGCGGCCCTGCCAGTATGGTCGGCTGTGTACCGGCTCTTACTGGTACGCTGTACCGTACTGGTTTACTTTCACCTCTAATCATCAGTCTAACAGACTCTGCATGTTTTCATCTCTCTCTTCCCTTTCTTCCATCCATATGGCTGTTGATTCACTCCATGCTTAATTCTCCTCTACCCTTAACTCTTTCCCCCATCTCTGCTCACACAAGATCCATCCTGGCAATTCCCAGCCCTGACTCAGTCCCAACATCTGCTCCCTTCACTCCTGCTCTGGCACTGCGGAATGTCTCTGGTGGAAACTCTGACCAGGATGACTTCCTCCAATACAAATTCATTCTCTCCTCCTTCAATTCTGCCATCTTCCTAGCTAAACAACTCTATTTCTCAAACTACATTGAATCCCATGCCTGCAATCCCAGCTGTCTTTTCGCCATCTTTGACTTATTCCTCAAACCCTCTCTCATTTCATTCCCTGCACAGGATCTCACAAATTCCTTCCAAGAGCAAACTGACAAAATATGATGTGCTCTTCCCCCGCCCCTTGGATTGTCTTCCCTTCCCTTCTGTCACAGATGCAGAAGTTTCTCAGCTACTCTCCTCCTCTAACCACTTCATTTGCCCTAGTGACTGCATCCCATCCCATCTCCTGATCTCCCTTGTGCCCACTCACATCCCCTCCCATCCTCTTCTCCTTAACCTCTCACTCTCCTCTGGCTCTTTCCCTCACAATACAATGCTTGAATATCTTCCATCTTAAAAAAAACCCTCACCCTTGACCCCACTTACGTCTTCAACTACCACCCCATCTCAGCTCATTGCACATGCTGTTTACAAGTGATGTCTCGAGGTCCTCTCCTTCAATTCCACCCTAGACCCTCTCCTCTCTGATCTGGTTCTGCCCATTACACTCCACTGAAACCACTCTTGGAAAAGTCTCTAGTAACCTCTTCCTAGCAAAGTCTAAGAACTGCACTCCATCCGCATCCCCCCTGAACTGCCTATGACACCACTGACCCATGCTCTTCTACCTGAAATCGTGACTTCCCTTGGCTCTTGTGACTCTGTCCTCCCCTGGTTCTTCTCCTACCTCTGTAATCACTCTTTCAGCATGTCTTTTGGAGGATCCTCCTCATCCCTCCCTTCCAGCTTTCTGCTGGGGTTCCTCAGAGCTTTGTCCTTGGTCCCCTTCTCTTCTCCCTCTTATCTCTGGGTAATCTCATCTGCAAACACAAATTCTACCCCCATCTCTATGCTGGTGCCTTACAGATCTACTTCTCTACTCCACACCTGTCTCTTTATGTCCCAACTAAAATCCCAGCCTGTCTCTCTTATATCTCCTCCTGGGTGTCTAGACAACATCTCAAGCTCAACATGACTAAAACAGAGCTCTTAAGCTTTCCCCCCAAGCCCTCCTTTCTTAATCACTGTGGACGACCCCACAATCCTGCCTGAAACTCTGGCCTGTAACTTGAGTGCCATCTTTAACACAGACCTCTCTCTAGGTCCTCAGGTTCAGGTTATATCTAAATCTTGCAGTTTCTTTCAGCACAATATCTCCAAGATCTGGCCTTTCCAATCCAACCACACAGCTAAAAGTCTTGTTCCAGCTCTCATAATCTTATATCTCAAATACTGCAACATCCTTTTCTTTGGCATAGACAAATGCAATCTCGTCCCATTCATATCCTTTGAGAATGCTGCTGCAAAGATCATTCTCCTAGCTTGCCTTTTCAATCATGTCAGTCCTCCCTTTGTATCCTTCCATTGGCTCCCCCGTCTCTATTGCAACAAACATAAATGACTTATTTTCATTTTCAAGCCCCTTCACAGTTTATCCCCACTTTACCGGTCATCTCTCATTTGCTAGCAAGATCCCTAGATTCCCGCCTCTGATCAGCCAATGATGCCGGCCACCATTGCACACACGTTACATTTTCAAACAAGCTCCTTCATGCTCTCTCTCAAGCTGCTCCTCACCCTTAGGAGGACCTCCCCATGAACATCTGCAAAGCTACTTTGTAGCACTCCCTCACATCCGTCTTCAAAACACTCCTCTGCCATGAGACCTATAAAAAAACTTGACAATGGTTAGGCCACTGGTGTGCTGAGACCACTGCCCATCATGCCAACCTGTTCTGCCCCGTGTTTTCTTGTATTCCCCCATTGGTCTGTCTGTACTCATCTATTGTCTCTTGTTTTATACTTAGATTGTAAACTCTTTGGGGCAGGGACAGTCTCTTTGTTCTGTACAGCACCTAGTACAATGGGGTCCATGACTGGAGTTCCTAGGCACTATGGTAACACAAATAACCAACAACAATCCTCCCATCATTTGCAAGTGAAATCAAGGGGACGGGAAGTGAAATCAAAGTGTGTCTGAGGAATGCATAAGAGGAATTACAGTGGTCCTTTAATACTTGTTTTGTTTTGTAAAGTACTGAAATTATTTTAGTTATTGTTGTCTGTATTTTTTCCAAGGATCGCCTCTCATCTCTCCTGGGTATTCAAGCAGGGGTCACCCTACGTTTACTAACCCTTACAGTGAGGGCAAGCAAAGGAAGGGAAAGAATGTCTAGTGATTAGAGGAGGGGACTCTGGGTTCTATTCCTGGCTCTGCCTCAGTAAACCTTTCAGTACCTTTATTTCCCCATGTATAAAATGGATATAGTATCTATCTACGTGAAACTTAACATTTGTAAAGCACTTTGAGATACTTGGACAAAATGCACTATATAAGAGTAAAGTGTGATTCTTACACAAAGGAGGGGTAATTTTTATGTGACCACATAAATCTTTAATGGAGATCTTTAAACCTGCAAACTCCCCACAATGAAATTAACTGGCAACCCACAGGTGTCTTCCAAGTAAATAGCTGAAAATGTCATTGTCTGGGGTACCCTGACTGCTCTTTATCCACAATACAATTAACTTCCCATTACGATTTTGTATCTCCTGGATCCAGTATATTTAAAGTATTGTGTTTTATCAGTAGCTTGAGATATGCACGGCAAGTGAGCCTCTTTTACCCATTTAACTTGATAGGGCAGTGCCAAGTAGTCGAAAGATAGCATGGCAAGGAAGCTGCAGTCCTGTGACTTGCTGAGCACGACCAATGGGAGTTTTAAGGCTAGAAATGTCTCCTTTATGCCACATGGACACTTCCAGTTTTTTTTTCTTCTTAATTTTTTGCACGTTAGGTTCTGGTATGAAATGCCTGGCCTGCACTTTGTCAAACATGTCATCTTTGTTTTCTCCCGGGTACCATGGTGACATCTACATGGACTGGGAATCTTAGTGGCCATCCACATATAATACACAAAAATATACATACACAGTCAAATAACAAAATCTGCAACTGAAGACAGAATGAAACCATCCTGGATGAGAGCCTGAGTGCCATTATGACAAAGTAATTCAGAAATCATTTCAGGAAAGCCAAACCCCCACACTCTACTCTACTCAGGCTTCTCAAATGTATTAGCTGGAATTTTAAAAAACTGATGACTTTTGATTTGATGGTAATAACAAAATCTGAAACACCTCAAGGACAACAGCAATTACTGATCATTTATGTAGCACGCCACTTTCCGAACACTAAATGTCATTAAGTGTTTCTTTCCTTGGGCTCGCTGATGTGGTTATTAATGAGAGCTCCAATTGTTATTTTTATTTAAAAATCCAGGAACGTTTAGTGCCTGCATTAAGTGGATGTTGTTCTATAATTTCTCTCCGTTCAAGTTGTTCTAGGTATGGTACATAAATAAATAGGACATCTGTATAGATAAATATATTCTGGAGTTTGGGTGATTTCTAGCTTCAGCTCTTATGATTCAAATATCACAGAAAGGCAGCAAATACAGAATAATGCACTCATTTGCCCAAAGTTTGTATCCACAAGCTATAATACTAAAATATAATAATGAGTGCTGTTATATGGTGGCTAGCATAGTAGCAAGTATCAGGGGGTAGCTGTGTTAGTCTGTATCCACAAAAACGAGGAGTCCGCTGGCACCTTAAAGACTAACAGATTTATTTGGGCATAAGCTTTTGTGGGTGGGTTTTTTACCCATGAAAGCTTATGCCCAAATAAATTTGTTAGCATAGTAGCATACCTCCTCCTTATAATGCGTGGAATCAGAAATACTCAAATGAGGGCCATAGGGCTCATGCTGCTTACAGTAATTCTGGTTTAACTCAAGGACAGATGCCGAATTCTCTCCCTGCTCTCTCCATGAAATTCTGAATGGTCACAGTGCGGCACAGTGACATTCACAAAGTTCTGGTCACGCAGTAAGTTGGTGGGAACAGAACACAGACTTCCTCATTCCCAATCCTGAGCTTTAACCATTGCATTTCAAATGTAAAAGAAATGCTGAGTTAAATTTTATAAACAAACTTTCAAATCCCCTTCCCGTAACAGGCTTTCATCCTAGATTTGAGCTTCATATTAAAGTTGCATGCCTCCTCTCTCAGGGCTGAAGTACATTGTGTATGTGGAGAATAGTGTAACTTTGTACACAAGTACAATGTAGGAACATTCAAATGCTTTCATACGGATTCAATTTCTATTCCCTTTCTCTACCCCCGCTGTTATTTTCAATGTGCAATTGTCCACTGTTGGGTGTTCAGGGGTGCCGAAGCTGGCAATACTAACCACAGGTTGCTCATGGCTATGGTGAAACTGAAGTTTCTCAATTCAAACCAAGCCTTCCATTAGTCATTTAGACTTACAGAAACTGACTGAAGCTGCTGTCAAAATGGAATATCAGGCTGAAATCTGCAAATGATTTGACACTCTAGTTCTTGCAGATAAAAGCCTTGAACACAAGCAAATCAGCAACTGTTTCTGGTCTTCTACCATCACCAAAGTGCTAGGGTGAAGGCACCCCAGCCCCAAACATGAATGGATCAGTCAATAGACCCTGGACATTATAGAAACATGACGTGTGGCTCACTTAAACAGGAACAACCAAGAACACTGATGCCGCAATGCCTTGAGTAACACAGCTTTAAAGCAGGACCATGAGATGTTTTGGGCAAGTAATGTTCAATTGATGAAAGCTGCAAGGGCCAGAAACGACTACATTGCTGTCTATAAAGAACTGTACAACTTAAAAGTTGGTCATAAGAACATAAGAAAAGCCATACTGGATCAGACCAAAGGTCCATCTAGCCCACTATCCTGTCTTCTGACAGTAGCCAATGCCAGGTGCCCCAGAGGGAACGAACAGAACAGGTAATCATCAAGTGATCCATCCCCTGTCGCCCATTCATGGCTTCTGGCAAACAGAGACTAGGGAAACCATCCCTGCCCATCCTGGCTAATAGCCATTGATGGACCTATCCTCCATGAATTAATCTAGTTCTTTTTTGAACCCTGCATAGTCTTGGCCTTCACAACATCCTCTGGCAAGGAGTTCCACAGGTTGACTGTGTGTTGTGTGAAAAAAATACTTCCTTTTGTTTGTTTTAAACCTGCTGCCTATTAATTTCATTTGGTGGCCTCTGGTTCTTGTGTTATTTACTTTCTCCACACCAGCCATGATTTTATAGACCACTATCGTATCCCCTCCCCCCCCAGTCATCTCTTTTCCAAGCTGAAAAGTCCCAGTCTTGTTAATCTCTCCTCAAAACGGCAGCCATTCCCCATACCCCTAATAATTTTTGTTGCCCTTTTCTGAACATTTTCCAAGTCCAGTATATCTTTTTTGAGATGGGGCGACCACATCTGCATGTAGTATTCAAGATGTGGACGTACCATGGATTTATATAGAGGCAATATGATATTTTCTGTCTTATTATCTATCTCTTTCTTAATGATTACCAACATTGCTTGCTTTTTTGACTGTTGCTGCACATCGAGTGGATGTTTTCAGAGAACTATCCACAATGACTCCAAGATCTCTTTCTTGAGTAGTAACAGCTAATTTAAAACCCATCATTTTATATGTATAGTTGGGATTATGCTTTCCAATATGCATAATCCCAACTATACATATAGACATATAGTCATATGGTCAATAGAACAAATCCTTGCTCGTCAAAGATGAATGTGATAACATACTGAAAGATAGAATAGATGTACAGAACATTTTCAGGAGCTCATTAACCACCCCATTAGAGCTACAGATCCACAGATCCAGGAAGATGCAAAGAGTCCAGTGACCGCCCCTCTGTGTAGAGGATATCACTGTTGAGGAGGTTCCAAGTACCTATAATCTCAAGATTTGGCCATACGGCTAGTATTTATGGTATAGCAGCCAAGCCGTTCAAACATGGTGAGGATTCCATCTTGGAGCAGCTGACCCATATTATCAACAACGTATTGATTCATGAGAAACTACCCAATGACTGGCACTATGGGATTATTGCTCTGGTGTGTTCCAATCACTGTGACATCACTTTGCTTTCCATTCCAAGCAAACTGTTCATGCTGGTTCTTCTTGCGCATGTTGAGCCTGCTGTAAGGAAACTACAACATCTACAGCAAGCTGATTTTATGTCTGGCTGATCAACCACAGAACAGACTTTTATCATTAGACAAATTATTGAAAATGCCCAAGAGTTTTGGTGCAAGAAGGATGAGATGTACATAGCCTTTATTGGTTTAAAAGCTGCCTTTGACTCTGTTGTTCATTGCTCACTTTGGCTCTGCTTGTAAGCTGCTCGTGTGCCTGGCAACCTCCTCAATCTTCTTGTAGAAGTGCCCCACCAACGTGATTGCTGAGTGCACTTAGTTGCTAGTATGCCCAAGGTCTGAATACAAGAACAGCATCTGCCAAAGGTGTGTGCCTGTTCAACGCGGTTATTGACCAAATGATGGAAGCTGTTAACTAGCCTCATACTGGGGAGCTCCAGTTCATTTGCAAATCAGATCAGGATTAAACAAAGACTGTGAATGGCTATCCAACTACAGAAGCAGTTTCTCCTCCCTTGGTGTTCACACCTCAACTGCTAGCAGAGCACCTCACCCTCCCTGATTGAACTAACCTCGTTATCTCCATACTGATTTATACCTGCCTCTGGAGATTTCCATTACTTGCATCTGAAGAAGTGAGGTTCTTACCCACGGAAGCTTATGCTCCCAATACTTCTGTTAGTCTTAAAGGTGCCACAGGACCCTCTGTTGCTTTATACTGGGGAGTGGTACTGCATGACTTCTGCCTAACAGACCTGGAAGATGCAGATCACATGGCTATATTCACATCCTCATGAACTAATCTCATCCGTGCCCTGGATATATTTATAGAACTAGCAAGTAAGTTTGGTCTTCAAATCAACTGGAAGAAGACCAAATTGATGTAAGTGGCTGATGGATCTCTACCTCTACCCATCATAGCTGAATTTGTCAGCTGATTTGAATATTTTGGCTCTGTCAACAAGAAGGGAGACTGCTTTGCTGACATGAAACACTGAATCAACAACATTACAGGTGTTATGCACATTTTTGGAAGCCTCTGTGATGTCGGCTAAGATGCATATCTATCAAGAACCAGCGACTTCTGTACTTTTGTATGTCTCTGAAAGCTGGGCCACAGATGTAACTGCACCAGACTGGACGCTTCGACATGAAACAGCAGCTATGCACTGAAGGCATATAGTAGTTTCATCATGTTACAAATGAGCATGCCAGTTGTCAGACCAACCAGCCTCCAATGTCTTCCCAAGTGACTCAATGCTGGCTCTGGTGGCTTTGCCCTCTGCTCTATATTCTGGAGTCCATACCAGCCCGCCAGGTTTATGCATTTGATCTAGCAAAAGTCAGATGGAAAAGACATTGTGGATGGCCTCATACATGCTGGAGGGATATTATGCCTTTCAACCTTGCCTGCCTCAGCCTTAATATAGAGCAGGCCACAATGTTGGCAGGAGATTAGGCTCTCTGGAAATGGGTGATGCAATGTGTGCACTCTATGCTCCATGAGCAGAATGAATGAATGGTCTACTTGACTTCTTTGCTTTAGGCCTTTCCAGATCCTCTACCTCTTTGCAAACTTTGAATGCATGGTAACAAGAATGATGAACCAACTTCCACATTATACCATCTGTCGGTGAAAACGCCTTAGATTTCACAAGTTATGATGGTGAGCCCTGATCAGGATTTCAATGGAAGATCTCCAAATAAAAGCCACTGTTTTGAAGGAAACTGTGTTGGGGATTCTGCTGATAAAACTCTGCCTTGTACATTTACTCACCCAATGCTCCAGAATGGTGTTAAAGGGCACTGTACTGCTGTAGGTGACATTTTTTCAGATGAGGTATAAAACTAGTGTTTTAGCTACTTGTGCTTATCAAAGATCCCGTTATTCTTTTTTCAAAAGCAGGAGTGACAGCTCGGATGACCTAGTCAAATTCTAATTCAGGAAATTAAACTCTGCTTATATACATTTTCCCTGAAATTTAAGTGGAGTATGACATTCTTCTCCATTTCTTCTTCTAAACAAGCATGCAGTGTTGCTGTGCACTGTTAAATAGCTACCTTCCACACTAGAAATGGATACATTTGAATGGTAGGTAAAGTGACTTTTTTATGTTCCGTTTTAAAAGCATGCAATGTGAGAGGCACTATATAAATGTAAGCTGTACTTTCTATAGTCTAATATTCTAGACCAAGGTTGTAATTAGTGTAAGCACCGCTTCGCCTACATCATAGGTTTACATTCAACATTTCAAATGCAACATTCTGACAAGATCTAGATTATTTTATGCTGGACATAAAAAGCAGCTGGTAGTAAAATCTTGTCACGATGGTCTGAAGAGGCTTTGAAATCAATACATGAAAAGTTACTGACATTAGGAAGGCATGACCTATTGTTTTAAAAGCAGAAAACAAGACACACACATTTTGTTTCATTGGCGCTTGTGATGGGACAGCCCTCTCCGCCCCCTACCCCCTCCCGCAATTCCACTGCAGCAATCCTAATGAGCATCCCTGCACTCAGAAAGTGCCAATTAGGTGCATCTACAGAGCATGCTCTACCTGGAGAAGGGGAGCTTAAAAAGACAAAGCTGGCCAGGGAGCAGGGGGGAATTTTGCCCAAGAGGAGAGGCTGGTAGCGACTACTAGGGAGCAATAGCCAGGAGAGCCCGGTTCAAGGCAGTGACTAGCCGTCCTTTTCCCCTGCACCTGTTTACAGCAGACAGACGGTGCAGCTCTGGATGTCTGCTCTCCATCAGCACCCTGTAGCTGGCCCTGAGGAGCAGCACCAGGGACTGGAAGTAATTGGACTAAAAGGATCCAGAGAGTGAGCACCATGCCTGCAGGGAACAGTGAGCTGGCCCCGGGGTAGGGGTTCTGGAGGGAACCCAGGGCCAAGAGACACAAAGGGATGATGGCCGAGCCTGGGCTGAGAAGCATCAGTCTACAAACCTAATTTTTTCTGTAATTTTTCCTTCTAATTCAAACTTCCCTAAATGTTGGAGGTTTTTTGTTGTAGTTTTTTTTTAAACATGGTTTTATTTTAGTCAACTTATAGGCAATATTTAGAGGAACACGAGCATAACAAAAAACGCTAACACTGCTGGATATTTCAAGCCTGTGATTTAATTTGCAATGTAATTCAATTATTAAAAACAGCATTTTTATATCTTTCAATTCTGTTACATACCAAATCACAAAAGCCAGATATTTTCTATTAGTGTTTGATAGCATGTGCTTACTGAGGCTATAAAAAAATAAAGGGTACTTACACTTTTAGTATAAAACTATGATTAATTTTTATTAGGATGATACATTTATATATTATAAACTGACAATTTATTTGTAGATTCCCCCTCCCCCCCGCTAGTTTAGTAGTTTCCTTTGGTGCAGAATGCAGAATTGTATATGAGATATTTGAGTGTCTAAAACGATGTATGATAAATGAAGTAGCATGCTACTTATACGCTTATCATGTTCCCTGACTAGCAACAGGTTCAGCAAAGGGCACAGCCAGTAAATGAAATTTTCCACCAGGACAATATATCATCACAAGAAATGTATGCGCTGGAAACTTACAAGCTTGCTCGAGATGCGGACAAGGTGTGAAATGGTAAAAAATGAAAAGCAGAAACAGCATATAGTAAATTTCAAATTCAGCTGTATTTCCATATTGGCTGAGCTTGGTGCTTTAACTCTTTAAAGTCATGCATTTCAGAAAAAATAACAAACACAAACATACATACAGGTCAGGTTTAATGCTGGGGTAAGCTTCCTTCATTAAAGAACTGGGAAATTCTTTTACCAGAGTAACAATGAAGCAACAACAAACAAGAACAACATAATTGTTTTAAAATCCCTTTCAGAGTTAAAAGAAAAAGCGGTGTTTTTAAATGCATATTTGTTTCTCTCAGTTACAGGATTCTGCTTCAGGAAACCTTTACCAGAACTTTTCAACACTCTGAGGACTGCACCAATTAAAAAAAAAAAATCTGTATATTTCCCAGTGGAATTCAGTTCACCTACAAAACATGTTTAATAAAAGGAATTTCTGGCATATTACCACTGAATTCTAACATACTCGGTTTCCTTATGACTAGGTACAGCAAATACTGAGGAGGAACCTCTCAATGTCTTTGGTTTAGCTGAAATTCCTGCTGAAAATACTCTGAGAAAGTCTGTTCTCATGAGATTTCCTGACTAAAGAAAGTAAGGTGAACTTTGGACAAGCTGCAGAAGTTTTGGATACTTATCTGAACGAAGCCTTCTAACCGTCTTGAGATTACCCACCATTGCACTGTGCAAATTTATGTACGTGCCCTACATAGCAGGGTGAAAATTACTTGCAATTAAATAACAGTTTGCCTCTGGCAGTAGCCATACTCAAGTGCTTTGCAAATTGATTTACAAACTGAGGGGCAAGTCTTGCTCCCGTTTCCATTCCCACAGGCTCAGAAAGCCCAATAGGCAGTGGAGCTGATGCAGTTCCATTGTGTGGGCATTCCAAAGGTTACCATTGCTATTCATCAGTAACATTGAATCAGGCTCAGAGTCAGGGCATAGATAGCAATAATCCCTCATTACTCCATTACCGACAAAACTATCCAATCTGCATCCCCCTCTGCCCAAATTCATTTGCAATTAGAAATAAACTATATTAACAACTCTAAGACGTATTTAACACTCGCTGTCTTCTGTTAATCTCTCCTCTATCTTTCCTTGTGATGGTGCTCTTGTTCTGGTGGGAAAAATTATAGCCACTGCATATCCAATATCAAAATATCAGCACGGTCACTGATCAGACAATAATGTTGGCCTCCACTGAACACTTGTTATATTTTCAAACAAGCATTTTTGTGCTTTCTCCCATGCTGCCCCTCATACTTCAGAGAAACTCCCCATAAACATCTGCAAAGCTACCTGGTTCTCTCCTCCTTCAAAACCCTCCTTTGCTGTGATGCCTAACAAAAACAACAGTTAGGTTGCTAGTGCACTGATACTGTTGCCTATCATGCAGACCATTATTGTCTCATTGTTTCCATGTATTTCCTCACCCCAATATGTGGTCTCTTGTTTTATATTTAGATTATTAAATCTTTGATGTTCTTTTTATGCTGTGTTTGTACAGTGCCAAGCACAATGGGATTATGGTCCATGACTGGCGCACTTAGGCATCATGATGAAATTTAAATAATAAGTTGTGACACAAGCAAAATCAACAGACCCAAAGATGCACATGCACTTGCAACAAAGAGAAATACTTTACTAATCATAAGCCTGAAGTTGCACTAGTTCGGAGCATAGTAAAACCTGAAGTAAGGGCTTTTCTACACTTACCGGAGGATCGACACTGCGGCAATCGATGCATCGGTGGTTAATTTAGTGAGTCTAGTGAAGACCCGCTAAATTGAACGCTGATCATTCTCCCGTTGACTCCTGTACTCCACCTGATAGAGAAGAGTAAGGGGAGTAGATGGGAGAGCGTCTCCCATCGACGTCGCATAGTGTGGACCCCACGATAAGTAGATCTAAGCTACGTTGATTTGAATTACGCTATTCACGTAACTCAAATTGCGTAGCTGAGATCGACTTTTCCCTTTAGTGTAGACAAGACCTTAGTGCCTTCGTAGGGAAAAGATTGATAAGACTTAGCCATACATTTAAACTTAGGAACAAGGACAGACCACCTGGACTCTCAAACCTACAGGAAGAATTATTCTGCCTCACATTCAGCGGGCTCTCTACTGTGCTTTATTCTTCTATATGACTTTAGGCTTGATCTTTTCCCTCTTTCAGTGGACTCCTGGCCCCACTGAAGTCAATGGGAATTTTGCTGCTGACTTCAACAGGGCCAGGATTTCACCATCTATCTTGTGGTTTAGCCCTCACCTTTCCCTCCTCCTGCTCGTTAGCTTCATGCTTAGCCTCTTTTCTTTTTTCTTTAACTGGACTCTTTTCCTCCTATTCCTTGACTCTAGACTGAATCTTTTTCTTTTCCTTCTCTTTTTCATTATTTTCTTTGATTCTCTTTCCACACCTTCCATCTCTGAGTAGATTAAGATTTTCCTGACCAGACAGTTCATCCTCTTCTGTGTCATCAAATCTATCAATGGTGGATCCAACTCCAAACAGCTGTCCATGGGCTTATCTTGGATATAAATCTGAGCAGAACTTAGGTAGTTTTCTCTAAAGCTCCAGTTGGGGCCTTGTCCATGAACAATGAGAGATCTGGGTCTGTGGAAAAAAAGTTCCTACTTCTTGACTTCAGCAACAGCAATCGGTAAGCTCTCCAGTGAGATTAATCTTTTTGAAACTTAGAGTAGGAACAACACAAAGCCTCCAATGGGTCTCCCACCAATGAAATAACTGCTTTTACCTTCTACAAGTCCCATGGTCTTTAAGTCTTTCAGAAGCGTAGATTCAGTCTGCTTGGCTGGTGTGAAAGTTCTATATGTGCTGTGCTTTAAGTTTGCTATTGAATCCACTACTGAGCAATGATTATCATCTTCCATAAGGAGCTCCTCACTAGAATGTGGTGGCAGAACAGGTGGAAGCTCATTCTCAGCACTGACATGAAAAGACACCAGCCTCTCTATAACCATTTTTATGTAGATGTCTCTTTTTTCTAGTTCTTTGGATCATTTTCCACATTCCCATGATCAGACATTGCAGTTTTGTAGCCATTTCTACAGCAGACAATTCCTCATTCTTGTACTCTTTTTCAACATAATCTTTCTCTAGTACTTTTTCGCTGTACATCATCTGCACCTGCTCTGAATATATACGTAATGTGGTTCTTCCCCCTGGCAATTTATGGCATACAGCTTATCAGGCTGAGCACACCTTCCAGGATGTGACCACATCAGCCACATAATTTTCCATTCTTTGTTTTCCTGTCCCCAAACCTATCTGTTGCTCAGATTTTTTTTATTATTTTGGGCTCTTTTCTTGAACCTTTTTACAGTGAAATTTGCATCCTCAGGTTCTTCTTTGACATTCAGTGGGAATTGCTGTTTCCCAATGAAATACACAGCAGATAGTTTCTTCATAAGTTTTATATACATTCTTCTGATCTGGAGTCACCAGTATCTCTGCCTCATCTTCCATGATGCAGATGAGGAAATGTATTTGGTATTCATCACTCCTATTGACTAAAAACAGCTTATCCATTGTGGACAAACGAATTAATAAGCAAAGTTGAAGTGTTTTGGAGGAATAATAAGAAATATTATCTTAATTGCTCATGAAAAAGTTGTGTTTCTTCAACTTCTGGTTTATCCACCCCCCTCTCCCTTTCTGGGTCTTTCTAAAGGAGTCTCCGTTTCATAAATTCATAGATTCCAAGACTAGAGGGGACCACTGTGATTATCTAGTCTGACCTCCTGTATAACACAGGCCAAAATAATTCCTGGAGCATATCTTTTTAGGAAAAATCCTCTCATCTTGATTTAAAAATTGTCAGGGATGGAGAATCCACCAGAACCCTTGGTAAATTGTTCCATCGGTTAATTACTCTTACTATTCAAAATGTATGCCTTGTTACCAATCTGAATTTGTGTAGCTTCAACTTCCAGCCATTGGATCATGTTATATCTTTCTCTGTTAGATTGAAGAGCTCATTATTAAATATTTGTTCCCATGTAGAAATGTATAGACTGTGATCAAGTCACCCTTAACCATCTCTTTGTTAAGATAAATAGATTGAGCTCCCTGAGTCTATCACTATAAGGCAGGTGTTCTAATCTAATCTAAGTCATAGCTCTTCTGTGGATCTTCTCCAATTTATCAACATCCTTGAACTGTGAATACCAGAACTGAACACTGTATTCCAATAGCGGTCGCAACAGTGCCAAATATAGAGATAAAATAACCTCTCTACTCATATTTGAGATTCCCTTGTTTATCCATCCCAGGATTGCATTAGGTCTTTTGACCACAGCATCACATTGGAAGCTCATGTTCAGTTGATTATGTACCACGACCCCCAAATCTTTTTCAGAGTCACTGCTTCCTAGTATAAGGTCCTGCATCGTGTAAGTATGGCCTACATTCTCTGTTCCTAGATGTATACATTTACATTTAGCCATATTAAAATGCATATTGTTTGCTTGCGCCTAGGTTATTAAGAGATACAGATAGCTCAGAATCAGTGATCTGTCCTCTTGTGTCATCTGCAAATTGAATCAGTGATGATTTTATGTTTTCTTTCACGGGGCGGATTAGGTTTAATGGGGCCCATGGGCCAGAGCAAGTGGGGCCCCTCCCCACCCCTTCCACCTGCAGTCCCCCCTGCGTTCCTGCCAGGGAGCAGGGTCAGGGCGCGGAGGCTTTCCCCGACCCCACCATTTTTCCGGGGCCCCCCAGTTGGCCAGGGCCCCTCGGCACAGGCCTCATTAGCCCAATGGCTAATCCGCCACTATTCTTCCAGGTCACCAATAACCCAATAAATTAAAATGGTATATTTCCCATAAATTCTAACTTATGTTAGTACAAAATATCATTATTAATTAAAAAAGCATTTAATAATTTGGCTTTTACCCCCAATTCCAAAGACATGGACCAAATTTTTTTTCTGTATTTGTTTACATTTCCATTTTAGATTTTTTTCCCGTCAAATGAGTTGGTCTTGACAAAAAAGTTTGATATTTACCCCTATGTATCTGCAATACTGCTAAAATTCATTAGCAGTGGAAATTTAAAAAAGATGCCAGCACTTCTATATCATGCATTGGTGCAATTTTTCCTCTTAAAGGTTAAAAACAACAACAAAAAACACACCAGAAAGTGAATCAAATTATTTACAAAATAAATTCTGTAAGGCAGACCCTGTAGAGCACAAATGAGCCACCTATGCAGATCTCACTGACTTTACTCTGTAGACACTAAAGATTATTCAAGTACCACCTTTTTAAAGCTGTTAAAACTGTAATAGATTTCCCTATCAGTGGCTTTGCTCCCCTGCCCAGCTGAAGATGGCTGCAGTGGGGAAGCTGGAGTGTGAGCAGCAGCTGGTGAAGCTTAGAGGGGAGCTCGCTTTATGGAGTTCCCTTCTATTTTTGAGGTGATGTCCCTGGGAAAGCAGCAGCTGCAGCTATGCAGGGATCCAGCTTTCTAGTCTTACATAACTATTTAGAGAGGATGTTCTGGGGTAGTCAAATACTGAATGACAAGATCCACAAACTCAATTTTATGACATTGTTAAAATGTTTGAAAAAAATAAACCACATGCATTTCTGGCCATGGAGAACCTGGTCTTCCTCCATCCCATCAGATCAAGAGCAGTGCCCCAATATTCTGAAGTACACTAAACCTTAGCAGTGTCTCTCCATTACAAACTGGGAGGTTGAAGGACGTGCAGCTCTCTTCACATTTCCTCTCTCACTCACTTATCATAATCTTGGTCTTGCTGGAGTTCATCCTTCAAGCCTTGCAACTATTGATTTTAATGATACAAGGACCATGGTATCCGTATACCGTCTTTAGAAGATGGTTAGATTAGGTGTAATGAATCTTTGGAAATTATAGGATTTAGATACATGACATCTTTTTTCTGAGGTACATTTTTACATTGGTAAGATTGAAAGGGCAGAAAAGTCAAGTGAATCAGGCCCAGCATTCTATATAAAATGAACTTTCCAGCCCTTTACTTCCAATACCTACAAAATGTTAAAGCTGAGGATAAAGGTTTTAATTAACTTCAGCAGAAATAGATTCCACTTAACTAGGGGCAGGAAGAAACATAATGGAAAAACTGGCATTCTTGGTTTATTTAAAGCACAGCCTCAAAATAAAACCCTCTTTTTGCCAACGCTATCTGTCTGAGGTTACATGTACTTAAGATTAACTTTACAAATCAGGAACTTTATGATGAAATGGATCTCTTCATTCGAATATCCCCAACCACTATTCATTACTTTGTGGTCTGTGGAGACGTTATCTGATCATACAGTGATTTACTTGTGGTTAGTAAAAATGGGGACCCTAAAGATCATCAGATCCTAAGTCTCCCCCCAGGGGCCTTTTTACCCTGCTGACACACACTGCAAATCTACCAAAAATACACTCTCCAGAACAGCAATCATTAACTCATACATAGACACCGGAGAAAGGGTCTTGGGTTAGCAGCTATTAATTAGGATAATTATTCCCAGGGCTACAATTACAAACCGCAGGATCCACTTAACATCTATTCTCAAATCTTGTCTTTCTGGAATGCTAATGTTTCTAAAAGGTTCATTTACCACCATTTACTGATTGCATTCACTATGGTATATTGTTTCAGATGGACAGGACGGAAAGCCAATACCTAATATTGACCTTAACAGTATCCTGTGATTAGAAAGTCTGCTCCCACCATCATTAGCCACATAGTTTTATTGAAAGACATATATGCTGTTTGTGATAGGTTTGTGATATTTCTCCCCTTTCACATATGCTTACGAAAGGAATGTACTGGAGAAGTAGCAGGGTGTATTTTAAACTATTTGATACAATAATACATTGGCACCAGTGACTAGAATGCTACTATCTGGTGTTTAAGAACATTTTAGTTGAGGCTAATAAGCATACTGTGGATCTGAAAACTAGATTCTCCAATGTACATTTAAAAAAGAAAGAAAGCAGAGAAAAGGTTCAATGATACAAGTCTGAGTTTGTTTGGCAAGGACCCAATCCTGCACAATGCTGAGCAACCTCAACTCCCAGACATATTTGGAAGGAATTGTGGGTGCTCAGCGCTACTCAGAATCAGGCCCTGAAATGTCCTAAAGAGAAAGAAATATATACACTGAAATACAATGTAGTTTTGCTACATAAAGGGTCCTGCACTTCTATTTTGTGAGAGGGAACAGTGTGTATTCTATTTTTGACAAGAGTCCAGTAGGACAGGCAGCCATTCTGCCTAGCAGCAGAAGCTCGGAATAATTCCCAGGAAGAGATTCTCTTTTCAAACATATCTGATTAATGCCAAGAATGGAATTTTCACTTGGCCCTAAAGAGTTAAGTCTCCATGCTGGGGAATTAAAGCCCCAGTTCAACAAAGAAGTTAAGCACCTGACTTCATTGGGTCTTTAAAACTGTTAGGGTTCGATTGAGCAACACATTTCAGCATGTTTTTAACACTTGCAGCTCTGGAGTCTGGTAAATCAGAAGTCAAAAACTCATACCATTTGTCAGACATGGAGACTACAGACAGAGGAAAAGTCACAGAGTATAGCATTAAAACCCAGCACCACAATTTCTTTTCCAATCCTAATCAGCTCATGACACTGAAACAGGAAGGAGACTTTCCACTATAATAAAGAGAAGGAAGTGGTGGGAGCAGGGCTTCCCATTAGGATGACATGCTCCTCTTCCTTCGTTCTCCAAGAAGCTGACAGCAAGAGCAAAAATGGATGTCACACACTTAACATCAGAGTTCAAAGATGGGGAAAGAAAACATAACAGCATGATGCATTTTTCAGGAGAAACTTTAATTCTGTTCCCTATTACTACACTGATGAGCAATAAATTAAAATGGAAAACACAAACCCTTCTATATAGGGCAAAAGCTTTACATTGGCAGCACTTGCTACTTTAGTGTACATTTTACAGGCTCTTTCCTGGACATTGCCTCAACTATGCAGAAGTAAGTGGAAGCAGCAGTGTTGCTTTTAAATGTGCTGTTAGATTGTATTTGTGAGCATTTGATGTTCTTCTTTAATAACCTCAAGTAAAAGGCTGAATGAATTCAACAACAGTAGCTGAAAAAAGTGCAATGAGTCATATTATAGGAAAATGGAGAAAAGGATACAGGACTCGCCACTGAACACAATCCTATATTGTAGGCAATCTGTGATAACACCCTTTTCATTTCAGTTCAGTCCCATAAAATTACCACTAACATTACAACTCATGCAGAACACAGATAAATGTAAAAATGTCACAGAATTCTTCCAGATGGGACTTTTAGTTCCACTAGATCACCATCTACTTTTTTACTTGTCTAATATTTCATTACAACCTTCCATAAGTTAATTTTCTTTCCACTGACCATGTAAATCACAAATCAATTTTCATTTAAAATGCCTGACTACAGATTGCTCCTGAAAGCTCAAAGCACATGCTTCAGTGAATTCTCCAACATTCTTAATGCACATTAGAAAAATGTTGTGCGTTTTTTAAAAAAAAATCTTTTTAAAGGAATTAATTTTACATTAAAGTCTGGCATAAGATCTGAGTGGTCCTATTTTTTTTTTCCTTTTTAAAAAAGCAGGTGTATTTTTGCAGCATGATTTTATCTATAGCTAAATAACTGTCATGACAAAATTAACAGTATGTGTGATCTTAAGCCACAATTGAGGCAACACCATAAATTGCTCTAAATCTGCAGAAAGTTAACTCCGAACTGTGTTTCAATCATCTACTGTATTATGGAGTACAAATAAAAAATCTAAGTTGAATGATTGGGTATTCTTTAAGTGACTCATCTCTGGTTTAGAATTCTAAAAGGGCCTTCCATAACTGAAATATAGGACCAAATCTTGCAATCAGTCATACCAAAGTCAATAGGACTTGAGTGTGAGGCAAGCAGGATTTGGCCCTTTAAAAATAAACCTATAAGAAATGCTTTATGGAACTATCCAAGGAGTCTTTTGGAAATAGCACCCCGTGAAATTTTATTTACTTGTTTTCATTTAAGTAATAATGCTCCATTCCTGCAAATGCTTGTGCATGTGCTTAAGTTTGCATGTGTAAGCGCTCCATTGGCTTCCATTTTGACCACTTAAGTTAAGCATGTACCTAAGTGATTGCAGGATCAGGGCTGAAAGCAGAACGATAAGGATGTGAGTGTTTGTATTGCCCTTTTCTCAGGGCTACATTTTAGCTTCCTACCGCTGGCAATCCACATGCCATGTAAAAATGTATTTTCAAACCACCTGCCACCATGGTACCTAAGCACCAAACCTTCAAGTGAAGGACAAACGAAATAATAGAACAGTTTGGTGTCTTGGGAGGTGGGTCACTGGCTTCCCTAGAACACATTGGAATTATAATGATGCCTACACACTCAGAAACATGCAACGGAAGCATCATCCTGCATTGCTAAGGGTCTATCCACACTTCGAGCTGGGGGTTCAGTTCCTAACTTGAGGAGACAGACCTGCGCTAGCTCTGATGAAGCTACTGCATTAAAGATAGAGCTGCAGCGGCGTGAGCTCCTGCTGCCATGGCAACACTATTTTTAGCATGCTAGCTTGATCTAAGCTAATGCGGGTGTGTGTCTCCTCAAGGTGGGAATCACACCCTCAGTTCTAAGTGCAAACATACCCTCAGTCAGTTGGAGGCCTGAAGCACAAGGGAGGAGATATATGTGTTCCCCAAGTCCCCTAACTGGAGCTGGTTCCCTCCGTGAACAGCCCTTTCCCTTCCCTCTGCTATTGCTCACTTTCTCCCGTCCTTTTTCCACCTGCGACTGCCACATTTTTCTCTCCGCCTCAGCTCTGGGTTGTGTCTCCATCTCCACCATTCATTTCCCTGCTGTTTCGCACCACTCCGTCTGCGCTACTAGCAGCAGAGTACAAACTGACTTGAATCCCAACTTCTTCAAGCACTCTGACATTGGCATTCTAGCTCGGGGGTGATGCAGAGGGAGTCACTTTAAATAAGGGTGAGTGCTTGTGACAATCCAAAGTACAAGTTCTATGGTAAGTGGGGCTTTTTCTCATAATGCAGTGTGTCAGTGGGGTGAGGGAAAGCTGCCTGAGCACTCTTTTAGAGTGTCCTCTCACTTCCAGGTTTCACTCAGGCTGCTGACCAAATCCTGAGGTCTTTAACTCAGCCTTTACCCAAGAAAGCTCCCAGTGACGTCACGGGCATAGGACTCAAGCGCTGTACTCAATGGGAGTCGCCTGCCTCCGTGAAAATTGAGTTAAAGGCCCCAGGATTTGTCTCTGTGCTTGCATATCACAGATGTACTTTAGAACTGGCCGTTTTCTTGTAGTCATTCTAAACAATTACTTAAGGTACAAAAAGAGGCAGAGCTTTGTCACATTGCCTACTTTAGGCCAAACTGAAAACTGAAAAAGAAGCTACTTACAATACTGAAGTCTCCAAAGGGATTTACAGTGTAAGGATTACATTTTTGGTGACTTTTGAATGGTTATGTACAGTCAACCTTCCAGTCCTCTAATGGGCCTAGGAATTGGTACGGGGTATCCAGCCAATCAAAAGTGCATGACCACTAATCAGACAGAAATATGGTGGCTTGCTTGTGAGTTGGTTGGCTGGCTGCCCCTTTTTTTTTTTTTTTTTTTTTTTTTTAAAGCACTAGCAACCTGTTTGGTTTTTTTAGCTGGCTGGCTAAGGGGACGAGGGCTGTGCTGCCTTGCTTTCGTTTTCTTTTCTTTAAAGCTTTTGCATGTCTAAGTTGCCAATTACCATATTTTCAAAGTGCTAATGCTATTTAAGATAAGCATAAAAAACAATCAAAATGCATTCAGCTCCTCCTAGGCTTCAGCCACTTTAACGAGAACTCCCCCCACCCCCCCGTTATTGCAAGCAGGGTTACAATGCACTGGGTTCCTGAACGCTGGGGCTCATTTGAATCTCTTCTATGCCATTTATAAGGGACATGATCTGATTGGCGGAAAAAAGATAAAATAAATGGAATGTGACATTGTATGAACTGTTCTGCACTGGAAATCCCATCCCATCCCATTCTTTACTTTTTCTTAAGTAAGATAATTAAATTTGTTTAGGTATGGATATGGCTATAGATTAGATGCTACATTGCAAAGCCACAAGGGATCGTGATCTTGTTAACATGATGGTTGTCATAGTTTGTTTTGTTTTGAATGCGCCAGAGCTCATTACAGAGAGCCCGCTGTCATTCACCATTGGCTTGTGTCTTTTTAACAGAACATTTCTCAAATGAGTGGCAGGGCATATGTATTTCAATCCATTCTGCACTTGAGTTTTTGTGTCTGGTCCTGCTCCCACTAAAGTCAATGGAACTTCAGGATTTGGGCCTAAGAGAGGAAGCACGGTAGGCTGGGGTTTTTAAGGCAGTTGGGCACCTAACTCCCATAGGTACATTTACAAATCCCAGCCATAACTTTTAGATCACTTTGCTTTTAGCCATCCTTTTCAGTTGTCTATTTGGCTACCTTCTTTACAGAACTACCACAGTCTTATTCACTGCTAGGCTCAAAAGATACTGTAGTTCTCCATGGTCCTAGTGGTGCAGTGATATGGCCTGCTGTAAGCTTCATCCTATTTTGGTTAGCTAGACTCGGTTAGTTTGCTGTGCAGAAGAGGTGAACTAAAAACAAGTCTCACTGCTGGGGAGGGTAACAGCAACTCTGCACTTGCAGCAATCCCCTGCTAGGCAATCCATAGATTGACACTGATGGTTGCTCTAGAAGGAATCACTTACCCTCCAAGCTAGAGGTAAGACGCAAGATAAGCAGTAGCCTGTAAAAAGGGATTTAAAAAAAAGAGAAAACCAGGGGGAAAGATTAAGATAATTTACCCGTGTATATTGCATCCATCATAAATCCCATTGTCAGTATCTATTGTTCAAGTACCTGACAAACTTCTATTTCTACCCTCTCCATAAAAGTCTCCCTTGTTGGTAAAGTTGTGTACCTTTCATTGTTTTATAATAAACTGGAAGTGAGTAACAGTGCGATATCAAAGGAAATAAAACTCCAGTTGCTATTGCTGCTGGGGTTGCCTTCTGAATGTGGCTTATACAATATTTCATCTGTGCTGACACCTTTCACTCTCAATTATTTGGCTGCTGTCAAAACAAATCAATCAAATTATAGCACTGTGTCTTCATGTTACCATTCCATTGTAAGTTGGCTGCATTAGCTTTGAAATATACGGAAGTATAAATTTTATCTCTATTATTTATGTAACTTTCTCCCTTGTGCATTATCTTACAAACATAGCAAACTCAAATGATCTCATGTCAAATGTTGAATAAATATATATATACACACGCTGCTAAGAAATTTTAAAATAATGGCACGCACGGGAACATAAACATATAAAAAATACACTTGATAACAGTCTTACACATGTTACCAACACTAACCTACTGACAAATGACACAAATACGATGTGGTTTTAATTTTGGATACAAGTCTACCATTGTGTACACGTTGGGTAAATGTAATTTAAGAAGATACGATTCTGTACCACAGCTTCCACTAAAATGCTGAAGAAAGGTGAAACAAAGATCAAAAGAACTGATTATTTTAGCAGTAAAATGAAAAAAAAATTGCTGAGCCAAAACATTATTTTTTTAATTATGCTACATTATTGCATAATGGAATGTTGTTTTCTTTTACAATGCACAAACAACATGGGTTAGTATAGGAAAGGAAAGGCTTACATATAAGTGACAGAATCGGAAAGAAAAATATTTTGGTGGTATTGTTCACACTGCTATAGTCACAATTTTGGCAGCATATAAACTCTAAACCCTTCCTTGAGAGTGGTTTTCCATGTAAACATAATAAAAAGTTAGTTTTTAGTTTCTTAGCTAAACCCTGAAAATAAGCCATTTATATCAATTCCATTGCTTTTTAGCTAGTGTGCATTACTCTTGCTACTGCTCCTACTAATATAGAGACGCATAATACATGGAAGCACATAACTGATTTGTAAACACCAGTTTATAAGAAATCCTTCTTATTCTTCACTAGTGATATAACGGGAAAGCAATAATGGTCAAGAACACAGTAAAATATATATATTCAGTACCTTTTGGCACGTGAATAATTTTAGAAGTCAAGCTGGGGTGGAGGATGCGAGAGACAAAGACCAGGAACATATGGGCTGGGTGAGGAAAGAGGACAGAAGGCAGACACACAAAAAAGGAAAGATACCCACGGGCCAGAGTCTGTAAATCCAAAGCAATGTAATTGAACTCAATGGCACTACATCAGCAGAAATGAGATTATCGTCTTGCCTCTACAGGAATAAAATATTTTTTTTAAACTGTGTACAATATAAAATAACTTATCACCACAAAATACAAAAAAGAAATGAAAGAAGGTATTATAAAATTCATCAAGTGCATACCTGCTTAAGTCCAAAAAGTAGACTTACATGATGTTAGTTGGGAGTTTGCCCCAACACAAAATGCATTTAAGATACATGTACTCTGTGGTTTATATGCTTCAGGTGGTGGAGATTCAGAAATATTGGCTGACATTCTAGCTGCAATGAAGTCAATAGAAGTTTTCCATTGACTTCAGTGAGGTGAGGTTTTCTCACATGGCTGTGCGTCAGACATTAGTATTCCAAGGGCTCTATACACTCTACTACTGTGTGCAAGGTTGCAGGGATCAAACTAAATGGGACCTGGACCTTCCAAGTTGAAGGGGGAAGGCAATACCTTTGCACCAGACCTGTGGGAAACTCTCTGATGGGTTCCCAGCAGGGTTGAGGCTCGGCAGTTTGGAAAGGGAGGGCTGTGGGCAGGCAGACAGGGCCTGGGGAAGATGATACAATCTCCTCCAACCCTCGAAATCCCTAGTATGCTGACGCTCTCAGCATTTCCTTATGGGGTATCCCCTGCGCATAGGAAGTGGAATCTAGTGGGAGGTTATGGAAGTACCACTCCCAAGTAATTTGTGCTGCCATGAAGAAAAGCTGATGCCCCAAGGTCCAGGGAATTTCCCTGTGGATCTCAAAACACTCAAGTCTAGAGGACTAGGATCACTGCTTTTGTTGCATATGGGGGAACTATTTACCTATCCCCCCTCGCCCATGGAGGGACAATTCAGACGCTCACAATCTATGTGTCGATCTAATTTTCATAAACTGAGGTTACTATTTTATTCTGAGATCCTAGGAACCTCCTCAAGGCACTTCCATGGTTTAGGATGTCATTGGAATCCTGCAATGGAATTGCAGCCGTACTAAGTACAGACAGGGAGCATACAATTCCCTACCTGGCGTAGTCTCCTACTTTGAAATTAATTCTGTAAATGTCTCTTTTTCACTCCAATGTCTGTGTTGGTGCAAGAGACTGTTATCCTGTGACAACATGTTTCCCTAGCACTCCCTCTATATGATATACTATATTCACATTCCATGTTCAGGTGCCTCTTGTTCAATTAATGTTCCAGTGCTTCAAGGATGTGTTGGTGTGCATAGGTCATAATGTGGAGTAGGCCTTTTAACACTGAATATATATGTTTCAAACTCTGAGATACAGAAACCTATGGCAGATGCACAGTATTGATTCCTTCTGTTTTACTGTTATTTATGAAAACATACAGGTTATTTGGCATTACTGAATATTAATTTACATACTGAATACACTTAATACACATTAACTGCATACTATTATAACCTGGATGTAACTTTGTTATGGGCTGAGTTAAATCCTCACTGAGGTTGATTGGGTGTGAACACACACTTCAATCAGCATAACTGTAAGGATAAGTTAATTCCAAAACTCCACCTAAGACAAAAGGGTTATGTGAACCTGCCCAGGATTTTTTGAATGGGTGAGCCGAGGGGCTTTTGCTGAGTATTGTTTTGGGTAGACTGTATGTGTGAGGGAAGGGAGAACAGAGGCAAACAGCAAGAAAGCCAGGCAACAGCCTGTGAGCACAGTATATGACCTGCAAAAAGGCTAGAGAGAGAGCTTTTGAGTCTGCTGTTGGCTAAAGAGGCTCGGTGCTCTAAGCCCAGAAACTGTTTGTTTTCTTACTGGTTCCTCCTGCTTTTGGAGAAACAGGACTTTGTACGTTCCTTGTAAATAAACAAGACTGCACCAAAGAAAATACCAAACTCCATGATCAATTTCTGCTCCCAACTGGAATGTGCCCAGGGCCCTGAACTTTGACTAATTGCTCGGGTTGAAAAGGCAACAATACAATATAATAACCCGTATGAAATTAATGCATACTAAGGGTCTGAAACAATTGGTGCAGGTCTGGCACTCTTCTTTGAAGTCAATGGGTAGTTGCGCATGTGGCAGGACTGTAGGATTGGATCGTAAGCTTTTAAACACATGCTGAGATACCTAGGCCTATATCAGCACTTATAGATTGCCAAATCTTTTACAATGCATGGCTGTCAAAAGTGTAAGGACTGGTGTGGGAACTGAACTTCATCAATGAAACAACCCCAGAGCACACCACATTATGAAGAGTAGCTCCCATGCAGGCCCAGTTACCATTTTTAGATAATTATAATAATATATGGAGATATACCTATCTCATAGAACTGGAAGGTCATTGAGTCCAGCCCCCTGCCTTCACTAGCAGGACCAAGTACTGATTTTTTGCCCCAGATCCCTAAGTAGCCCCCTCAAGGATTGAACTCACAATGCTGGGTTTAGCAGGCCAATGCTCAAACCACTGAGCTATCCCTCCCCCCTCAACTCTAATTGCATGCACAATTTTTAAAAAGGTCCCGCAAAATGTTTCACGTTAAATTCACATAGAGACGTTTAGCAAGAAGGGCATAATACAGCTTCAACACTTTCCACAACAATTAAAAAAAAAAAAAAAAAAAAAAAAACACACACACACAACTTCTTTCTCTCCAGTAAATGACACAGAACCAGATAGATTTTAAAGAAATTTCATTAAAAAAATTGGCTACTAGGCTATTAACTTGTACAATATATGGGTTCAAAATTTGTATTAAAAATGCCTGTAAACTCAGCCAGTCAATAAAGACTTTGTTGTTTTTATGAGTCCCTAAATATATATGTACTCGATTAGAGTCTTGCTGGTCTATCAGAAACACAAGTTTCTAGCCAGGAAGTTTTTATAACATGAATCACAGGGACTTTATTAATACAAATTCCATTGAAAAACAAAGGAAATTAAACCACAAAGACTACAAATGTCTGACTTAACTCCACCAAAGCAAGGAAATTAAGAGTGAAGGCTGCAAATCCATCACAGTAATCCATCCTTAATTCACCTTGTGTTAATTACTGCTAGAGTCTAAGTTCAGTGTATATATACATGTGTGTATACCATATGGATGTATCATTCTATTTGTATATGACCCACCAGGGTATGTAGCATGCATGCTACAATGTTGAGGCAAGGCACAAAGTGGCAAGTAGCAGCCAGGATTTTCACTTTCATTCTGAATTTCATTGTTTCTGTAACATTGCAGTAATTTAAGAGTTTAACATTACATGATGGAATTTTCTGGACATTAATTTAAATTTGTCAGGGCCTAAATTCAAGAAGATTAAAGGCCCCTGAAACAGGTGCAAAAAATACTTCAAAAACAGCATTAAAATGCATTGATGTTCTGGCTGACAACAGCCCCATTTACAACCCTGCACACATATTATTCCTGACAGGAGCAGTATCAGTCTGAGATGGGGGCAAGGGTGAAAGTAAGCCGGTACGGCGTACCGGTAAAAAGTGGCCGCCGGTACTGGCCCGTACACAGCTGACTTTAAAGCGCTGCCGCTTTAAAGTGTTCAATGTTACTTTCACCCCTGGATGGGGGACTAGTTATTGGTGGACAAAGAGGTATATTCCATACACATGCATCTCATACTTAAGTCATCCTTCAATTCCCAGCCTACAATGCATGCCATGGCAGTGTCTGCAAAGTGGCCAAACCATGGGTTTTGGTTGGAGCCAGAAGAGGAGAGCACAACTCTTGCTTTGCCAATCTGCTGCTTGGCATGTGTTTCTGGAGGGCATCTTTGCGTACAGGCTGCCAGAATTTAGCCTCAGACGTTTGACTGAATGTAATCAATCCTGATTTAGAATTAATCTTATCAGCACAGCCTTTATATACCTCACTTATGTTCACCCACAATTGTTAGCAGGACTGGAGTGAAAGGTAGGCATAGGTCTGTTGGAAATCAACAAGAGAGCATGCAAACATTAATGCTACTGCATCTTAATGTCTCTGGTGTTAGGTCTTTAACTTATGGGGCAGAAAATATAAAGAATAAATCACTAGTACTCTGACAGTGATCAATAAATAAGAAATAATAACTAATAAAGACCTGAACCTTTCACATTCACTCTCTGAAGCTACTGTTTTGTCATTGTAGAAGATGAACAATTAATAACAGTGGGCCAGATCATTCCCTTCTGTAGGAAAACTCACAGGCAGAGCCTTCTGTGGGGATAGCCTATTCTCTCTTTGGAGAGGAGTTTTATCACCCTCTCCCCTGGAAGAAGAAAAGGGCTAGACCCTCGCCTCCCCAAACACTGTGAGTCTTGGGAGATCTGCCAGAGGCACAGGGTCTTGTGTGGTTTCTGCTCCAGCTTCAGGGATCCCTGTTCACCTCCAATTCCCTTGCAGTATGGCGTCAGAGGAATCAGGTTGTCAGGGAATCCTGATGTGGTGGTAGTAAAGGGAGTGTCCTAACCTGGAGGAGCATGCATACAATTTAGGGCTGCATTAACTTTTGCCTGGATTTCCTATATGGAATATGTGCCCTCTTCCTTCAAATCCTTTTCCTTCCCTTGCACAAATCCCTGGACCCACAAAGGTACGGAGGTTGGTACTATCGAGTGGCTGACCCCTCCTTTCTGCAAGCAAGTCCTGGAGAGATGATTCCTTCCACCCATCTCCACCTTCTCCATTACTTTCATCAGTTTTAAAAGATGGACCATCCTCTCTCCCTTAAACCTTCCATACAGCTGGCAGTTCTCAAGTAAAAAATGTACTTACAGCTCAAATAGTACTGTTCATCTGCTCATCCTAAAGGACTGTACAAAGGTGAGCGAACAGTAGCCCAATTTTTGGTAGGTGGGGAGGCAAGGGATATTAAGTGACTTGTACAAGGCTACATAGTGAGTCTGTGGCAGAGCTAGGAACAGAACCCAGGTCTCCTGGCACCCAGTCCCATGTCCTATATACTGCAACTGTGTTAAATACAGCCTTCATATAGTGATGGTTGCGTATCTGGACTGAGGGCTTCACTGAAATTGCTACTGAGTGTAGCTCTTCTTCTTTATCCTTGTCATTCTTGTTCTGGTTATGTTAGTACAGTACAGAAGTACCTGGGAATAAACTATTCCTCTAAGTGAAACATCATTTTGATTATTACTGACATTGGTGCTCATTAAAATACATAAGTAAAACACAGACTTTCTGTAGGCTCTGAAAGCTATTTCATGTTACTCGAAGGGGAATACAAATGAATAGGGACTGCATCATTTTAGTTAAAAGAGGAAAATGTTCTAAAAACTGGAATCTGGACTCTAGATCAGTGAGCAATTGAGGATTGTCGTTTATTTCTTTTCTGTCTCTTTCTTGCTTTTCATACCTATCCAATATCTGACTATTAAGCTGCATGTACATGGGAAATGAAGAGAGTGCATGTTGTTTACTTTATATCTGTTCTGCAATTAAAGATACACTGCTAAGTTAAGATGAAACAAGATCTAATAAATGTAAACAATACATTTTGCCTTTCTGGCACTGTTATTTCTTTACACTGACTGATCAGATCTGTAGGTAAATAATGACTTTTTTTTAAAAAAAAATCAGTTATCTATGTCTAGTGTTACCATATCAGTGTATTTTAATGGCTATCTTCCAGCTCTCCAGCTGTTTAATGTATTTCTTTCTCCATTGTATTGCAGTTAAAAAATATGACCTGCTGCTGTTTAAATAATGTAATTTAATGATTTCACATTTTCAGCCACACAAGGCTTACTTTCAGCTCTGAAGCCTTTCACTAATGATTTGGGGAGATAGTTTGTTCTTGTTTCTTTCAGAACCTGGGACTGAGAAACTCAGACTTACAAATAAATTATTGGCACCCACTTTAGAAAGATTACAATTTGCAGTGAAAATAAAACAGATAAGATTCAGTGTTATGGGGCTAGAATTTCCAACTTGTTGATTCCTCTTGGCAGCTGACTGGGAGGTTCAAGTATTATTCAGCCTCCATAACTGTAAAGGACTCTGCAACATAGTTGCATTAAACCTGAAATAATATATAGTTAAGATAGGTGCATTGGACCAGAGCAGTGGTTCCCAAACTGGGGTTCGTGAACCCCTGGGGGTTCGCAAAATGTTACAGGGGGTTCTCGGGAAAAAATTCCCTAATGGCGGACAGAGCTGTCCCTAGGGACCCTGGGCAGCACGGGGCCAGCAGCCTGGAGCCCCTGGACTTCCAAGAGCTAAGCAGATCAAAACAAGCATATCTATCACACTGAGGAGATTTAAACTTCAAGGACTCCTTATAAGAAATGGAAAGGGAGGTAAATAGGCAGCTAAGCTTTGTTGTAATGTGTGTTGTTTGCCTGGACTGCTCAAGACTTGAATGCTTGTGTAGGAGGAACTCTTTGAGTTGGCTTCTTAAATACCTTCATGCTGTTTTACATCTGATACTCCTTGATGAAACATAGGAGCCTTGTCTTATAACAGACTTATTCAAAGTGTTACAAGCTACGAAAGTGAGATCTTGGAAGAGTGTTGCCATTTTCATAATGTAATAAAAATACTGTAATGATAAATAATAATTAATAATAAAGTGTGTAATAAGCATGTCATAAAAACAAATTTTATATTTCCAAGATGCTTTTATAATTTATACTCAGGTAAAGGAGAAAATCCCTGGAAATATTCATTTTTTGGAGGGGGTTCACGAGACAACATTTTAGCGAAAGGGGTTCACAGGTTGTTAAAGTTTGGGAACCACTGGACCAGAGGTTCCCAAAGTGTTGTCTGTGGCCCACTGGTGGTCTGGGATACACATGCTGATGATTCAGAGAGAGCTGGCTGGCTCCAGGATGCTCCTTCTCATTTCCAGCTGCTATACTGGACAACTAAAATGCATTAATTAATTTCCATCAAAGCCATTGCTATATGTGCCACGGGGATGTAAAGGGAAAGTGAACGAGAGAGGAAGTAAGATCCTTAGCAACTCCCGGGCATTGCTAAACATCCCCAGTTCCCAATGAATTCAACCAAAGTTGAGGCCATTCAGCAGCACCTCACAGAACACTCCTCAACAGGAGTACAATAAAACTATCCAGTGTTCAGTGCTATAATGTGATCTCTAAGACAGATGGACGGATATATTAGAGAGGGCATCTCCATGCAGAATAGTTGATCCACAGGCAGAGTGTTACTGAGCTCTGAGGCTCTAAGAAAAAGCTATGACTAGACTGGAGAGAACCCAGAAAAGGACAACTGAAATGACAAAAATGTTTAAAAAAACCTGACCTGAGAACAGAATTTCAGGGAACTGAATTTGGCAGCCTAGAGACAAGTCTGCTAAGAAACGGAGGGATGAAGATCTAAGTGAACCTGCTACAGGTTAATTGAAAAGGTAGCAGCTGAGAAGGTTGTTCACAATAGCCAGCAAAAGGAGGACTAAAAAAGCAATGGACTAAAATTAAAGATGAAAAAAACTTGGCCTAAATAGTAGACAACACTTCCTCTGCTTGTCTAGCATCTGCTCCCTCTTTCCCCTTCCCCCAGTCTCACCACTGTTGGTGTGACAGCCTTCTCTTCTGTGCTTCAGTTCCCCATCTGTGAAATGGGGATAATAGCATGGCCCTACCTCCCTGGGGTGTTGTAAGGATACGTACATTCCTGTTGTGAAGCGCTCAGGTTCTATGACAATGGGGGCCAGATATGTACATAGATAAATAAGTTTTTAGCACTGCTGTACTTATTGATTTCACTAAAGTCACACAATTTTGTTGCTGCTAGGGAAAGTTAGCAGGGAGAAAATGGTTAAGGGTGGGCATTTTAACTGAATCTGTGCCCTATCCCTTACTCCCTTTTTAAACTATTTTAGTCAAGGTTTTTGGGGAAAATTTTACATCTTATCAAGTCAGTGCTTTCAAAACCTATGTTTAAAAGTGATTTCAGTGTATATACTCATTGGCTGAAAATACCAAGACTGAACTCAAGTGCATTGGTTGCAGCTCTTAGGCCATACCATCCAATTTAGCAAAGCAGAATGAATTCATGACGTAAGAGTTCCATGAGCTTATGTTTATTTATAATACTATATACACAGAAACCATAAGCTGGTACACTCTTGAGTGGAGGGATACATTTTTATAATGCCTGTTTCCTCATTAAGATTTTATCATCTACCTACACTAAAAGGCCTCTTCCCTTCACTTTGTTATCTCTGCTTTTACCCGGTTCTGTTCCTGCATTATTTTTTTAATCTTCAATTCCCTACTTTACATGCACTCTCAAATTTTAAACAAGCAAAATTTGTGCATTAGTGTGTCCTTTTCATCTATGATTTATGAATGACAGGTTCCTCGGTACAGCTTAATGGTATGAGAGAGACATTATTTTAAACATTAAAGTGAAAACCATTTACAACTATAAGAGAGGTCTGTTGACATTAAACTTTAAAACACACACAAGGTAAAGGCAAGTAGCTGCACCAACAGGTGAGAGTACCAGGCATACAGTTTTGTTCAACACATTAACTGTCTCTCCTCTTCTCTGTTTCACAACCTGTAGACATTGGTGCTTCAAACAATCCATCAAGTCATCAGCAGCAACTGAAGTTAAATGGCCTAAAAAGTATTTAAAATGCTGTGTAGAGCATTAATTTAATAGAACTCCCATTTTGTCTTTGGAAAACTTTTTCCAGCATTTAGGTCAGGAAAGAAAAACGGGGGAGGGAGTTAAAGCTATATTTGATTCTTCACTCTCACACCCTCTATCACTTTCTTATAGGATGTGTCCCTCCCCATTAAAACTACTCTTGCAATTTCATTATGGGTTTTTTTGGCTAACACTTTGCCTGTTTCAGAGTAGCAGCCGTGTTAGTCTGTATCCGCAAAAAGAACAGGAGTACTTGTGGCACCTTAGAGACTAACAAATTTATTAGAGCATAAGCTTTCGTGGGCTACAGCCCACTTCTTCGGATGCATATAGAATGGAACATATATTCAGGAGATATATATACACACATACAGAGAGCATGAACAGGTGGGAGTTGTCTTACCAACTCTGAGAGGCCAATTAAGTAAGAGAGAGAGAAAAAAAACACTTTTGAAGTGATAATCAAGCTAGCCCAGTACAGACAGTTTGATAAGAAGTGTGAGAATACTTACAAGGGGAGATAGATTCAATGTTTGTAATGGATCAGCCATTCCCAGTCCTTATTCAATCCTAAATTGATTGTATCTAGTTTGCATATCAATTCCAGCTCAGCAGTCTCTCGTTGGAGTCTGTTTTTGAAGTTTTTCTGTTGTAAAATAGCCACCCGCAGGTCTGTCATTGAATGACCAGACAGGTTAAAGTGTTCTCCCACTGGTTTTTGAGTATTATGATTCCTGATGTCAGATTTGTGTCCATTAATTCTTTTGAGTAGAGACTGTCCGGTTTGGTCAATGTACATGGCAGAGGGGCATTGCTGGCACATGATGGCATATATCACATTGGTAGATGTGCA